>NC_143195.1:32594166-32898333 GCF_051530095.1 Phoenix dactylifera
ATTTGCTTTCCTTAAAAGTCTTAATGAATGTTGCTGTGATGGATCGTGCTCATTTGGAATTCCAGTGGGATGGATTCGTCTGGCTGTTTTTTCTGAGCAAAAGGTGGTCCTTTGGGATCCCCCTTATCTTTCGTGCTACCTCATCATTCGGTTTTCGCTACCTTTTGCTGCATTTTGCGATGATGGAACCAATCTTCTTAAGCCTGTGCTGTGTTGGTCCTTTAGCCTTGTTGTTTCTGAGCTTAAAGCAGCCAAATCAGACTTTTCAGGGGGTGCTGGTTATGCATCTTCCGTCCCGAAATGCTTGGAGACTCGTAAGAGTGGTATTCAAGCCCTAGTGTTATCTCTCGTAACTCAATTCCATAGTCTCAAGGTAGTGGTTTTTCGATGAGAGCCTTCTACGATCTTTTTTTGGGGCATTTGGTATGAGGTGGTCATCCAAAGATCAAAGATGATGCGGATGGAGGTGATGAAAATACCATGTTTGGTTACACTACGGTGATCCTATATGGCAGTAATCTAAAATTATCTTCATTCTTTAAATCACCGCCTAACCAATAGTGGGATGCCTGTCCTTGAGACAGAAATGTAAGATTACCTTAGGGCGGCAATTTTAGGCTGAAAGTTGCGAATAAAAATGTCTCTCAGTTCAGTAAAAAAAAATGGTATATCAATAGTCATGGCTGTGCAGATAATCCTATTACAAGTCTCCTGGTATCGTAATTGAGCTTCTTTTTATAATGTAATAGATAGTCCAATATCTCATGTGCCTGCTCTTTATAACATAATTTTGGACTTGAGTCATATCTTTTACCGTTTGATCATTTTTCAATTCATGAAGTGTCATTGTTTACCAAAAATTTCTAGACTTTTAAGCATGTTGAACACGTACCCTCTCCGACCCGTGGGTTTTCCTCACTGGGATCCACGTCACCCTAGCGCCACCTCGGTACCAGCGGACTAGTAACGCTTCCACCGAAGGCATCCAAGAGTGGGGCATCCGATCCTCAAATGTAATCGACGCCCCCGTATTTCGAACCTGAACCACTCCGGTGGAAACAAAGCCCTGTTCCATCTATGCTGCTACCTTGGTTGCATTATATTTGCTTGTTCAATGGTAACAAGAAGGATATTATTTGGTAGAAAAGTATTAGGATCAAGAGAGAAGACAGAGGCAAGATCTTTCCATGGATTGAAGTTCTCTTAGCTTCTTAGGTGGTTTTCTTTACTCTAATTTTAATCTGTTGGAAGCGGCATGCTACACCTTGCTCATTGTTTTGTGAATGTCACACGGGATAATACAAAGTATCCGCTTATCTCCCTCCACGAAAAGCAGTCTTCTCGAAAGAAAGAACATCCAGTGAAGAAATAGAATAAATATAAAAGAAAAAGCGAAATAAATAGATTGCAACAAATACAAGTAATGTGGACTCTTTCAGTTTGGGCATTAAACATAAGGGAACAAGCAATAATAGTAATATACCTGTCATGTCATATATATTGTAATAAGCAGGAGGCAAACCACTTATTAAGTCAAACAACGAATGAATTCATTGACATTAGGGGTGGCAATCGGGTCGGGTCAGGCATAAACAGGTCGGGTCAAATACAGGTCCGGTCAGAAAACTATAAATCTGAACCCGACCTGTTTATTAAACGGGTCAGAAATTGCAAACCTGAACCTGACCTGTTTATTAAACAGGTAACCCGACCCGACCCGTTTAACCTGTTTAATAAAAAGGTAACCTGTTTACCGAACCCGACCCGACCTGTTTAACCTGTTTGCCCAACCTGACCCGTTTAACCTGTTTAGACCTGTTTAATCTGTCCAACCCAACCTATTTAACCTGCCCAACCCGACCTGTTTAGACCTGTTTAGACCCGTTTAACCTTTTTAGACCTGTTTAACCCGTTTAACCTGTTTAACCCGTTTAACCTGTTTAGACCTGTTTAATCTGCCCAACAGTTAAACGGGTTAAACGGTTTAAACGGGTCAGACATCTAAAATCCGTATCCGACCCAATTAATAAACAGGTTAAACGGGTCGACCTGTTTACGATCCGAACCTGTTTAGGCCAAATCCAAACCTGTTTATGGCGGGTCGAACACGGGTCGGATTGGCGGGTCGGGTCATATTTTGCCACCCCTAATTGACATGGATATAAACTAGAATTCCAATTTGTATGGCTTTTTAAAAGCATCCTTTTTGGACTTATTCTACGGCACAAACATAATTCTAACTCCACCATCGACTTACAGGGCTCCCCATGGATCTTCTTTGCAAATGTCATTTGTTTAGAACCAAAATTAGGTATGATGTGACCTAAAACTAATCCGAGATTGACACATAGTGTGCATTTTGAAAAGATGTAAATTCGAAAAAAATTGAACTCTTGACGGGATCCAAACAAAAAAGAAGATTACAGTAGATTTGAGTTTAGATAAGAAAGAAGGTTATGACAATCTCTTGATTGTTGCCTTTAAATCATAACGGATTCACACTCCCCCCTTTATATATACAAGGCCAAAGAACTCTAAAGAGAGAGAGGAATGGCCAGAGGCTCTCAAGTAGAACTGATCATGAGCCGGGTCTCGGGCCTAAACTACAATAATTTTTAGTTGGGCTTTGAGTTGGGCCTATTTAAAATTTGGCATTTTTTATGCCTAAGCCTGGCCCACAATCAACTGTATTCTCAAGTACAGATGGCAAGAAGCTCCCAAAGAGCTCTTATAGCATAAAGTTCCTAAAGAGAGACTCTCAAGCTCTCATGGGGACAAGCTCTCAAGTTCTCATAGCGAGAGGCTTCCAAAAAGAGCCTTTCATGAGAGAGAGGCTCTTATGGAGAGTAAGAGTGGCAATTTATGACCCGACCCGTCAACCCTACTCGCAAACGATCCGCTTTAAGCAAGTTTGGATTTGACATAAATGGGTTTGGGTCGTAAATAGGTCAACTCATGTAAACCTATTTATTAGATGAGTTGGGTTCAAGTTTAGATCTTTGATCCGTTTAACCCATTTTGACCTGTTTAATAATTGAGTCGGATATAACCAGACCCGTTTAACCTATTTTAAACTTGTTTAACTTGTTTCTGACTTGTTTAACCGGATCTGCTTAACTTGTTTAAATCTATTTAACCCGTTAAAAATCCATCTAATCTGTTTAACCCGTTTGATAAATAGGTTATGTGGGTTGGGTCAGGTTACCTATTTAATAAACAGGTTGGATCTAGATTTAAAATTTTGACCTATTTAATAAATATGTTAGATTTGGGTTGATGAATTTTTGACCCGACCTGCATCCAACCTAACCCGTATCTGACCTAACAGAGCCTTTCAAGCTCTCATGGCGAGAGGCTCCCACAGAGAGGCTCTCAAGCTCTTATGACTACTTCTACGTCCGACTCCTCCTCTATGATTGCCCCCAAGCTCGTCATCTCTTTGCACAGGATATGCGTCCTTAAAAACTAGGATGTGAGTTTCTGGAGACTACTTTTCGTGCCACCTTAGATACAGGCACCATGGATATGGGACGCACGATCACCGACCAGAACTAGAACGAGCTCCTAGGCCAAACTCTCATGCCAAGCACTTTAGACTGGTATCCCGTGCCAAGCACTTCAGGACAAACTCCCATGACTAGCCCTCTAGGCCAAGCTCCTATGCTAAGCATTCCAGGCTGAGCTCTTAGATCAAGGACTTCAAGTCGAGCTCCCTTGGCTAAGCTCCCATACTGAGCACTCCAAGCCAAACTCCTACATTGAGCACTTCAGGCTGAGCTCCTAGGTCGATCTCTAGTGCCGAATACTCCAGGCTAAGCATTTTAGGTCGAACTCCTACATCGAGCACTTCAGGCCGAGCTCCCATGTTGACCACTCGAGGTCGAGCTCCCAGGCCAAGTTCCTAAGCCTTACTCCCATGTTGAGCACTTCAGGCCAAGCTATCCAGGTTCAGCTCCCATACCGAGTATCCTAGGCCGAGCTGTCATGCCGAGCACTCCAAACCAAGCTCTCATGCCGAGCACTCCAGGCCGAGCTTCTAGGTTAAACTCTAATGTTGAGCACTCAAAGCCAAGCTCTCATACCAAGCACTATAAGCTGAGCACTCCACACCAAGCATTCTAGACCAAGCTCCTAGGCTGAACACTCCAAACCAAGCAGCCAAGCATTGTGCCAGCCGAGCACTCCAAGCTAAACACTCCCAGGCCGAGCCTTTTACATCCAAGCTACTAATAGCCAAGCCTCCAAGCTGAGCTCCCAAAAGCCAAGCACCCCAGGCCAAGCAATCAAAGCCTAATGATTCAAGGAGATCACTCTACTTTGATCCTACTTATTATATCTTCTCTTGCTATTTCTCACTGTTATTCTACAGCTCTACCCGACTTAAGCATTGGAGGAGGCTCGACCAAAGCCATTCCGGCAGGTTTTCTCTTTTCTTTGTACATAGATCCACGATTTTCTACGGCACATCGGCTTTCCGCCTTCCACCATCATGGACCAAGCGAATTGATTGGCGCTCTCCATACCTTCGTATCATCGGAACATGGTTGGATAGAATTTAGGCATCAATTAGGAAGAATTTTACTTAGTCATTTATCAAAATCCTGGCCAAGAAGTCACTTCTAGAAGATTTCCCGAATTGTAGCATGGTATTGTTTATGTTAGGGTACCATGATTGAGTCAATCAGTGGTCGCTTGGAGCAAGTTTGAAGTTTTTATTTCCCTTTTTCCCCTGTAGTCCTCTGAGGAGGACTGGGATTAGGCAGGGGAAGGGGGCTACATTTTGTTTATTCGATGAGGTCCTGACCGGCCATTTGTAGGCTATTCTACGGTGTTTTTCTTAGAAAAATAAAAAAAAACCCAAAAGATACGTCTGGCCCATATTTTCTTCTCTCTTATTCTTTTTTCTTTCACTCTTATATTTTAATTTCCTTCTTCTTTATTTATGTGCCGTCTCCTAAATCTGTTTTCTCTTTCATCATTTGCAACAAGAAAAATCTTTTTAATTTAAGTTTTGCATATAATTCATTCTTAAGACTTCTATTCTCAACTATGACTGTGAAATATATTCTAATTTCTTCTTTGCTGTTCACAAGTCATCAATTTCCACACTTAAAATTTCAGTTTTGTGCATCCCATCTGTTGTGTTACATGAACTCTCAATTCGAGTCAATAACTAATTGACTAACAGGAATTCACATACAATTATCCAGAAGTCTACTCCCGTATAAGTGTAAATTATTCTACTTCAGTCTTTATTGTTCATAATTGCAACTTTCTGTACTTATTGTTCATAAATTCTATCTGATTGCCTGATATGATTTCTTATGGTCCAAAAGTTTCAAATAGTTCATTTTTTTTTAACTTATGCATTGTGTATTTTTATCACGTTTCCAATTAGCAATGGCGAGTTAAGCACTTAACGATGTGCCCCATACATTTATCGGATATGAATCCTTCTCTGCTTTGTAGTTTTATTCACTTCATTTATGGAAGATCTTTGCCAAGTAGTTGATCATGTTTCGACACATTACCCTAAGTCGAATATCTTTGCTGTTGGGTTTCCACATGAAGCATGCAATTGGTAGAATATCAATTTCATTGTCGAACTTTTGGATAAATATACATAATCACTGAATAAGTATCTTAAATATCCAAAATGTATCGATACTAAATAAGTATTAATAATTTTCAAGTACATAAATAAACAAAAGACAAGTAGTGCGAACATATTCATCAATGCAAATGAAACTAATAAAAAAAATCATCAACAATCTGGTAAAATGTACAAAAATAGAAGAAGGATAAGGAAGAAATTGATACGATCTTTATTCTACTTTAGAATAGTCTCGGTGTTGTTTAAAGCCCTGCTAAATGAAGGTATGCTATTTCTTCAATTTGTGCTATAAGATATTGAAAGATTAGTAAATTGAAGATATATACTTTGAAGAAGCAGCAAGGATTTGGCATTGGAGGGAGAACATGTAGATTAACACCGATGAGCTGAATCATGGAGAGTACCCTAGGGCTCTATTACAATCTTATGTTTGGAAAGTTGATGGATGAGTCTGTTGATCTGTCTTTGTTCAAGCAGATTTTATGTGCAAAGATTTAAGATTCAAGTCCATCTACTACTACTACTACTACTACTACTATTATTCTATTTTTTCCTTCTATTTTTTTTTTCTTTTTGATGTTTTCTCCTTTGGACCATCTTGGCCTGTGGCCTGTACAAGCCCATATTTGGATATCTAAATAGTTGATGAGGTGTTGTAAAGAAGACATTATTAGCACATAAACTTTCTCAATGTACAAATGTATATTTGCTTGGACATTATGCACAAGAATTTTGCTAACAAATCGAATTGGAGGTTCCATAGAAATCATCTGATGAAGTTCACAGCTGTCCCATGTTAAACATTACATTGGTACATTTTGGATTTTAGCCGAAGTAGTCAATAATATGGATTAATTTTTATGAATAATTTTAATTAAAAGAATGCTACAAGTTTGGTAGATGCACTAGAAATTGTAACTTCACCATCATTTTGTAATATTTATTATACTTCTTTCCCATAATATGCAGGCTGCCATTGATCCAATTTCACAATCTATGGGAATTCCTTGTGAAGAAATCAAGGCATGCTTTTCCTACTGATAGGCTACTTCTCCTGTTCACTGATGCATGCTGAATATTATACAGTGATAAGGCATCATAAATCTGCACATTCCTCTATTTCTGTGGGTGGTTGCTATGGCATCTTAGTTAGATTTATTGTTTCTTTCGTCAAAGTGCCTCATAGGTTCTGTCATGTTCTTTGATTTCAGCTAAACATGCTATTACTATGTTCTTTGATTGAACTCAGCCCGATTCAATCATTTAGGCTCATTCCAAAATGACCTATTCAATACTCCAAAGTCTCCAATAGATTCATGGAGCTAGTGGGCCAATGGGCCTCAGAATATGTTTGGTTGGTTACCTGTTTCATTTGTTTTAAATTAACCTTAGTTTGACCGCTGAATATTAAATTGTAATTAATTTATTTTGGGTATCATTCATAGACGGTTTTTGTGGGGTTCGAGACAGCCCAGTTTTAGCCCAAACAAATAATTTGCAGCCCAGTTTTCGAAATATATGCAGGCGCCCGGTCCGAAGCCCGAAAAATATTGCGGACCGAGTTCGAATAAAGATGTGGCCCGGCCCAGCCCAGCCCGACCGTTTGTTTCCAGCCCTAGAAGCCGTAAGCATGTCCCAACCATGTCTTATATAAACACGGCTGCAGCCCGAGCCCGTCCGAGTCGGAAATATCGGACTCTCGGGAGGATTCCACAGTCGTCTAGAGAGCATTGCGGGCAACGTGTTAAAAAGGCCCTACCTTATCCTGGGGTTTTGCTTTCCAAAAACCCTAAAACCCGTAAAACCCTGATCGATTGTTCTACCCGCAGCGAGGCAAAGAAATGGCCACCGCGGTGGTTCTACGAGTCCTCCGCCGGCGAGATCTCTCCAGATCCGTAAGCTTCTCGATTCTTTTCTCTCTTTCTTTTAAAAGTTTTATGCTTTTTTTGTGACTATTTTCTTTTCCAAATCAAGGGTTTGAATTTGGAATTAGGCTCTGGAGTGATCTAATGAACTTGATGGAATTGTCATGTTGTCTGGGGTTTCTGATTCAATTCTTGGACATCGCGCATGTTCTTGGAAAAAACCCTCTAATTTTCCCTTTGTTCTTCTATTTTAACTCAGCGGTTTTTTATTTTTGTGGCTAACTAGCAAGTGTCGAGGTAACCATACTGTTACTTTGAAAACCCTTGGACTTTGGGACCTATATCATTTAAAATTTTATGTGAAGCGTAGTTTTTTTTTTTAAAAAGAAAATTTTTGAAGAATGTCTGATTCATGTTAAATAGAGTGATTGGGGTTGATTTTTATGCCCATTTATTTTTATTTATTTGATCCTATCATTCCTTTTGCTATTTAAATGTCGTGGTTTCTTCGTCAAGGAGAAAGCTGTAGCGCTCATCACATCTTTCAAAGCTATATTCTTTGTCTTTTGTGTCACAAGGCTCCTTCCATATAATAAACTTGGGTATCATTTATTTTTATTCCTACGAAAGTTTTCAATGATTTAAGGGCGGACACAATTCGTGTATTGGCTCTACACTTCTCTTTGAAGATGGATTATCATAGGTTACCTTATTTATCAGTGGGATTCTAAACTTGTTTTGATCTTCTGACGTGTGCTAATGGAGGGATTGGAAATGGAGGCGATATACTCCCACGGGCATGTCAAGGGTGTTATTTTATGTGGCCTTCTATTATTATAATTGTCATTATTTTTACTCTATGGATAGTTGGGCTGTTCGATACAAACCATGAGATGTGTTCTTTATAAAGATGTTCCATTTGCAAAATGTTGCTAATCACCACAAAAGATCAGAGTAAAAGAAAAAAAATTTAATGTTGTCATTGGCTGGCTATGTGCTTGTTGGACCTGTGTATTTTTTTTTATCTTGTTAGGTCTAATTTAGATATCAAAATTGATTATTCAAACTGAATTTTCTATATGACGGTATTGTTACTGATGTTTGCATTACTTGCTTAAAGTGAAAGACTCATGTTTTTATATGCATTTCCCTATTTTGTCGCATTTGGTAGTTATTTTTCACCTTATTCATGATGGATTTGATACCTTATTACTAGTGGTGTCCTATGCAGCTGTCTGGCCATGCAAAAACATGGGTTGGTTCCCATTCCCATTCAGGTTATAAGTGGGCAAGTTTGGCCAGGCCATTTAGGTAATATCTGAGATTCCGGAAACACTACTTTATGACTGTAGATGTTATCACCTGTGGTTTTGACTGTGTCTAATTTCTTTTGTCTTGGTTTTCCTGTTGTGAATACAGTTCAAAACCAGCTGGAAATGATGTAATTGGAATTGATTTAGGAACTACAAATTCATGCGTGGCTGTTATGGAGGGAAAGGTTACACTTACATTATTTTGAAAGACACAATAGTGGTTAAGCTTGTATTACTTAGCTCATTTTCTTACATACTATATTATATGCAGAATCCTAAGGTAATAGAGAATTCTGAAGGATCAAGGACCACACCTTCTGTGGTTGCTTTTAATCAGAAGGGGGAGCTACTTGTTGGAACTCCAGCAAAACGTCAAGCAGTGACCAACCCAACAAACACGCTTTTTGGGACCAAGCGACTGATAGGACGCCGCTTTGATGATCCTCAGACGCAGAAGGAGATGAAGATGGTTCCTTACAAGATAGTCCGAGCTCCCAATGGGGATGCATGGGTTGAAGCAAATGGACAGCAGTATTCTCCCAGCCAGATTGGTGCATTTGTTTTAAATAAGATGAGGGAAACTGCTGAATCTTACCTTGGGAAATCTGTTTCTAAGGCAGTGATTACAGTTCCTGCATATTTCAATGATGCTCAGCGACAAGCTACAAAAGATGCGGGAAGAATTTCTGGCCTTGATGTACAGAGAATCATTAATGAACCCACTGCTGCAGCATTATCTTATGGAATGAATAACAAAGAGGGCCTGATAGCAGTTTTTGATCTTGGAGGTGGAACATTTGATATCTCAATCTTAGAAATATCAAATGGTGTATTTGAGGTGTGCCCACTTCTTATTTGTTTCTTAGTCGTTGCAAAAATAGAAGCTCTCTTAGTGCCTTTAATTGCAATCTAACCTGATCTTTGTTTCTGTATTTAAGGTTAAAGCAACAAATGGTGACACTTTCTTGGGCGGAGAGGACTTTGACAATGCTTTGTTAGATTTCTTAGTGAGTGAATTTAAAAGAACCGAGGCAATAGATCTCTCAAAGGACAGGCTGGCTCTACAGAGGCTTCGAGAGGCAGCTGAGAAGGCCAAGATCGAGCTTTCATCGACATCCCAGACCGACATCAACCTTCCATTTATAACAGCTGATGCATCAGGAGCAAAGCATATGAATATTACGCTGACAAGATCAAAGTTTGAATCACTGGTGAATCACTTGATTGAGAGGACTAGAGCACCATGCAAGAACTGTTTGAAGGATGCTGGCATATCTACGAAGGAAGTTGATGAGGTTCTTCTAGTAGGTGGGATGACCAGGGTTCCTAAAGTTCAAGAAATAGTTGCTGAAATTTTCGGGAAGAACCCAAGCAAGGGAGTAAATCCAGATGAAGCTGTTGCGATGGGTGCTGCGATTCAGGGTGGCATCCTCCGTGGAGATGTTAAGGAGCTTCTTCTTTTAGATGTCACTCCCTTGTCACTTGGAATTGAGACTCTTGGTGGTATCTTTACCAGATTGATCAACAGGAACACAACCATTCCTACAAAGAAAAGTCAGGTGAGTTTAATGAATTATGGTTCTTTGAAAAATAGTAGTCCTTAAATATGCCACCTCGAAGATCTTGTTTGAAAAGTTAACCGTTGCTGTTCTATGATGCTAATTGGCACCAATCAGGTGAATGACAGCCAAGTCTGCCGATTCATGCATGATTTCTTGAATATTTACACGGTTTTTGCCTTTATGTGATTATTAAAGTGTGATTTTATTTTTTTTAATGGGGTATGAAAAACTATGTTTACTGCATTGCTTGGGTAGCCTTGCCAAGTCCACATTCTGGGTGTGCTTCATGTAGTTTTGTTTTTTTATAAAAGAAAAATGTAATATACTCTTGATATGGTGTAGAGCTGATCAAAACTCGGGCCGGGCCGGGCTCGGGTCGGGCTCTACAGAAGAAATTAGGCCCGATGGCTTTGCCCAGGCCCGGCCCGACTGTCGGGTTTTTGTCCAGGCCCGATCCGACTATAAATCTGGACCATCTTGTCCTAGGCCCGACCCGACAGGCCCGACCCAACAGGCTATTTTTAAAAGTTCCCAGGCCCGGCCCGATTTTTTGGTCGGGCCGCTTTTCTTGCCCAGGCCCGACCCATGAGCCTTTTTTTAATGCCCAAGCCCGAAAAATTTCGGGCCGGGCTGGGCGGGCCAGAAGGCCTGTGATCAGCTCTAATATGGTGCATGGCATGTGAGTAATTATTGTCGATTCCTTAGATGTGAGGATATATACTCTATTAGTATATCATTTCCTTTCTGTCAATCAATATTGATTTCTACTGACTCATGTTGGTAGGTATAAATACCACATACCTTGGCTTGCTTTTTATTCATCTATCAATGTCTATTTTCAGGTGTTTTCCACTGCTGCGGACAACCAGACGCAAGTGGGTATTCGTGTGCTTCAAGGAGAGCGTGAAATGGCTACAGACAACAAGCTCCTGGGCGAGTTTGAACTTGTGGGCATCCCACCAGCTCCCAGAGGCATGCCTCAGATTGAGGTCACATTTGATATTGATGCCAATGGAATTGTGACAGTCTCTGCTAAAGACAAGGCAACTGGAAAGGAGCAGCAGATTACTATTCGGTCTTCTGGTGGGCTTTCTGAGGAGGAGATTCAGAAAATGGTCAAGGAAGCTGAACTTCATGCACAGAAAGACCAGGAGAGGAAAGCTTTGATTGATATCAGGAATACTGCTGACACTACAATTTATAGCATTGAGAAAAGCTTGGGCGAGTATAGGGATAAGATCCCAGCCGAGGTTGCTTTGGAGATAGAGTCTGCAGTGGCAGACTTGCGCAAAGAAATGGCAGGAGATAATATTGACAACATAAAAGCAAAACTTGATGCTGCAAATAAGGCAGTTTCGAAGATTGGGCAGCACATGGCTGGAGGCTCCAGTGGGTCAGGTTCAAGTGGATCTCAGGGTGGTGATCAGGCTCCAGAGGCAGATTATGAGGAGGTGAAAAAGTGAAGCATGAAAGGTGATACTATCCTTACACTTAAAAACTAATTTTTGAGGCAAACATTAATACTGTAGTTATTATCTTATGCTTGATTCGGGTATGGTCCAAAATTAGTTTTGTTTCTTCTTACTGTAGAGGTGGATGATTAATTCTGGTCAGTGCCAGTAACACTTGATTATTGATCACTCAAGTCAATTCCCACCTAAAATAATATCAAATTTAGGAATTATGAAATAGGGATGTCTGACTTTATCTAATTGGTGTTTGTTTCATTACATCCTATAGTGCATTGGTTAACTATGTGAATGTTTTTAGTTGTTTGTTATTCTCATTTAATAGTAAAAGGAGTTCATTCATTGATGTAAGACATGCTGTAGTCATGTTGCATGCTTATGCAGATTTTCAAATGGCACCATAACATGATCAACCACTAGCAATTCTTTTATTTGGAGTTCAACTGTAGCAATTTTTCATTTGGATTAGTTTAACGCTTTCCCATGATCTCTTGTTTTTTTTTTTTTGTACTTTTTGAAACAAAATTTCTTTGATATATACATGTTGCATTTAGTATTGCTGTCAAATTATGAAAGTTCTTTTCTGCAACAAAAAAGCGGAAGCTTCTCACAGTTATTCTACATGGCCAGCTTCTCAGCTAGGCTCGTGAAGGAAGCTTAATATTGCTGTCAAATGTATGAAAGCTCTTTTTTGCAAAGGAAAGTTGTAGTCATCTTATAGTTGTTCTACATGGTTAACCATCTTATTCTAGGCTAGTGAGGGAAGCTTTACTTTTAGCTTCAAATTTAATATTGCTGTTAAATATATGAAAGCTCAATTTTTGCAAAGAAAAACCATAGTATCTTATATTCTTATAGTTATTCTACATGGTCAGCCATCTTATTCTAGGCTAATGAGGCAAGCTTTAGTTGCAGCTTCCAAGTGTAAAGCTCTATATATCATCCATGTGATGGCATCATATCATTGTTAGATTTCATCATCAGCCTTCATATCGCTCAACTACTAGTGAAGTTTTCCTTACCAGACTATTGCTCTAGAACACTGAAATGAACTTGTATGATGTTGTACAAATGAATTAGACAAACAAGAATTAGCTGAATTTTAGTTAATAATTGTTAAAACCTTATCAGGTGAGCACAAAATGCACCAATGTCAAAATGCGCTGGTGTGAATGAGTTGTATTATAAAATTGTGATGCCAGCCGTAACTAAGCGAGTGCATTTTATCAGTAACATGGCTAGAGTGTGGCGCATGCGTCACATGATTTTTCCATCTGAATAACTAATATATGTTAGACGAAAGACTTCAACATTTGACCTCAACTTATATATGTACATGGGTATCATGCAACCCGAAAAGAGAGTTGGGAATGTTGGGTACCTGCATGGCTGTTGGTGAAGTCATGCCAAGATTTCCCAATGTGGGGACTGAGGGAACGCTGAATGGAGAAGTTGCAAACATGGGCCCACACAGCCAAGTTATGATTCCAAGATTTCCTGAGGTAACATGTAAAGGATATTTTGGGAATAAAAAATGAAAACATATGAATTGGAGCTTCACTAGGGAAGGCGTCCAAGTTGGGAGAGTTTTGATTTTACAGTGGAATAGGGAAGGCGTCCATCTTGTAGCAAATGCCCTTTAATGTTTTGTGGGACAATGTGACCAATTTAATTGACTAGAACTTTTATTTACCATGCATTTTCATACAGTGGCCATTGGTTGGATTTGAGGCGGTGAAGAATTATTGAAGAATCTACAAATAATGTGGTGGTGATTCCACACACTTCAGTTTCCACGAAAGGGTTCAGGCTAATCCTGGTTGAGCAAAGAAGTTGACTTCTCGATAGCCATGCTATGCATATAGAAAAGTCTTAGGGTAGCTTCTGGATGGATCAAAAGTAAGACTTAGAGAATAGCTGGACAAAGCTTGAGAGGGATTTGGACATTTTCTTGCAACTGGTTATTCTTCGATATCTCTTATTGTTCTTAATCTTTGTTGCTTTATTCTTTATCCACTTGCAACATTTTAAGAGTCTCTAAAATTTTATGCTAAGGTGACATCCATAACTGCAATTTCTTGACCTTATACAGCCTTGGATATGATTGCAAGAAAAGAAGTGCATGTGGAAAACAGCACTGATTGTGGTGAATAGGTTTATGATTGACTAATTACTCAATATTGCTCAAGAAATCGTAGAAGATACTTGCAATTATAACAAAATTTCCAATAAAATCATTAAATGACTGTTGAGATTTAACCAAAGCAAGGCGATTTAAAGAATTGTCAAGATTTTGCTCTGCTGACTGATCATTTCTTGTTCTATGAATTATCGGATCAAGGCAAAAGGGACAGAAGCAAGGTGATTCAAGGATTTGTTGATGCTATTCTCTCTGCTGACTGATAACTCTTATTCTGCGCAATACTTTGTTTTATTGAAGGGAAATTGAGGAATATCTACAGCGGGTGCTTGATGGAAATTGTTCCTAATTTGATTGAAGCACTTGATCAGAAAATAAATGTTAAAACACGTGCGTGCTGAAACTGCATTTCTGCATACGCACATGGAGGTTCAAACAGATGCAAGGGAAGCCTTTGTCCTATCTAGAAGTCCTCCGATTATGTTTACTTAATGACAAGATGCGATATAAGAGAATTTTTTATAGCTACATGAAACAAATTGATGAAGACTTCAGGTTTCCTTCCTATCCTTCATGTGCTAGCATTTCTGTCATAGCAGTCCGTCTGAGACAATTTAGGGGGTTTGCACCAACACATACCAGAATTATGGTGCTTGGATTGGATAGAGATTAAGTTTTGACCAGTTTCATGCAATGAAATTACAAATTTTACTGTGACTGTTAGTAATATGATTGTAGTTTGAGTCTTATAACCTTCTTTTCTATCTTATCATTCAATTTAGTTCAGAGTGCTGGAGCGATCTGGAGACAAGTCAAGATGCAAGTCAAGCATTTGAGGCGTATGTCCGAAGTATTTTGTCAAGCCCTCACACAATCAAAATTCAGTTTAAGATAAATTTATTTTGTATAAATTGCAGTCATGCACCAAACTTGAAAGTGAGCTTTTCAGGACATACAGAAGTTCTCAGGTGAAGTCGAAATTTGGCTCTTGAGATGGTAGCTGAATTTGATCGTCCGGGTCTGAATCATGGGTGTTGTGCCTTTGAAGTTGAGTACTTGTCTGCAAGGATGTTTAGAATTAGTTATGGTCATTTTGATTGTGTGTTTCATATAAAATTAAGTATAAGTTCTTTGACCATGTAAGATTTATGTGGAGAGCATGGGTTTGGGATATGAAAATCATAATATGGAATCATTGGAAGCTTAGTTATTGGTTTATGTGCACTTCTTCTCCCTTTGACTTCCATTCATCATCTTCACATTGTTTTATTATGTTGGTGAACATGCAATCTCCCTTTCAGTACAAGTTTGGAATCGAGGCCCAAGATGCAAGGAAAACCTTCTTCCTTTCTTGAAGTCCTCAGATTATGTTATTAATGACAAGCCATGGGATATAAGAGAGAGACGTTTTTACCTACATGTACCAAATTGATGAAGGCTTCAGGTTTGATCCCAACCTTAGGATATCTAGGATATCAGTCAACCGGGGATAATCAGGGGGCATGGAACCCTATGGTTGCTGGAATTAGAAATAGAATAACTGACAAGAGTAGTTCCATGCAGTGAAAGTACAATTTAGGTTTTGAGTAGGAAACTATTCCTGTGCATGACTAATCAAATCAGGCGCATGAACAATTTTGGTTTAGCTGTGGGATAAATATGCATGTGCACCGTACAGGCTGATGGTACTACTCTGATGCATGGATGGCTGAGGTGAAATGGCAAGATAAATGGGCATGTCTGTCATCAGTAAGTTGATTAGTGCGTGAACAGTTGCTGTGTAGGCAAATGTGCAACACATGCGACTCATAATTAGGTGCGCACGTCGGTGTGAGAAAGAATCTATAAATGCTGTTTATAGTCTCCCTTTAGATACTTATGGAAGAGGGTGTGACTGCACCTAGAGGTCAAATTACCAATGTTGTTGTGATGATGAGGCAATAAGGAATCACTAGATCTATGAAGTGCATGATACAACTGACTTCCACATTATCTGACATTTTTGTTACGTGTGAATTATTTTAATATATGAAAAAAGAGTATATCATGTATAGGTTAAATTTTTATATGTCCCAGCATTATCCGGTGTTTAGCTTTAACCCATAATGACAAATTTTTGAAGGATCTATTTTGTCTTGGCGAGATAGGAGGATAACCATTCTGATCAAAGTTTTCTTGTGTATATAGCACCCTGGGCTTGATGGTGGCTTGTTGATCATTTTTGGAGTGATGGATAGCAAACCCATTCCTTGGTATTGCTAGGCCCTGAGTTTGCTTATTCCTTCAATATGATCATTTTTCTAGTGATGGATAGCAAACCCATACCTTGGAATTGCTTGGCTCTGAGTTTGCTTATTTCTCCAACCGGCTTCTCCATTAGAATTGGTTTCTGGTCACTACTAATGAGGCATGAACGATTAGATAGATGCAAGCGGCAGCATAGTTCAACTAGGACCTGTTTTACCAGTCCTATTTGATCAACTGAATCATATTAGTAATATTTTCAGACGAAAGGCAACAGATTGGTTTGTTTCAGTATTTGTTTTTATTTTTTATCTTGTTCTGATGCTGATTCACTTGTGCGATTCTGTGTGACATTTATCTACTTGCAACACAACATCTCATTTCTTTCCAGGTTAAAACAAACTACTATATGTTTGTGTGATTACATTTATGCTCGTTGAGTTCAGTCTCAGGAGATTATTGTTTTCCTGCCTCGCAGAGTTGGCGTAATGTGCTCATGCGATGCAGCATCCATGAGAGCTAGGACATAGAAATGGAGTTTCTATACCATTTTGTTGTCTACGAGCAGCAGTTTATTAAACTGCTGGAAACAGAAATTTTCCTTCTACCGTTTAGCATTTTTGTTGAAAAAACCCTGCCAATTAGCTAGGTTTTTGTTTTTCGGCATATCGATGCTGAACAAATTATGTTCTATTGCTTATACCGTTACTCTTCTTTTACCCTTCTATTTCAGCAGTGAATTATCACATCTCTAATCCAGTATTGCTGTTGAATAAAGAATGATGCTTGCAAAGTTCTTGCTTGATATCACGAGTAGGGGAGCATGACGTGCTCGAAGTCAGAAAAAGATGATACCTGTTCTAATTATTTGAGCTTCACTCAAGTGTGTGTGGTTTTCTGGTGCGATCAAATTTTGCTTGTTTCCGTGCAATATTTTCTAATGTCATGTTGTAAGATTGCAATTTCTTTAGCCTGCTGGAAGTCAGAAGATAGACCGATCATTAATCCATCAAATTTGATAGATCGGGATGTGAAAATCTGAGGAATCAAAAATTCCTAGTTTGAGAGTAGCAATGTTGGGAAGGCCTTATCACAAGGTACAAATGCGGGAACAAATATTTGAATAGGGAAGATGCAGAGATGCATAGGAAGCTATGAAGTTGTTTCTGCTAAAAGAATATTGAAGTATGGCTTTGCTGAGAGAGGTATGGCGGCTTTCCTTCATGGAGCCCAAAGACAATGCAGAGTTGTGAGGTCTTTCTTCCCACTGGTTTTTCTCAGAAATTGGCACATCTTGAGATCGTTAGTTATTACTTCCATTAGGTTCTCTTTCGCCTTCTCATCTTTCCGGAATTTGGATCTGTGCCTGGCATGGACATTTGACATGTTTGAACATATTACTGTTGTGCTTGCTTTAATATTTGAAGGTGTATCCTTGGCTTTGTCTTTGATGCTTCTCTACAAGATTTTGCTTTCTGCAGAGCTTGGCCGTAGGCCGGGTGCCGAGGAGGCCACTCCTTATGAAGAGAGGAGGGCGCAGGACCTGCAAACCGGTTGGTCCTTGATTTAGCAGAGTTATCCTCCTCCACCCTATTGGGTTCGCTTCTCGTTGCCCTCTCCTCTTATTAAAACACTTTGACCTGGTTATCTATATTTTTAGCCCATTAACTGGATAAAGTTATTCACGTCTTTCTTGATGATGTGTGGCTGGCTTGTTGCATGACTTTCATATCCAGAATCCAAGATTAGTCTTCGTGAATAAGGCCCCAAATATCTGAGGTTTAGGTGGGAGCCGAATTTAATGTGGCTGTATATGATCCGTCCATTCCCAAAATACAAGGATCTTGAGTTTTTCTGGAGAGTTGGAATAAAAATTTTGATGATGGGAAAGAAAATCTTCCTTACCGATATAAGGCTATCGACCAGGATCTCAAGTTTTCTTATTTATGATATTGGGTGAGATAAAACGAGATATCGGCCAATCTTGATCTCGACCACGTAAATAATATAATTAATGGATCAAGATTTAATGTTAAATGGATGGTCGATGCCGGTAAAGATGTTAACACGAGGTAGCCGGACGCGGCCGGTGGTGATGTCTCTCCTTTTCCCTTTATTACTGCATCGCGTCGTTTCTCTTTATTTCTAATTGCATTTTAGCTTATATTGCTTATTCTTCCTCTCCATTGAGGGAAATCAATTAAAATATTGTAGTGGATTAATACTGTAAATAAACATGTTACTGGTTCAATTTTATGGGCATCTACCAATTTTCCCAATTGGGCATGTATCTTGGATGAAGAGCTAGCAATCTTACAAGTGCACTTAAAGCTTGGCATAGGCTACCCAGTAAATTATACCAAGATTTCTAGCTAGCTAGGCGGTAAGGGAAGAGGGAGCTAGCTTGGTACAATAAAATACCTTTTTGTAGTTTCATTCAGTGATACATTGTTCATACTTCTTATTTAATATCCGGTAAGAGAGCTTTGATTGCTATATCTTTGGTGTTTTTCCGCTACTAATGTGCCATAAAAGGAAGAGGGCTCTCTGCAGCAAGGCGAGAAACTGTGCCAATCACGGAAAACCTTTTATCACAGTATTCGGGCACTTCCTTTTTTTCATTTGTGGTGATTTTGGGTTAGACCTAATTTTGTCCGAGGCTTTGAATAAGATTTGCCGAAAATGACTATTATTACGTATTAATTACAATCTATGCAAATCTTGGTTGGTTCCCCTTGTGCGCAAAATGCCCAACTTTTATCAAGTGTGGAAGCCCTGGAAACTGGGAAATGTCATTGTACGACAAACACATTACATTTCTTACACAAGATACGTCTACCTACATTTTTCTTCCTGCTTTGTATCTCTTGCAATACTAGCAATATATGTGTACACAAGAGGCAGTGTCTTACCATTAAGATCAAGAGTCCATCAATTAATGTAGTTCATTTTTCTATGATGAAATTAATGTTTGGTTCTTCAATTTCTCTTTCTTTTATGCTATTAAAATTCGGTTCTTAGCGATAAAACAAAGTAAATTTTGCACGTAGACTAAAATAAGGTTTCATAACATGCAGCAAATTCAACATGCTCTCTTTTTTTATCCGTAATTTCCGATTGATCCGTCCACGTCCCAACGGGTATAATTATCAAATGTTCTCTCTTACGCGCCCCCTCTGCAACTCCTGGGGTGGAGAACGTCTCTCTAGCGTTGGCCCGGCATGGAAAACGGGAAGAAGGATTCATCTTTTCTTTGCCTTCTACCATGGGCACCAGGTTGCGATCTCTTTATCTTCTTTAAACAATGATGGGAGTCCTTCCCACTCCGATCATTTTCTTTTGGTTTTCTTCATGACACGAGACTCGTGAAGGGGGCAGCTCAAAGGACTTCTGCATTGTAATAGTATATATTTTTATACCACACATTTAAGCAGGAGGACCTACTGTCATGTAAATAATTGACATTAGTTTCTTTTCTTTTTTAGACCATTAAACCTGTATTCAAAACCCTTCCTCACTTTATTTTACGTCCAAAACATTTCCAAACAACATTAGCTCACTTTATATTCCAATAACAACATTAACTATATTCATCAAGAAAAGGACAATAACACAGTAATCTGGAGCAATGCCTTCTGCAAATAGAGACTACTCTAAATCTGTGTAATGATATTAGCTTCCTTTTACCACAGATAAGCTTTTGTAAGTTTACATAATTGCTGAGCTTACCTCTAAATCCCTACAACGATGCTTGTAAGAAGCAAGTATAACTCAACCTCCCTCAAGGGATGGAGCTCTACCGGGAGATATTGCTTCAATTATGGAAACCTAAAAGTCATTAACTAAAATGAGAAATTAGAGGAAGTCTCGAATGAGATCTACAAAAATATCCAAGATGCGTTCCACCTGCTTGAATAAGTCCAATGCCGCCAGGCCATATTCCCACCAACACACCACGTCTTGCCCAGCCAGCACCATTTACCTGTTAGTGCCTTTAATTAGAATTTGTCAGTTGAACCTGGTCCTACAGATTGCAAGAAAACAATGTTAAAAAAGAGAAGTCCATTGCAGCTTGTTCAGAATTCTTTACACGCTTGTCCTGATCGTTATAATTTCATTTAAGACATTCTGATCCACTACTTGTACGCTGCAGCAACCTTTTCTTTTCAATCCAAGTATATAAGCCCACAGATCGTGTAGTTTAACAATGCCATACTTCATGCAGTACATTTACAAATATTTGGCATGATAGATGCATCAATTTAAAAAGAAAAACAATGTTATATCAACAAAGAGTCTCTCTTTTTAGTCAGCCTGATTGACAACTCGATCATCCTTAAGATATTTCCACAGAAAACACTACACCATCTTTTTGGGCACAACTTAGCGGGACAGCCAGGATTTGATCAAAGTTTGCTGAAATTTACCGTCAAGCTGTATCCAACTCTATATAATTGAAATTTTTCATATCATTTTTTTTCTCACTAATTCAGTCCAATTGTATTTTTGCTGCCCCACTTTTGTTGAGTGTTTCAATCTAAAGTTGAAAACTTCACCTCACTGGTCATCCATATCCTTTCATTATATATTGGCTTCTAGGATGCTCAAGTTCTTCTCCAGGACCAGCAGTAAACGGGATTCCAACATTCCTGTCCAACTTGCTTCAACATAAATTCGTATTTGAGACCAAATCTTCCAAATATGAATGTGTGCATGCGGACCCACATACACATACACACGCGTGCACATGCCACACACACACATTCATGTGCACGCGCGCATGTGCACATGGTCGGGCCGACCGAATTCAAAGTCATATCCGATTAGGTGAAATCAGAAGAAGGGGATCTGACAAGGATGATCCGTACCTCTAAACTACTTGCAAACCAAAATCACGTAATTTAGAGACTCATAACCTCTGCATCAAGTGGTCATAAAGGGGCACTATATCATGTTTCCCTTATATATGAGACAAGCTACCAAAAAGTAAGATGTTCGGAAAATGATCTGCTTTATCATCCATCATGTCTTGATTATATATGATAATTTTACCTCTCCCCTATCCATATACAAAACAAGCTACCAAAAATAATATGTCTGGGAAATGGTCTGCTTTAAATTCTAATTACATCCCTGAATCCGCATGCAAGTTGTGCTCAACACATCATAATGGGATTAAGTAACTTCTGCACCTTTGTTCTGTAAATTTTCCTTCCACAATTCCCAACACAATGTCCAACCCTTCTGTAGTTCTGACAATGGATACTATATCTTTTCTGCAAACAGATACACTAATGGACCATACCTCAAACATCGGCAATAATTGCATTACACAAGAAGTAAAAAGTGATAAAGGCAACAAATTGGTCTACTGCTGAAACTATTGGATGCAGGTGGCAATGCTTAGCTATTTAACCTGTTTAACTTGATTCAACCCAATTATTGATAGATTAGGTTACCTATTTAATGAAATAATCAGATTCAAGTTTGGATGTTTGACTTATTTAATAAATAGGGTCGAGTTTGGGTTGACAAATTTTTTATCTGTCTTGTATCCGACTCGATCCATATCTTGCACAACCCGACCTGATTGCCGCCCCTACTCTTGGATATCCATGAAGAATTTGAGGATAGGGTCAAAAGGAAATTAAAAAGAGAAAAAAAAGATGGCCCAAATTTCACCTAATAAATCTGCAGTTCGGAATATAAATATAAAGTATTTGGAAACAAAGCTATTGAAACTGAAAGTGATATTGTAAAAGCAACATCTTACCAGATACTCAGCATGGCTCATGAAAGGCTTAGGTTAGTCATGGAACTATTCTTGCCAGATGACTTTAAAACTAGGCCATCAACATCAACAGCAAGAAGAAATTTTTGCAAAAGGCAACCTGTAGAGAAAGGTTCAGGTGGTGGAACTATCATGAGGACACCATTCTTTCTACTCAACATTCCCATCACAGTCAAAGAGTTTCCCTCCTTGATGTACCTGTCAGTTGTTCAAATAAAAAGTAAGAACTACAAAGAAAATTTCTACGACAACAAACATCGTAAAAGTCTTCCACTAAAATGATCTTAAATTCTTAATACCCTTCCTTGAGACATAACAAACAAGCTCCAGAAGACAGGCGTCTTCTTTCTAGCCATTTCTTCAAGATTGACGATAGTTCTCCATTTTTACTTGTGGTGTTGACAAGCATGTTTTCATCAATCAGGGGAATCACTTTTGAATTATAACCAGCTTTCACCAAAGCTCTGGTACCAGACTTCATATCTGTTATGTAAAAGTCTGTGGCAAACCTCTGCCAGAGGCCCAGAGATGTAGAACAACATGCAGAACACAAAATAGTCAAAATTGAGAAATTGCAATGATGCTATTGCTATCAATAAAGATGCAAATGCTGCAAGTAGCAACATCAAACACTATCAGAGTACATTAACGGAAAAAAATGAGCTCTAGAATCACTTACCATTGTCTATCCAGTGTTTCCTGCAATTGAGGAAAAAGGGGGACACAAAAAGTGCTATCAAGTCATCAACTACGGGGACCATCTCTAATGAATCATGTGATCAGCCTCTTTTACTACACATTATATGCATGTAGATCCAGTCTATTCTGTAAGTTACAGTGCCCGAAAATTAATATCTTCCTAGGTCCACTCTTTAACACTTAATCAATTATATGAAGTATGAACTATGTTCTTCAACTTTAGAAATAAGTAAAGAATGTGCTTAAAATTTTGAAGTCTATACCAAGAATAAAAACATGCCAATTGAGAAATGACTGAACAAAAGTCCAAGGTCCAAGGTAGCATGTATCACTGCCACACTGTTTGTATACCATGTATACGACCCTGCACTAGCGCATAAGAGATGCATGAAAGACAAGGAATTGCTAAAGCATAGTTAAGATACTATAAAGATTGTTGAATTTTCTCCAACTAAGTTGTTTCTTCTTTCCTGTTTGAAGTTAAAAACATCTTCAAGTTCATTAAATGACATATAGCCAATCATAAATTCTGTCTTGTTCTCCTACAGGGTATTCAAAGTATGTCTTTTGCCTCTAATAGATTGCTTAAGTTTATAAAAAACAAGACATTCATTCTTGAAGAGATGACTTATCCATTCTCCTCGTAGTTCATCACAATAACCTCCAAATGTTAGAATATTGCAAATCTCACTTTACACCTCTAATTTTCACTTTAACCTCCAGCAATGTTTGAAATTCCAGTTTTCAGTTTTGGCTGGGTTTGCGAGTCTCAATTTTAGCTGTTTTGGAAGTTTTTCTGCAAGTTTCACAGAAAAATATAAAACTTTATAAAAATAGATGAAGAAAAAAGAAGGCAAGAAACTAATTAAACAACATTTTGTAGTATTTTGTGTTATATAGGTTCTTTGCATGGTCTGCCGAACCGGACCGGTCCGGCCTAAAATCGGTACCCGAACAGCATGGAAATTGGTTTCCGGACAACGTGAAAACCAGTTCTAGCTGTTTTCGGGCCGGTACCAACCAATACGCATGGGTTCTAACCGGTACGCATGCGTACCGACTGTGTACCTATCTCGTACCGGCCTGTACCGGTGCGAACCGGCCGGTTGCACCGGTACCGATTTTTTTTTTAATCACAGCGCGCGCTGTGGTGCCAGAGATCCCTCAGGGCAGAGCGCCCCGCGCCCGCCCGCGCATGGTTCCCTGCCCCGCGCGTTTCCATTAGTCTATATAATGTGTTTCAATAAGGATCTTTTCAGAGATTTTGGCTCATAAAGGATTATGTACTGAAGTAAATAAATATTTGATCTGAATATGATTGTACCACCAATACAATACTTAAAAAAACAAACATTTATAGCTAGTTTCGGCTAATTTTGTCAAAACTTGCCAAAATCACCGATCTAAGGGTGAAATCAACTAGTTTCGATCAAAATTTACCGAAAATGCTGAAACAGATAAAAACTTGAAACTGGAGGTCAATTTTGGTTCAATCTTTACCAAAATGGATTGATTTCGACCTAAACTTAAACCTTGATCTTTATCATGATTTCTCTATGCTTTTTTACAAAATGTTTTTGTAGCACTTACCGGACCACTCTCTATGCCACACAAGAACATAATCCCTATAACATTTCATTCTTAGGCCCTTTTTCATAAGTTTTCAAAATTAAGCATGAAAACCGAGACAAAAACAGGCAAATTATTCCCTAGCAGGCTAGACCAATTTATAATTGGATGACTCGGACACCTCTAATGTTGATCCTCAAGGAGCAGACCTCCTAGAAGTTGCAGGTGATGCTTAATCATTATGGTAGTCAATCATCAACTTGTCATTTGACTTTTCTATCTAGATTCTAGAGTCAATTATCTATTGATGATGATGGTCTGTTCGGTGAATTATGTTATAAAATTGTGAATATCTTCCTTCTATGGTTGATGCTATGTTATCGTGGAAATGTTTATTTTATGGTCAATGTTATGTGATTGTAGACTTTTTCATCTTATGAGTGATGTTATTATATTTGATGGATGATGATATCTGACATTGGATTGTAGAACCTTACAATATATGAAATGTTGATATGACTTTGATGGATGATGTTTTATAGCTTTGCCTAGATATTTGTTATTATTTTTTACAGGACATTGATGTAAAATATTAATTTTGATATTGAGTAAGAAAAAAAACTGACGTATTTTAGCAGCTTATTTTGGGAACATAGCCCTCTATCCACTATGAAACCCCTCAACTGATACACATCCACTATTTTTTTAACACCTTGCCCCAAGATTGGCTGAATTAGACCGAACCACCCGGTGTGGCTTGTACCGAGCCAACCCGATGGGGAACTGAGTCGTTCGGCTACTAAATTTGGTTCCGCCCCCAAACCGGCCTGAACGGGTTCCGAACCGACTGGTACAAGTTTCGAACGGACCGAAACCGGCCGGAAAAGGCCGGAATCGGACTGAACCGGCCAAAATAGACTAGTTGACCCGGTTCAGAACTTAGGCCGCTTCCCCTTTCCTTCTTTTGTTAAAAGGTGTTGGAAAGGCCGAAGGATGGTCTTTGATTCACTCAGATTCAGAGATCAGGAGCAACAGTTCTAGTGGTCATAGATTTGTTGGCTAGAAAGAGAGTGAAGGATATGAGATCACCATTTATGAGACAACTACAGGATAGTCTTTGATTCATTGATGAGTCTCAGTTTATGCATGTTACACAAAATAGAGACCACGGTGCACGATCTGGTGGAGCGCGCGAGGACACTATTGCATATAGAAGACAGGCTCCTCAGGGTCATTTAGGATGGCATAAT
Organism: Phoenix dactylifera; assembly: GCF_051530095.1. Taxonomy (NCBI): domain Eukaryota; kingdom Viridiplantae; phylum Streptophyta; class Magnoliopsida; order Arecales; family Arecaceae; genus Phoenix; species Phoenix dactylifera. Next base: position 32,619,683 of record NC_143195.1, read on the forward strand.
GCAGCTGCAGATGATCTTGCACGTGGAGTAAGATCTACAGACGTATCAAGTTCCGAATCGTATACTGGATCCTATTATTCGCAGCCATAGGCAGCCTATAACCCATACAAATACGGATATGGTGTGTCTGAGGCATTTTTTGGTGGCTACTATCCTACGTAGTTCGGAAAATTTTATGAGTTGGATTTTGCTACCGGCTTATTCGGATGGACCCTTCACAATCATTTTTTCAGCCATTTTATCAGCCAGAGGACACCTCTCACAGCTAGTGCTTCAGCGAGAGATCCAAAAGTTCTCGTAACCCAGAGCGCATTTTTTATGAGATGAACATATAAGACTACAATGCCGCTTGGTTAAAAGGATAGCCTGATGTGCCTCCTAACTATGCTAGTGATCCGATATCTACGAGAGGCATCGTCATTCGACGAGATTTTAGATACCAGTGTGTATGTTGTACTTTAAATATATGTAATTGATTGTATTATTTTATATTTTTTACCTCACTACTTGATTTAAAGGTATTTCATGTTGCTTTTTATAGCATGCAATATCTCACTAATCATTTTATGTTTTGCATTATTTTAAAACAACAAGATGTATCATTTAGGTTAAACTAGGATCATAGAAATATAAAAAAAATCAAGCAAACATAAAAAAAAATCAAAAAAATATCAAATTAGACTTAAAATTATTAAAAAGTTGAAAAAGATTAATTATCAATTAATTAAATTTGAAAAACTCCAAAAAATATGGTACTGAACCGGTACTATATCGACCCATCCGCTAACCGGTACAGATCCCGGTACCGATTCGGCGGACCTTGCCTTGCCCACTGCCACTACCACTCTTGTCCCCATCTCCATCGCTAACATTGCTGCCATTACTATTATCGCTACCACCATCACCACTTATGTTTTTAACAACAATTGACTGTATGAAATATGTTCATATTTTTTAAAAATTTAAAAAAAAATAGGGTTTCAGTTTTCAGGTTTTTTTTTAAAAAAAAATGGTAGTGATGTTAGCAATCTTCACATAATGTTTGGATAAAGACCATCGCCTAGATCCCTTCAAGTGCTCAAAAATATGGGGTATCAACCAAGCAATGACTAATACATATCATGTGTCACATTACTGGAGAACACTATTATTCATCAATATGTAGAAGACTATACAACTTACATATATAAGCTTCTAGAAATATAACCAAGGAAGTAATCTTCATTCCAAGCTGGAAATTAAACACCATATACTTGCTTCCCTTCTTATGGATGCATAGTTATTTTTTTTTCCTTGGATCTTTAAATTTTCTATCAGCTATCAACACTTGCAAGTTTAGCTTCTTAAAGGTAAACGATATTTTGTGTTATAGAAACTTATCGTTCTCACAGTCTTGCATCCAAGGCCTTGAACTTCCACATTAAAACCTTAGTTAATGTGTTATCTTTCTTTGAACAACTCAACCCCCACCCCCATCCTCAAAAAATAAATAACTCTTTTCGCATTTAATGGGCAATTTGGTGTGTCCCATGGGCAACTCTCTTTTGCCCCATATTATGCCCGGGACTCGCTGCTTCCATCTTCCTAAGTATGAATAAGGCTTTTTGAAAACAATGGGAATTTCTAAGAGATCTGATGGAGATGAAAGTTGATAATCGAGAATTATTAGTTCTATTGCATGCACTGTTTGAATATTTTATCTAAAATATAACATTTTAGAGAAATGTATCATCCAGTTCATCCATCACCTTAATAGCAAATTAGTTTCAGTAAAATGCCATCAAACCCTAACTAACTTAAAAGGGCGTAAAGATTGAAATTGTGAACTTCATCGCATAATCAAATCTATAAACTCTCAAGCAGAAAGATCAAAGCAGACCTCTAGAGATTTCTGTTTTGTGAGGAATGGATAAACAAACTCCTCAAAAATTCACATCAGAAATGATTATGAAAAAACAATTAGTAATTTAGAAGTATTCAAGCTAGTATAACATTTGCGAAGAAGTGCAGAGCTGGAATACAAGTGGCCAGAAAATCCAGAGATATGCAACACCAGGTCCCTTATTTTGGAGTTTGTCCTTTGGGGATAGTTGGTTTGTTCTTCTATTTCATTAGCCTTTGTTTGCCTCTTTGCTTAGTTCTGTAGTCTTTGGATATCTGCTTTATGTAATAGTCCTGCATCTTTAATTTACTTTGGGCAAGGCTACTTTATGGGCTCTACCAAGCTGCGGCTTATGTTGAGCATTTTCCTGTTTTACTGGCCTTGGCTATTTATAAATCACAATAGTATTCTCTTATGTCTCTCAATAGAAGGAAAAGATGCAACCAGCTAAAATCTACTGATAAAATCAGCATAGACACACATAAGCAATATGAACATATGAGATCTGTTATGCCACAGACATGTTCTACAACCATTGTTATTAACTGTTAACTCTAAAGGAATAGATAGAAGAGCATGGTGATAAGTAATATTAAACTCCATCAAAATGAAGAGTGCATATTGTACCTCCACATATGCTAAATTCCACTGGAAGAGTTTACTGTTAGCATTTGCTGGCTTTGATCCAAATCCACAATATTCATACAGAAGTGTTGATGTATATGCACATCTTCCAACCTTCTCATATGAAGATTCAAGAGAAAGATCCCCACACGAAGCAAACTGACAATAGTTTTTTTTAGAGGAAAAAAAAAAAGAAAGGCAACTGTGACTTTCCAAACTAGAACAAAAATCATGAGAAAAGAATATCTTATGTTAAAACAACAAAAAAATAGGAAGAAAACCAACGTAAAAAACCCAATAAGAAAACACAAAATATTTTGAAGATTTTAAGAAAAATTAAAATAAACAGTACCACAAGTTGTTGGGGTTTTCTGAAGATTTCAATTGAGTCATAGAAAGATAAACTCAGAAAACATGCACATTCTACAGTTGCATCATAATGTCCGATCCATCGAAAATTAAATGTGGAATCATCACCAACATACAAAATTTGACTAAAGTGGTAATGACATAAGTTGACAGCAATGCCAGAGCATGTCATGCAACATCTAAAAAAAAAGGTGTCTTCAATACTACATAGCATGGGGAATTTTCATAGTACATTCTTTTAGTATTATTTAACATGAAGCTATCTCATGATCTTGACCGAAACTTCTGTTATACAACTTTCCTCCCAGAAAAATATTATATCTAAGGGACTGTTGTTTATTCACATGGTTTACAGCATATATTCATTCTTTTGTTGGGTAAGTTGGTAAAATTCCAAACCCTCAAGGTGTCCAAATACCCTTGTCGACATGCTGAGCTATGTGAACCCCTTGTACATGCCGATGATACCTCGGTGGCCTCTCTCTTCACCCTTTAGCATGAGTTATTGTAAGACCTTCCTCAAAACCATCGACCTATATCCAAGGGTTGCATGGTCACTTTTAATGCCAGACAAGAATTAAATTTAGTATGCCAAATGGAGATGTTACCACATGCCGATGTTAAGATTCATAGGCTTAACTTTTTCAAAGAAGGTCTCAATTAAAAAGGACATGCTTCCTTGTCGGATTAGTCAATAACAACATATGAGTCTTTCAGCTTTCCTTTCGCACTCAATAATTTTGTTTACGTTCTGCATCAAACTACTTATTTCGTTCAAAAAATGGCGAGATTGTTTGCCCCTCCATATGTAATACACAGCTGCAGGAAATTCAACCTTCAAATTGTTTTCTAAAACAGCATACAACCTACAAATTGTTTTCCATAAAGTGCAAGTAACATCATGAATATTGTGCTTTACTTCCAGGACCTCGCAAAAACAATTTTCCATACCACATTGATACTCTCATTTTATAGTTGCAGAACTATTGTGACAAATTAAGTAGGCAGAGGCAATTACCAGATCACATTTTCATGATTGACCTTGTGTTAGAAGTTCCTATTTCACTGCTCTCCAATTTAGATGGGCATGTTTCTCAATTCCTAGCAGAAACAACACCAGGTTATACCTGCTAACTGAAGGTCTTTATTATTTGATACTGTCACAGCAAATTGTAGAGAAGATGCCACGGAAATTTGGCCAGAAACAAAGATCCTGGTGTACATGTATGGACCTAGCTGATCCATAATTTGGCAGTACATCAAAGGGCAACCCAAAAAGCAAAGGGACTCAGTAACTACTCCAGACCTAAGTCAATGTTTAGCTGGCTATTGCAGATGAAATAAATTCTGAAGATTTGATAACCCAATTTTTTGACACAATGCTGACATTATTCCATGTTGGAAATCAAATATCTAAGGAGAGAACCTGAAATCAAAATCAATCAAAGATGCCATCAGATCCTGGCCTACAGCAAAATCAAATAATGATAAGATTCTTTTCTCATTCCTTTCCATAAGGGTAAAATCTCCTTCTAGTTCAATGATGGGCGAGTACAGGCAAATTCAAGCTCAGGTTCAAAGGGTTCTACTCTTTAGATAGGGATGTTTTGCCATTTTCAAGCAATTTCTGAATTCCTATACAGGGATAACTTGGATTACGCATAGATGGAATAGGAAGAAACTTTATCACCCCTTACTTTGTGACATTTGGTCTAAGGTTGATGAGCTGGATTACTAATTTGCTTCTCGTATATCTAGAGAAGGGAACCAAGTGGCCAACTGTTTGGTGGGATGTACAGCTGATAAGGAAAAGAAGTTCCAACAGGCTGATACTTTTCCTCCTCCTCTTGCTTCTCTTGAAATGCTGGAAGCTAGTGGTTGTGCCTAGAGATGGGCATCGGGCCGTGCCGGGCCCGGCCCAGGCCCACCGGGCCACAGAATAAACGGGCCGTGCCGGGCACGGCCCGCTTCGTAAACGGGCCGTGCCGGGCACGGCCCGCTTAGCCTAAAAGCTAAGCCCGGCCCAGCCCTAGGCCCGTGGGGTGGCGGGCCGTACCGGGCCCTGGCACGAGATGGGTCGTGCCTGGCACGGCCCATCACGGGCTGCGAAATGGGCCGTGCCTGGCACGGCCCGTAAGGCACGAGACGGGCCGTGCCTGGCAAATTTTTTAAAAATTATTAATTTATTAAAAAAAATTTATTTTCATTTATTTTAAGGGGGACGGGCCGTGCCTGGCCCGGCCCAGGCCCGGTTCAGGCCCTAATGGGCCGGGCCGGGCCGGCTCGCGGGCCGTGCCGTGCTTGGCCCACGAATTGTACCAGCCCAGGCCCTTATGGGCCGTGCCGGGCTCGGCCCGCGGGCCAGAAATTCGTAACCCAACCCGGCCCCCTTGTATGGGCCGTGCTAGGCACAGCCCGTTACTATAGCAAGCGGGCCGTGCCTGGCACGGCCCGCTTCGTGCCGAGCCATGGGCGGCCCGGCCCAATGCCCATCTCTAGTAGAGTTGGGCAACGGGCCGTGTCGGGCCGGCCCGGCCCAGGCCCACCGGGCCCGAGGTCTAAATGGGTCGTGCCTGGCCCGGCCCGCTTATGAAGCGGGCCGTGCCGGGCACGGCCCGTTCAGCACGGAACGGCAGCCCGGCCCGGCCCCAGGCCCGTCTATTGACGGGCCGGGCCGGGCACGGCACGAGACGGGCCGTGCCTGGCACGGCCCGCAACGGGCGCAAACGGGCCGTGCCAGGCACGGCCCGTCTGGTGAGGGGGGGGAGAAAAATAGCCGTTTCCAACGGCTATTTTGAAAAAATTCCAATTTTACCCCTCCCAACAGTCCAAAAACGGCTAAATTGAGGGGTATTTTGGAAAAAAAAATTTTGGGCTTCTATAAATATCCCTTTCCTCTCTCATTCTCACCACACCAAACCAACTATTCTCTTCTTCTCTACTACTATTATTTCTCTCTTCTAAAGTGCTCTTCTAGCAATTTAATTTTTAGTTTGCATTTAGCAAGTGTTCAAGTGCTACACAAGAGGAGGTTCCTGTTGAGAAGAGGTCACTCCTGTTGAGAGCACAAGAGGAAGCTCAGAATCTCGGCTCTGCCTCTGCCCTCCGACCCTCTACTCAATTCCTCCTTGTGGTTAGTTTTTATTTTTTGAATTCATCAATTTAGATATGTCATCTTTTGAGAAAAGTCAGTTTGGCATTCCTCCTGTTTCTGAGGGAGAAGAAACTAATCCCCAACCCCATGTTCCTAGTTCCTCTAGAACTAGTGAACCGAGTGAAGATCAAACCTCTTCTCGTAAGAGGACTAGTGCTGTATGGAATGAATTTGACAGAGTTATGGTTGATGGAGTCTGGAAAGCTAAATGTAAAAAATGTGCCAAACTTTATAGTTGTAGTAGTAGTGGGGGAACAGGGCATTTAAAAAGACATCAAGAGAGTCATAGGATGCATGATTCTCATGCTCAAACTCAAAGTACCCTTAATATACAAGGAGGATTACTTGTAGGTAATTTTGCATATAATCATGAAAATCAAAGAAAAGCACTTGTAAAATGGATAGTTAAGGATGAATTACCTTTTAGTTTATGTGAATCTTTTAATTTTGAAGAATATATTCAATTAAACCTACAACCTGCTTACAAAAAAACTAGCAGGCGTACATTTAGAAGAGTAGCTATGACTAACTTTTTAGCAATGAAACAAAGTTTAATTGAAACACTTTCTACTTTAAATGTAAAAATTCCATTAACTTCTGATATTTGGTCAGCATCTGTAGGTAGTAATTGTTTTATTGCCATTACTGCTCATTATATTGATAATGATTGGCAATTAAATAAACGTATTCTTGCTTTTCGTGCTTTTGATTTTCCACATTCTGGGCAACAAATTTCAAATATCATTTATCAAACTGCATGTTCATATAATATTAATGATAAAATTATGTCTATTACTTTTGATAATGCATCTAATAATAATTCTGTTGTTGCATTATTAAAAGACTCATTGCATCCCATGTTAGATGGAAATTTATTGCATATTAGATGTGCATGTCATATCTTAAATCTTTCTGTTCAAGCTGGCATGGGCATGATTTAAGATGTGATTGGTAAAATTAGAAATGCAGTTTCTTTTATTCATGCTTCAAGATCAAGACTTCAAGAATTTAAGGAACTATGTATAAATCATGGTAAACGTTTTAAAAAATTTAAACTTGATGTAATTACTCGTTGGAACTCAACATATAGCATGATACATGATGCATACCTATATAAAAACTTATTAAGTGCATATATTAATGATCGTGGATTAGGCTTTACATTGACTGAAACTGATTGGAATAAAGAAAAAATTTTGGAAGATTTTTTGCTTAGTTTTTATAATGCTACCAATGTTCTTTCTGGTATTTATTATCCAACTTTATGTTCATTTTTACAACAAGCATATATAATTAATCAAAAATTTGCAGAACATAGATATGATGATGTTTTAATGCCTATTATTGACCTAATGGAATCTAAATGGAATGAGTATTGGGACAAGATATGTCCTATGCATAACTTAGCTGCTGTATTTGATCCTAGAGTTAAATTGAATGGCGTGCTAATTTTACTTGATGCATACTGTGAAAATATGATTAAAGATCCTGAACCTGCTAAAAATGAGGTAAAACAACTTCTTTATGATATTTATGCTATATATGATGAAAAAATTCGTGGATCTAGAACACAAATACAAACCTCTATTTCTTCTTCTAGTAGTTCTCGTTCGTCATCTATTTTTTCATTCATTGCACAGAGAAGACACACACATGCTTCAAGTTTATCTTCATCTTTAAGTAGTGAACTAGAATTTTATTTACGAAATGATCTTCAGTCTGCATATGATGAAAATCAAATAGAGAATCTAGATGTATTATCTTGGTGGAAGAGTGTTAGAAATCAATATCCTGTTATGTCTGCAATTGCACGCGATATTTTAGCTGTGCCGATGTCCACGGTAGCATCGGAATCCGCTTTTAGTGCAGGTCGGCGTGTTCTTGACGAAAAGAGAAGTAGGATGACGGGCGAAACGGTGGAGATGCTTCTCTGCTTCAAAGATTGGTTGGATACTGAGGCAAGACTTCAAGATAAAGGTGGACATAATACAACATCCTCTGATGATGATGATACAAACACTACTGAAGACTGAAGAGTGAATACTGATTCACTGAATCACTGATGATTAGTAAGATTTCTTAATTTTTTATAATTGTACATTTTTATTGTATTCTGGAGGTCAGACCAAGGTCCAAACCTCGGCCCTTTCTTATTGTATTCTGAAGGTCAGACCAAGGTCCAAACCTCCCTTCATGTACCATTTTGATTTAAATTAATAAACTGATAGGGGTCTATGCCAAACCCCCCACCATTAAGGTGGCTTTATATTCATAAATCCTTAGTTTTCAATATTTATTAATTTATTAAAAAAATTTATGAAGCATTAATTTTTATCGGGCCGGGCCGGGCCCAGGCCCGGACCGTGCCAGGCCCGCGGGCCAGCCCGGCCCAGGCCCTTATGGGCCGTGCCGGGCTGGCCCGCGGGCCGGGCCGTGCTTGGCCCGCGGGCCGGGCCGTGCTTGGCCCGCGGGCCTAGAGCGGGCCGTGCCGGCCCGGGCCTAGAGCGGGCCGTGCCGGCCCGGGCCGGGGCCGGCCCGGCGCGGGCCTAGAGCGGGCCGTGCCGGCCCGGGCCTAGAGCGGGCCGTGCCGGCCCCGGCCCGAAGCGGGCCGTGCCGGGCCAGGCCCGAAGCGGGCCGTGCCGGGCCAGGCCCGCGGGCCAGTAACCTGTGACCCAGCACGGCCCCCTTAAATGGGTCGTGCCAGGCACGGCCCGGCACTGTAGCTATCGGGCCGTGCCGGGCCATGGGCGGCCCGGCCCAGTGCCCAACTCTAATCTCTAGTTGTGCCCCTAATTATTTAAAAAAAAATCAATTGAATTAAATTGTTATTTCTCTACTTTTCTTCACGAGTTAAGTGTGACCATTGTTATCTTCTTGTTCAGCTGTGGATGAATGTGAAAAATTCAAGATTAGGTTAAGGGGTTGTACATCTTTAAATATAAGTGCTTAGCCACCATAAACAGTCGTTGAAGATGAATTAAATTGTCAATTCTATGCTCCCTTTCGTAAGTTATGAATGATATTTCTTTTGATTGATTCCTACTATATTGCTACTCCAACCTTATTGGCTAAATCTTCTTCCCCTACAAAGGAATCTCCACATGCACCAAATTCACGTACTTAGATATGAAATCTATTATCTGTTTTGCACGTGTTTCATAGACAATGTTTTTTCCATAATTCTCATTGATCAAACCTTTTTAATCATGCAAATGGGTTGGCCATTTTAAGATATCTACCTTTTTCAATTTCCACCAAAGGAAATAAGAAGCAACTACCAGAAATATTTCAGTGAGGCTGCCAACATCCACTTTAAGATTTAATGTAATGTCAGGGGCCCCTCTTTCATTGATCTAATAAAATTCTAACTAGTAGTTTGTAGTATTTTCTTATTGAAATGTTTCCAAGAGAGAGTATTTCAGATATAGATCGCAAATAGCTGAGAAAGAAGCCATCCAGCATTCACCATGAGATCAAAGCACAGATCTTATCGAAAGGTGCAACCTGTTCTGGGTCAAACTGCACTGAATTTGACCCCACCTGTAGCGTCGGTCAGGTTAGGCCTAACATTGCTTGGCTGGGTGGGGTTTGGATTGGTAAATATCAACCCAAATTAATGCTGGATTGAGATTTGGTTGAAGGCTCAAGCAAACTGACCCAATTTTCTTCTACCATCCTCTTATACTGACCCACTCCAAATATGACCCTTCTTTTTCCTTCCAATCTACCCCATCCAACAGTAGCCCACGGAATATTTACAGAAGGTATCTTCCCCATCTGATCAAATGGATTATATTAAGTATCATTTAAATTTTAGAACCTGAGTCAATGTTGATAGACAAGATCCAAGTACAATCTTTGACAAGTTAAAGAAAAATAGACATTACCAGTTATGGTCCCAACTCCCAACAATCCAAGGTCCTATGAGGGGTAAATTGGGAATAGTCCTAAACTTTGGCTCTTTTTTTTTTTTTGCTACACAAAGTGGCTGCCCCAGGATTCAAACTCATGCCCTGCACTTGTCAATCCAAGCCTTTTACCATTGCACCAAGCAATGACCCCTAATTTTTGACAAGTTAAACTAAGAGAAAATCAACCAATGCATCAATCCCGAGTCAACAATCAACCTAAGTCATGTTTTGGCTTAGAAATTATGAAGTCAAATTGGGTTTGGGTTAGATAGGTTAAATTTTAAGTCAGATTGGATAAAGTCAGGGTTGGATTGTTTAGAACACAGATTGGGTATCGTCTATGCGCTAGCCCACTCCAACCTGCTTCAGTTGCACCCTTATTTCATTGGTTCCAATTTGCCTTCCAGGGATTACAATTTCACAAGATCCTCTTATTTAATTTCCTATTAAAGGTGACTAATGCAAAAAAAATATAAAGGTTTGGTTGATACAGGAATTCCCAGATATCTGAACTATAGCCAAAAAAGCAAGTTTGCTATTCAAATTCTAGAAAGTCCGATATAACAATATGACATTTTTTTTAAAAAAAAAAGTCAAATAAGAGAACAGAGTTAATCAGGTTGCACAATGTAAAAAGCACATGCTACTTTAGAAAATTATAAAATATTAAAAAAAAAGTTAAATGATCACAAGCAACAAAATGTGTGGGTAACAAGGTTAGAATCAGGTGCCAAAAAGATCCATCAATGCTGAATTTTGTAACTGGGAGCATAAATAGGCTAAATGGGACATAAGAGGAACATCGAGAATCGGATGTTGTATAATCCAAAGTTTAACCAGAAGAGATGCAATTAGTGAATGCACGAGAAGATGAGCACTTTGAGGTCATTTTATAGCAGTCAAGAACAAATAATTTATTGCATGCAAGGTGGCAATAACTCAATTACAGGGATCAACTGTCAGGTAATGAAATAAGCATTATAGGTGAATTTGCTTCTTAACAAGATTGGCACACAATCAATATCCAGTCTGTTTCAAAAAAAACAAACTGGTGTTAAGACAAAAGAATAAGGAGGTCAGAATAAGCATAAATAAAGTGCTGGTGCTACAAGAATAGAAATCTGCAAGGTTTGATGTAGGACAACAAAGACAAGTGTCTAATCAACAACTTTAATATTGATGTATTTTAAGATGTGAAAGCGGACCTATGACTTGTTTGCCAATGAATGGCTCAAAGTATATATTTATATGCATCAACAATTGATATGTGGTGGTTGATCTTAATCAAGACTGCAAATTAACCTAGTGGTTTATAAACAAACAGCTTGATAATAGGCTCAAATGAACATGTTCAATTAAGATACAAAATTACAAATTGAGCTTAAATCTTGTCTAAAGCTCAACTAGTAATTCATGGATAAGCCGAGACCAAACACTTTGGGATCACAAAAATAAATAGAAGCTTAGGCTTAGCTCAATACTAGGCTCACTCAAGCTCATTCAATTAAGAAATGGACCAAGTTTGAACACTTGCAATTAACCACAGCTTGAGCTCGAATAACCCTTTCATATGACAAGCCAAGCCTGAGCAGCATAGAGCTTGGCTCAGCTCAGCTTGTTAGCGGCCCTATTTGATATGTACAATTCTTGAGAATGCTACAAGAACCAGTTTGGTGTTCCATGGATGCAAGTTAATATCAAACGTCCATGCCTACAAATCACAACACAGAATTGCTGAATGATGAGATCATCATTACATGTCAAGCTGCAGTCCTAGATCAATTGTGCTCGTGTTTCTTGTTGCATGTAAAAGTAGCTAGAGTATATGCATAATCAAGTCAAGAGTGGACATGACTGGAGAGCAACAATAGCCATAGTATGACTACCCACAAATAAAGCAAACAAAAATAACCTTTGAATCAACTAAGGCAGAGAGATGCAGATCATGACCATATAATAACCATCAAGCTCAATATCAGTACCACCAATAGATTCAACAATACAAATATCATTCCAAGAAAATGAAGAAACTAACAGGTGTTGCATGATATGTTGGACAAAGTATTGAAAAACACAAAAAAAAAGATGGTCCAGAGATCTACAACAGATAATCAAAGGAGTGTAAAATAACTCCAAAAACAAATAAAAACTTCATCAACTATTGCTCAAAAAAGAATGCCTAAAAACAGGGCCTAAACTGGTCATCTAGGAGCTTAAAGTTCTTTAAATAATTGGGGAAGATGAATGACTGAAACAGGTTACGAGATAGAAAAATTGTTTGCAACAACAAATTGATTCTGATATTCTCTGCTCTGCGCCAAGATGCAAGAAAAGGGAAAGGGAAAATCATCAAAAAGAAATGGACTTACCATGCAAAAAATAAAAAAACATAACTAACAAGAATTGAAAAGTTCCTGAGTTATTACAAGACACATGTGATTTCTCTCAAATGAAGAACAAAAAAAATCTAGGAGTTCAATGATAGATTTGTGCTCCTGAAACAAAGTTAAATTTCGAAGTCCCTTAACATGACCAAAAGCCTGATAATAGGTTTCAAAAGAAGAAATAGAAAAAAATTGAGATAAGTCATCTCAGAAAGCTTTTCACTCCTAAAGCGAACTACAATAACTTTTGTTAAAGGGGATGGAAACTACTATCAAAGCTAAGCCTCCTCTTCATCCCCAACAGCTTTCAGGCCACTCGGACGCAGCTGCAGATTTTGTAGCCACGGCAGGCGCTGGAGCAATTCCCTTATTATCACAGACCACCTGGTCAAGAAGAATCATCAGGATTACCCAGTCAATAACCAAGTCTCTGAGTAGTGACTTGTCCCCCTTGATGTTGTGGCATTGATTAAGCTGAGTAGTAAAGTGTGACACCTAGCATCAAGGAACTAGTGGAAAACGACAAACCGGAAGAATAATCCAAACCTTGTAATTCATAATCAAGATATTTTATTAAAAATCCAATCCTGTATACAGGAAGAGCTCAAGTAAAAGATGCAAAAGCATAGGAAATCAGCATCCTTATCGGCATTTGGATAGTATTAGAGGGGAAATCAGAGCAGCTGTTTTCAGCAACACTACAATGTCATGAGCCTAGCTGATAGGTGGATCAATCTATAGGCTCTTGAGTAACAGTGGCATATCCAGAAACCAAGGGTGACAGAGTGAATTATATACCAGATTAGAATAAATGAACATCAGGAAAGAACCATAATGCAACTACCCACTTATAGGAGAACAGGAACAAGGTTTCTTTATTATGATTTCCACAGCAGAAGAATATTATCTTATAGAATACAAAGTGGAATACAATATAAAGTGTGCTCATAAATGATGCAGGTGTGCATGGAAACTTAAACTATTATCCACCACCGCAAGAGGCCCAAGGATAACAGACATAACATCCATAAGCCTGGCCACCTTCAAGGACGCATCATATTTCAGAAGGTATGCAAACTTGTGTGGTTTAGAAGTATCTGAATATCAATTGGCATCTTAAGTTGGAGACATTGCCCACATCGGGAACCAGCAACCATGGTTGTGAAACAAACCCAAAAATTAGTCAAGATTCTCAGATGCAGATTGATGTTTGAGAAGCACGATCTGATTCAAGCATCAGGAACCATGCCAGATGTGATAGACTGCAACATGGCCAACCAAAAACCAAGATTTACCCCAGTCAAATACCCTCAGTAGAAAGTCTTCACCCCGATCAATGGCCTTTTAGGGTCTAAACCAAACCCATGATACGCTATATTACCCCAACAATTCGTGGATGATAAATAGTCTTCTCCCAGACTTCTTTGCTCCTCAAGAAACCTGACTACGTTTTGAATTCCAGCTCATTAAAGAACACAACAAACAAAAGAGGACCAAATCGAAACATCGAGGCTGTACATTCTGCATTTAAGGTATCTACAGCCTTCACGGTAATATAAAAGAAATTTTTACCAAGAAATTTTTACTGCTTACAAGAAAGACGGGAAAACAAAGAGATATAAAAGCTGGCGGCGGATCAAAGCGCAAGCAATCCAAGAAACACGCTCGTCTAATAAAAATCAAGAAAACAACGTACCAAGAGTTGAAAACCAAAAGGAAGCAAGAACGAGCCTTTGATCATATTACCCCGGTGATCTTGATGAGCTGGCCGTCCCTGGCGGTGACGAGGTCGGAGGCCGGGAGGCGGTCGAGGAAGACGAGGAGGGCGCCGTGGTTCCGGAAGCTGGCGGCATTCCAGAGGAGGAAGGAGGCGGCGGCGGCGGAGAGGAAAAGTACGGCGGCGAGGAGGAGGGCGTTGTGGACGACGACGAGGATGAGGAGGGAGACGGCGAGGCCGGCGAGGAGAAGAGGGACAATGACACAGGGTACGGCGGCGGGGACCGGGGCGCGGAACCGGCGGCCGACGGCGGTGCCGGAGAGGTCGTTCATCCCTCCTCCTCCGCCCGCCGGGTCTCGTTTCGGTGCATCCGCGAACGACGAACACGAGAGATAAAGAGAGAAGAGAGTGAGAGAGAAGAGGCGGTGGACGGGGTTTAATACTTCAATGTAGCTTGGGGTTCAGCGAAGCGGATCCCGGACGCATCAACCATCACAAATAATGAATTCAGCTTTCTGCGCTGGTCGGTGGACGCTGACGCTTTCTGTTTCCGTTGGTATGCAGGGAAAAAGAAAAAGGCTTTCCGAAACCGACGCCATTCGGCCAACAAAACAAGGAAACAAATAAATAAGTGGTATTGATGGTTGTTTAGGATGCTAATGGTATAGTGACAAACGTCGCGGACAACCGGCCTGATGGCTTTAGCAATACTTAATACACCAACTTTACCATCAAATCTGCCCACCGGTACGTGGGCGGAATTGGAGAGGTGGTAGCATATTAGAAACAGGGCTTTATTTTCGACGGAGTGGCCCTGATTCAAAATGCACGGACGTCGATTAAATATAGAAACTGAATGGCTACTGGTCCTCTAGTACTGAAGTGATGCTGAGGTGATGTACTCACACGCGGGTTCGCCGATGCTGATGAAGAGAGTATGAGAAACTTTCTATCTACATCGGGCATTTTCTACTGAAAGAGAGGTCCAGTGGGGATTGCTACGCTGAAAAAACCAATTATTTCTTTTGGTGAGGGGCTGAATCTTATTATAACTAGTTGTATCTCTCTCAAGAAATAGATGGATTGTGTTTTTTCTTTTTTTTTCTCTGAGCAATGCTAACTCAGAAAAGCTTTCCTGCCATGCAAGAGGATTTGTGTAGATCGCAATGTTTGATATGATACTCTGGAATAATTTAATATTGATTTTCCAAGCGAGATTTGCATACATAATGGGACTTGCAAAGTATCTTCCTCCTTTTTTTCCCCTTTGTAAGGAAAAAAAAAAAAAGACTAAGGGAGTAACCAAGCAAGTACCTTTGGGAATCATATGCTCACTTTATTGATCTCTTTTTTTTTTATTATTTTCTGCTCAACTAGTATCTCATTTCGTAGAATAGTTTGGGTTCATGTTTAAAATATGACTACCTAATTTATAAAATTATACACGAGTTGCAACTTTCTCTATTTTGAGCTAGTTCACAACATATTTTGTTCTCACATGATAATATAATGAAATTAAGAATTATATAAAATGACAAATCTTATTTGTCAGCTCTTGCTTCTCTTCACCCTCTTTGCTCCGAATGAATCAAAAAAAGAAAAGAAAAAACTTATAAATTAAAAATTGACATTAAATTGCATAAATTGACTAAGCAGGTCAATAAATTAATCATGGTCTATAATAACTAGCTCGATTGCTAAAGTCATTGGAGTCCATGATTTTGGCCATATTTTCTCCCATCTTAATTCTCATATATGCCAATGTGCATGCACACACACACAAAAGAAAATAATATAATAATAAAAAATAATTTTAAGAAAGAAAAATAACAATGATGACAACTATGGTATAAGACTTTAGCAGGCTCTTAAAACAAAACAATTTTAAAAGGAGAAGAAAAAAAACAATGAGGGTAGAACCATTGCCTAAGGTATTGGCATGGTAAATTATTAGGCTCTTATATGCATCTAATTGCTTGTAGAAAAATTCTTGTTAGTCATTGTAGTCTATGACCAAGCACTGCTGTGGAGACCATGTTTGATCACAACCATTTAGGCATTGCATTGATGTCATAATTGTTAAAGTAAAAATTACACACAAATTGTTAATATTGAAAGTAGCACAGATGAAAACATCCAATATCTACTATAACGGGTTGTAGAATGCAATAATAATTTCAAAATTTGAAGGAATAAAATGAATTAAGAGAGGCAAGTTGACAAAGTTCATGGTAAGAAGGGTTAGCCACTGTATCAACAAACTTCAAGAATTGAGCAATAAAGTTGGTTGGGTAAAGTTGATTGTATAGCCAAATTTTGCCGATCAAGCTATTTTCATTACACTTGGATCTACCAGAAATATGGAATACCCATCTTAGCACGAGTCAACTTAACATGGTGATAGCTACTCCCTGTGAAATGGACACCTCTACATGACCGTAAGCTTCTTTTTTTTTTGCATTAACAGGGGAGGGCGATTTCACCAACTAAGACCTCATGAAAGCACAATCAGCAGCATTCATCCAGGTTTCTTTTAAGGATCTACTTTTTTTTTCTCTCTATAATATCTAAATGCGGATTGTAGTTCAAGTTCAGCTAGGTAAATAAATACTTGTTATCATGATATAAGCACATGCATAAAATTAACGCTACTTAGATGGAATTTAGAATTGGCTTGTGTTTTAAGCTAAACTGAATGAGAAAGGTAATTTCACTTCTATTTTTATCCTCAAAGGATGGATCATTGGGACTTTCATGTTCTTGAAAGAGAACACATAATGATCTCAAGATAAGTATATAGTTGTGTAACATAAAGATTTTATATTTTTTTCAATACATCAGTTGCATGGTTGCACTTTAATTAAGGAGTAGTCCTCAATTCAGCATGCACAAAAGCACAATTAAACATATCAGCATCTCCAACCAAAAGAAAACATATCGGAAGTCATGGAAGCCATCAATCTCGAAGGGAAATCAACATTCCAAAGTAGGGGAGATAGAAAAGTAGAAGATTGGCCATGAAGTCCACTGGCTAGCTACCCTCCAGATTAGGTCTGAGTTGGGTCATGGGAGTATAGGACGCCAAGTTACCATCCAAAATTGGACTTGGCTACACCTCCACCAGCTTCACCCTCACTCCTCCTCCATTACCTCCCAACGACTTGTTTGGATAATGCTGTAAACATAGATCAGACCTGACCTATATTCATAGAATTTATTGAAATATTTTTGGAATAGACTTGCTTGAATCCCATGCCCTTAGCAGGGCCTTTTTCTCCTTACAATAATGGACTCAGAAGAGGTCTGAGAGAGCTTATTGATCCGCTGGTAGCCTCGGTGGTGTTGGATATGACGTAATCACACGGAGGATAACCATGCCGGAGCCCAGAGGGGTAACAAGTCGGGCCCATGGATGAGAAGGCTATGAGTAAAACCGGCCGGTGTGCCCAACATACGGTCATTTCTGTCCGCACCGAACATTCTTCCGGTGGGGTGGGAGCCCAGTGGAGGCTGCTACGCGGGGGTGGGCTTGTCCCTTCCTCCTCCTTTCCCCTTTTCCTAATAATAATAATAATAATAATAATAATAATAATAATAATGGACTCAGAAAGGTTTGGTTGATATGAGCTCACCTACAAGGACATGCCTCAAGAATTAGGGTTTTTATCCTACATAGATCAATCCTGCTGGATTACCTGAATAGATCCCGGTAATACTACAAATCTCATTTCTAATCAACAGGATTATCAGGCCCGACAAGCGACAACTCCCCCCTTCTCACCTCTTCCCTCGACTACTTGCTCGCGTCCGCCTCCATTCTGACTCCACTCTTCCTCCTTGCTCTCTCCAGGTCCCCTTCTTCACTACCCTTTTGGTGTCACGATTCAACTTTCGGTGGGAAGAAGTCATGGCCTGCCACATTGCTGAGAATCGAGTCACCAAAGGCAATACTCCCGGCCTCAAGGTACCTCCTCCTCCATTCCTTGCAGCACTAGCATCAACATCTGTGATGCCGTGATGCTGTGTTGCGTGGGGGTTTTAATTTTTAAATGGGTCCACGATTTTCTCGACGCCTTATTTTAGAGGATGCACTTGTATTCATCTGGTACGAGTGTTCCAAAAAAAAAAATATTTCGACAATTTAAAAGAACAGAAGAACTTAGCTGTTATCAGCAATTATCTTCTAGATGGGATACCGCTTCTTTTGCAAAATTGTTCTTCCATTTCTTAATCTCATATAACTCAGATTAACTACGGGTACCGTAGTTCTTTATTTTTTTCATGTCGTTTTTTTGGTTGAACTCAATGAATTCTTATTTGAAAAGCGTTGCCATTCATCTGGGAGCAGTTGTTTCACCCACTCTTGTCTTGAATAAATACTGCCCAATCCGAACCTTGGATTGTGCATCAAGTAGCAACCTCTGGAGAACTGAAAAGATGGAGCAGTTGTGAAGAAATTGGAACACAAGAGGGTGAAATGGATGTGTTCTAAAGTGGATGAGCTCTAAATAAAGAAACAGACAGCATGGCATAGGGGTCATGATGAAGGAGGGAAAATAAAAAAGAAAAACAGATCCATTTTCTAATTTGACATTGGTTTGTCATACACTAGGAGTTGGAGCACCAACCAATTTTGGTGAAGAGAGCAGAGTATAGAAAAGCCTAATTAATGTTGAAGAACGTGTTCTTCAATCAATAATCGATTCTATAATATATTGTATAACCACCAAACCCAAAGTTTTGCATGTATTTAGGTGAATCACTTTACATTGTAATCCTCATAAGCAAGTAGTCTATACTCGAATTTTTAACAGCAATTTATCTCAAAGAAAGGATGCCTGGATACACACTTACTACATTTCTATCCAAAATCAAGTTTGTACTTAATTAACTAAAACTCTAAACTGCTTACATTATGAAGTTATAAAACTACCATGAGTTTCTGAAAACCTTAGTAATGTTAACTATTTTTTTCGTTATTAACATACAAAATAGAATAAACTCTGTTGTTCCTAAAATATAAGTTTTATTTATTTATTACTTATTTATTCTTCATGCATCGGTATCCTCCAGTTGGCTATAACTTGTTCCCTTGTCCTGGCTTCCTCAACTTGCTTGTGCACCTGAGTCTTTGTTCTGAGTATTTGGAAACAGAAAAAAAAAATTCCGGTAAAACTATAATTTGCTTCACTACTAAATTGATATGACTTGAGGCATAACAAATTCATCATTAGAAAAAAAAAGGAGCATAAAAAGCAGATGAACCTACCCAAGGGGAAAAGGCTGGATGCATCTATGGGCACTACAGATTCCCATCAAGTACTTTTCTTTCCATTCAATGTATGTGGATGATATGAGAAAAAAGAATATGAGTTTTTGGTTTTAGATCAGAGAGTTGTTAGGAGAGTAATGAGAAGTGGAGTTCCAGTCCCTTTTAGAGAAAGAAAATCTAGCAGAAAGAGGTAGGTGAAAGCACTTTTTCTTAAACAATACTTATGCTGGAAGCTGCCATCAAGTCCCCAAGTTCGTTGATAAGAAGGGTCCTAAATAGATAACTAAATCATTTTCAATTATTATGCAACTTTAGAACTACCTCAACCCAAGCTACAGCAAAATTATAATTTTTTTTGCGCTGGTCATACTTGAAATTTTTAGAAAGTTAAGTTCTACCTTGAATTCAAAAGCAAATGGTTAGCCAACTAAGAAAATCATCTTATCAAGTTAAGAAATTTAAAACAAACTATAATCTACTAGAAAACTGGTTCAGAAAGCTCTAAGTTTCTTCTATCCATGCAGTAAAGACAACAGACTACTAGATATTCCCTCATTTAGTTGCTGTATCTGATATTCTCTGTATGGATGTTGTTATTTTACATCATTGTTTCTGTAGTTCCCATTCATATGTATTGGTGCTTTTGCTATTCTAATTTGCCTTTCACATTTTCAGTAATCTGTGACTTAATGGATATCCTTTTTTCCTTTGGAATGTTAAAAGTGCTCAGTCTTATCCTTTGTAAATTGTTACTGTGCTGTATATCTTGATTCTATGCGAATAAATAAATTTTGTTTAATGTTGGATACTCATAATATTGTAATTCGTTTTTGAAGAATGTCAAGATTTAAGTGAACTTGAAAAACTTATGTGGGATGACTAGAGGCCCCTCTTCCTGTTCAATTTACGTTTGGACTTGCCTTTGAAAAAGCCTTCTCATACATTATCTAAAATGATGGTTCATTTGGGCATTTCTTTTCTATCTTTTTTGTTCAAACTTTGATGCAAGGAAATCCTTATTGTGACTTGGTAGTCTTCAGAATGTGGCTTTGACAACTATTATCAAACTTAAAAGTTATCCTAACTATTATACTTCATCACATATAACACTTGGAATTAAGTATTTCTCTTGTCAAATTATCTAATATTGATTATGAAATGACGCTTCATCTTGTATACAGCATGCATATATGTACTTGTTAATCTAAAATTTGACTGTATTGGAAAAAAAAAATCCATTAAAAGGAAGAGGGATTAAAGTGTGAATTCAATTCATATTAACTTTGATTTATCTTATGACAAAATGATAGTATTATTGCCATACAGCAATCTGGGCTACCACTTCATAACTTACTTTGTCCATGACTATCTTCCCCTTATATTGGTTTTAAAGCCTGCAGAGGCAGCTTTTAGAGATTCTGAACACAAATTTTCTGATGAAATGGAAGCTTAAAGAGAATGCTTTGCAGCAGGAAGCTTTCAACGTGTTTTAATCTCATTTCTTGCATGGTTGTTGACAACAAAAGATGCTAGTCCACGGAGTTGTTCTTTTACGAAGTCTCGTGGAATTAATTCATTTTATATTGTTTATCACTGTTCAGAAATGTTAGTTACATTTTTGTGCCTGTACATACACCCAGCCAGGTAGTTAATTCTTAGTAACTCTGTGACATCCGGGTTCTAGTTAATTCTCCTCCATTTTAATGTGTTATCAGGTGCAGATATAACCATATAAGTTGTCTATGCCTATCGATGAACATTGAGAATCAAAGGCTTCTTATTGCGTAACAAGAAAAGCACTTTTTCGTTCTTTCATATAGATGCGTTGATGTGAAGTTGTGAACCAAGGCATAAATCTATTTGTCAATTGTGAATAGGTCCATTAAAATTAACAGAAAATATATCGTATTCTTGTATGTCAGAATTCCATGGCCAAAGTCTAACATAAAGCTAAAGGATACACAAATTTTTCATGAAACAATCTGTCTGTAATTTTCTTGAAGAACATATGAAGAAAGTTGTATTTAGCCTTTCAGAACATTAGATTCCTAATTTTGTTTCTTCTATCCTCTCAGATATTATATCTGATAAACACAACTATTTTTATTTTCCTAAGAAGAATTATGAGCAGGATCGGCGGAACCGTGCTGAACCGGATGGTTCCGGTCGTACCAAGCTGTCCCAATGACGGATCTGGACAGTTTTGGCAATGGAAAATAAACTCGTTGCCAGAGGAGGAGAAGGAAAAGGAAAGAGAGAAAAAGAACGAGCGAGTGAGGGCAGAGGCCGGCGGAGGGCTGTCGGATGCCGGCGCCCTTTGCCCTCTCCCCCGCCTCCTCTATTGTGTCGGTACAAGCCCGGCACGGCGTGGGCCTGTGTTGCCAGGCAACCGATTTAGTGCCCGGTACCGGCACAACAGACCATGATTATGAGTTTGTTTAACATCTTGCGGCTTAACTCATAAAATAAATAAAACTTTTCTCAAGGTCAATGCTAAGCAACAAAGCAACAGACTTTTTCTCCCCTTTCTTGTTTAGCATAAAGGACTGCTTTTGAGAAATCTTATTTTTTTGGATTGTGAACTGCAATCTACTACGTGGCATTAGGTTGCCGAGCCACCTGATCAAGTGAGGAACAATATAGCACTTTTGTGCATTTCATCCACAGTAATTGTTTTCAACGGTTGTGCCTTTATTTTAATGTGAGCTAGGGAGGTGAACATTAAAAGTTCACATATGAAAACAGGAGCATCCAAGATGCGGAGCATAAACCGTACCATTGAGGTTCGGCTTTGGGATTGATATGACAAGACCACAAATTCACAATTTGATGTAAATATAGGAGAATTTCAGGAAAATATTGGAGGTCAAAATTTGCAAATACAAAAAATATGAGAAGCACCAATGGAGTTACTAAACTAAAAAATTTAGGAAAAAAGACTGAATAGTTTTTTTAAAGTGGAATAACTACTAAATTATTTTCACACTCGCAACAAAATTTCAAAGAATTTTGTTTATTGGATTGTTATAAATGATGAATGGGAATTGTGAATGTAGCGATTTGAAAAGTTCAGAATCCTTAAGAAGAGTGGAGAATTTTGTGGCAAGGATGTTAACTTATTGTATGTTTTAGTCAACAAAATTGTGATGAAAAGGAATGAAAGTGGTCGGTGCTAGGACAAATGAAGGATGCTAGTGCAGAAAGTGACCTTCTTGATGAGCAATATTTCAAAATTTCCCTGTCAATCCAAGTAGACAATATAAAAGGGAAAAACAACAAAACAATCACTTACAATATAGAGCTTGAGAGTGGAAAAGTAAACTTCATTCAATCAAAAGGGCCAATATGTGAGGTTATTCTATAGGGCTCAAAACTCCTATCCTTCCTAAAAGAAGGCATCCAAATCATATCTAATCATGATCTTTGTGATTTACAAGATCATTACAAAAGTAGTATATAAAATTGCAAGATGCAAGAATACTTATTAGAGCTAGTGTAGTATATCTGAACCATCTTGTTTTCCATATGAACTTCTAAACCATATCTCAGAAGCCACTAAAAAGAGGCAAAAAATAAAGAAAACAAAGAGATTTGATTCTAGCAGGAAAGATAGATTTTTCTGTCATGAAGATATCTTATTTTTTGCCCCATTTATGGTCTAAGGAGAATTTCGATATGGCAGGATTTGTATTTGGATTGATTTTTCTCTAATGACAGATTCTGGTGAGTTCTACCAAAAATGTTTTATTGTGTTTGATTTTTTTTTTCGAAATCAGTTATTGTCACATCATAGGCATGTACAGTTTTGTTTGTTTAGGGCCTTCTGGGATCTTTCCTTGAGCTGAACTGATTATCTGGGCTTTAAGCATGGATTCTTATGGAAGGTCTTAACTAGCTCCTTTGCACCTGCATCACATGCAGCGTTAGAGGGAAAGGGAATTTTAATTGTACTTGGAGTGCATTTCTTAGGTTTACAGGGAGATTCTAGTGTGGTTTCTACTAAAAATCTTTAAGGAGGCCATCAATAAGATTAAGCAAGATATAAATTGATTGGGATGGGAGTGCCTGACTTAATTAGGTTTGAATTGGGAAAAAGAAATGAAGTGATTTTTTGAGATGTAACTGTTAAGAGTAGGTTCAGTAAGTCATTCATTCATTTTCAATATAGAGGGGATAATAGAATTTTTATGCCACTTATATGAGTTCAAGCTAAAGACTAAGCTTGCCGAAAGGGCAACAGTTGGGGTGTTAAATTGTTTGCACTGTTCCCATTTTGAGTAGTATGGAGCAATAAGGAACTTGTTCACTTATAGGGGGCATACTAGCATCTGGAAAGTAAAGATGTGGAAAAGTTCAAAGATTCTGAAACAATAGGCTTTGGGCCTTGGGGTATTGGCAACGTATAGTAAATCAATAATAATATTTAAAGAAAGGAAAGCATTGGAAAGAATATTATTGTATGAGGAAGAGGGAGATAGAGAGTCTTTGGATGGAAAAAGGAATAAAGGATAATGATTAATCAAGCACCTTCAACTAGATGCAGGATAATGACACCGACTTCCACAAAAACTGAAACACTAAAGAGCTAAAGATAGAAAAATTTTGGGGGCATTTTCTAGGCTAAGATTTGTTTATTCTTGCTCCCTCTAGCAAATCAAGGGGTAGCATTTGGGAGAATGTGATAGCAGTAGGTTAAAGGTGTTTGTTGACAGGCCTTGCTTTGTTTCTATGCTTGTTGGTCTTGCTGATATTCATATTTTGGGCATTAGCTGGCTGTTGCTGTGGCCTTGCTGGCTATAGTGTCGTTCCACATCATATTGCGGAGCGGTCACATTCTTTTCCTGGAGAGCTGAATGGCTTTTAATCTCTTGTATGCCAAGCCTTTGCCCTGGAAGTTGCTTCCCGTTTGGGTCTCTGCATGCTGTTCACAGTTTGGTAATTGCTTAGTTGATGTCTTTTTCCCACTGCCAAAGAGTCTTTGTGTGGGTCCTGTCACTTCTGTAATTTTGGCTAGTGGCTGTTGTGTCATTAATGATGTTGTGTTTGGCTGTGGTTGGTCCATTATGTTATAGTAGCCGCAATCCGTGCTTTTGGCTTTAATAATTAGATTTTTTTCTTAAAAAAAGACTTAAGGTTCAGTCAATTTAATTTATGACAAAAAATCATCTCTATTCAGTAGCCAAAAAAACCTCTATTTACATTATATAGACCCAAAATCCCTATCCTTGGTTTTTGCACTACTGTCCATTACATCACACTGCAAAATGGTTTCAGGTGTTGGCAGTTTGGTCTGGCATAAGAATGATCTTCATACAGTGCCAAGAAGTGTCATGCTCTGTCATGTTATCTCTAGGAGCTTAGGGTATTTACAGTCTAAAACATCTTAAAATATGAATCACCTCTCCTTTGAGAAAACCAAAATAATAGTATTCAATTAACTAAGAAACCCTGGCAGAAAAACCAAAATTAATCCATTCTAGAATTCTAGCATCGCCCAACTTTCTTCAGGGGAAAAAAATGGTTTGCTGTAATTATATGAAAGAACTTAAAATTCAGTTGTGCCCTATTTGCACTTCTCTTTTGGACCTTCTAAGTTCTTCGCTGGAAAGATATGCAAATTGCTGATCATTCTTTGCTTGAAGAGTTGACAAATTGGCCTTTATATATGTTTCTACATTTTGTCGTTAACTTTGTCATCCTTACCATCTGCCAGCTTTAGCACATTGTTTGTGCTTTTCATTCAACAATATGTTCTACATAGTTTGCCTCTCAGTTTCTTCTTTTGAGAAATAGCTTCTCAATTTCGTTCAATTTCATCATGTGCATGTTCAATAAATGATCAGCATTTACACCTTTTTCACACATTTGGAAGCTGCGCCAGCAGTCCAGTAATTTATTCTCTATATTAATCATGTCCATCACATTTTTAAAGAGCTGATATGTATACCATGAGCTAAGCTGCAACTCTTTAAGACTGTTCAAGCGTTCAGTCCAAGTAAGACAAGAAGAGGTCGATCAATAGGAGTGTACTTGGAAGAAGCTGGATTTAGGAGCCTTTTCCCTTGAATGGTGGATGTAATATATGATTGGAATGCCTTCTAGGACTTTATCTTTATATGGTAGATCATGGGGAATTCATGGCCTCAGTTTTCCAACATGAGAGAGGTTGGATCATAACATGCCATAGATGATTGTTATATGAGGGTTTTATGAGGCATCATGGAGTCTGCTTTGGCTTTAGGGGGCCTTGTGCCTCATAGTTATGAGATGACAGATCCTCATTGGTTGGACCTGATTATTATATAGTGTTTGTGAAGGATTATGGTCATGCTTTACTTGAGATTGATCGAGAATTTCTTTGCTTGCTACCATTGCTTCCCTCTGCCTTTAGTGAAGATCGCTTGACCTTAGCCCTCATCAACCCTGTACATGCACTCAACCAGGAGCTTCTTCTGCTCCTACCTCGTTCGATTTGTCATTTTCACTTCTACCTCGTTGTCTGTCTCTCAAAGGAAGTTAAAACTCAAAAGCGGCCCATTCCGAGTTTAATCAGACTATTGTTTGTGGGATCTCAGGTTCTCTAATATTTCTTGTTTGCCCTATTATAGATCCTTGGCATGCACACTGTGTACAATAGTATGCAAAGGCAACCAAACACTCCCTCAACAAATCTAAATAGCAGAGCTGTCAAGATTGGAGTAAATAGCATAGCTATTTACTTACTGTCAAGATACTTACTGTCATAATGGTGTGCTTATAATGCTATGCTGAAGACTCATTTATGAAATATATGTGATCATTTTAGCAGTATTCCGCTAATCCTCACTCTCTCTTTCCCCCCTCTCTCTGTGTTTAGGATATGCAGCAGCATTCCTTAATTTTTTTTTACGCGTCTATGCTATGTAGGATTTTATTTATCTATCCCCCTTTTTTTCTCCTTTCTGGCAGTAAGTATCTTGTATTATGATCTGGTGTTGCAGGATACAACCATCAGAGCTGTCAGACTGGGAGTCACTGATATGATCGTGTCCTAATTCATAAGCTAATATTATGGTTAGTCAAAAAACTCGACAGCTTTTGCTGTTGTTGCTTTCGTTCACCTGAAGCATTTGCAATATACTAAGAGTTAAATAATGCCCTTGATGTTGATGATTCTTATGAGAGGTCAGGAGTCTTGACCGATCTCATTCCTGAAGCATCATACACTTGCCGTCAAGGTGAAATTGCTTGCTTGCTTGCTGCTTGCTTGAATTCGTGCATCTGCGCTTCATTGCAGAAACATAAATAGATATTTCATGGCAGACAGAATAAATGTAGTCGATTGTTTGAACTCGATGCTTACCTGTGTTAAGAGTGGATTTGGGAAACAGTAGACACATTACTCTCTGTCGATTCTAAGTTTATTCATTCTGATTACATTGGGATGACGACATAGCATCAGAAATTTCATGCACTCCCTGAATCATAAGCTATTTTACATGAGCATCTGGAACTCTAATCTGACTCCAAACAGCAGGCTCACTCCATCAGCTCTACTATGGTTCACATGTTCCGGCGACGACAGGGTTCTATTCTGTCAAGGGCCAAGACTCCCACCACTCAGGAGGAGTGGTGCAGCGCTGCTCCGGAGAACTACTGCAGTTCAAATCGCACGGTTGCTCAATTGATGTCAGGTAGCTACTCTCAGGTTCTCCCATGTATAAGTATTCTGCTTCTTCCCGATTGAAAAAGCCTAGGTTCTTCTCTTCATCACCTGAATACACTAACAAGCAGGGCCTCGCATCCTCTTCGCGCTTGCCATTGCTCTCTTCTGATGGATTCTTCAGCAATTCAGTGAGCTTTTGCGACTGTATGAACCCAGAGAAATTATATTATCACAGGCTTCGCAAGACAAAGCGGGGTTGGAGATCCTGAGAGCAAAAGGAAGTGTTCGTTACCTGCTTCACGAGAATTTGCTTCTCTTTCTTGAGGGACTCCACGCTGGAGAGCAAGGTGTCATAGTTTGCTTTGAGGGCTTCATACTCTCTCTCGAGCTGCTTCGACTTCCACCGGGCTCGCTTGTTCTGGAACCATATGGCAACCTGGCGAGGCTGGAGGCCGAGTTCCTTGGCCAGCTGCAGCTTCTTCCGGGGCTCCAGCTTCGCCTGGGACTCGAAAATGGATTCGAGGGACTTTACCTGCTCCTCGCTGAACCTTCTCTTCTTGTCACTCCTCGACTTCGCGAGGAGGGGATCCATGGAGATGTAGGAGGACTCTGCTTCCTCCGCTGCAGAGTAGTCCTCGGTCTCCATCTCCAGCTATTATTTTTTTGTTTTTTTTTTTAATGGTGGGCTTATCCTTTGCCTCTCTTTTGTACTGGAGTCTGCCACCGGAGGGGAACGAGGGGGGGGGATTCGATGGTCTTGAAGTGCGGCAGGGGGCTTATGGAAGGGCCTGCTACCAATGGAATTATGGAAGGTGGATGCTTTGTTTGAAGAGAGTTACATGACTGGGTTTGCTTTAATTGCTATGATGGAGCCTGTATTGCTTTAATTTCTATGATGGAACCTCTAGCCAATGAAAACATATCCGTAGGGAGGTCAGCTTTTCCGACATCACCATCAAGGAGCCAGTTGCTTATGAGACTAGCTCTCTATCTCGTAAAGGAGCTTTGTCTTTTTCCCTCTTGCTGAGTTAAAAATGCTTCTGTGATGTTTAGCTGATGTTGGGGTGATGTGTGCCCGGGTGAGCTTAAGTGACCACTGACATGCTTAGCTTTTGGTGGGGGGGGGGGGGGGGGAATTGTAGAGCCATTTCGTTTTGCTGGAAAGGACTTCTTAAATTCTGATATCACGGCTATCTCAAAATAGAACGGGGATCCTCCGTAGAGTTAAGTACCAGCATGGGTGGCTACATCATCCACCTCAAACATGGGCAACTTTGTTTATCTCCAAAATGGATAACATAGTAGCAGAGCTCTGTCGTGCAAAAGTTGCACCGCTAGGAGATTCCAACTCCTCAGAATATTGAGAAAGAAGGGAGAAGAGAAATAGTATGAAGACCATGGTGGTAAATGACTGGGACTTTGAGGTAGTGAATGAAATGTATGTATATTGCCGACGAGTAATTAATATCACATCATTACAAACCGATATTGGCGTTGTGCAGGATTTTACCGGTGGAACAGTGGCGAGCGATGAAATTTTACCTTGTTGGAGGGGGAGAAATTAAGGAGGTGAGCCTAAGGAGGTGAGAATAAGGGCACGCGAGCACTGGCATCGCTCAAATCGACGAAATACGTTAAATATATTATTATTTTATTATTTTACATTTCGGTAGCGTGTGCGGTATTCAGCCGATGACAGCCACTAATCCGAAAAGATGCCAGATCGGCGACGTGGACAAATGGTAGGTAGACGCGTGTACGCTGGTCCGGGTCCTGGGGGCACGTGGCAGCGAGGCTTTCGGGCACGCTGTCGCGGTCAACTTCTCGCGGTTGGTGCCGGGTTTCCGCTTGCCCTTCGTCTCTTTCTCCTTTTTTTTTTTTTTTTTTTTTTTTTTTTTTTTGGTAAAGTCGTCTCTTTTTCTTTAATGTCGGCACACGCATCCCCGTTCTCGCTACATGTACACGCAAAATGTTGTGCACTTGGTAGCGCGGACTTGACAAATAATTTGCACATCTATTACTCCCATCATCACGTGGAATTTTGCCAATAGGGAGTCCCACAGCGTGATTACGGAGAAAATGTTATATATTAAATGAGGTTGATCAAATCATGTTTGGGATTGGTGCATGAATAAGAAAGATCGATTGAATATGAAATGATCAAATCAGTTGGTTCAAGAAATAAGAAAATGATAGGGATTCCATTGTGGCTCCAAGTGTTGTGGAATTGGTAAGTCGCATGAAAATTTGAGTTAAAAAATGATTATATGTTGAATGAGGTTGATCAAATCATGTTTCAGATTGGTGCGTAAATAAGAAAGATTGATTGAGTATGAAATGATCAAATCAGAATGTGTTGGTTCAGGAAATTTTCATATGCACGTAAGAAAATGATAGGGATTCGATTGCGCCTCCAAGTGTCAGTGGAATTGGGGAGTCGCATGGAAATTTGAGTTAAAAAATGATTATATGTTAAATGAGGTTGATCAAATCATGTTTGGGACTGGTGCAGATATAAGAAAGATTGATTGAGTATGAAATGATCAGATCAGCATCCGTTGGCTCAGGAAATTTTCATACACACGTAAGAAAATGATCGGGATTCCATTGCGGCTCCAAGTGTCGTGGAATTGGGGAGTCGCAGGGAAATTTGAGTAAAAAAATGATTATTGAGGTTGTGTGGAGATCTCGCATGGCAGATGATGGACATCATGCAACTACTTAAATTGTTATTTATCACAGACCTATTAGGTGGTAATAGAAATTAATAAAGGCACTCTTTGTTTATGGGACATGCAATACTATTTTTTTGCCGTTCTAAAAGTATTATGGGAGAGAAGGATGAGCATCTAAAAAGCTTTTTTTTATTTTTTAGATTAATAATGGAAGAGATTTTATTTTCTATTTTTTTAGAACGTATTCATACTAGATTTATACGATTTTTCTTCTTCAATCTTTAGGTGAGCCCACGAGAGTCACCTTTGTAACTATAAGCGCTAAATTTTTTTTTTTGATATATAATTTTTATCTTCTCTTTTGTCTAACAATGTCTCTAAAAGAGAAATTAGAACTGTAGACCTACCAAAACCTAGAGTGTATCTGTCATATTCACAAGCTTCAAAAGAAATATCTCATTCAAAAACTTAATCTCAAGCGATTCATTACAAGAAAAAAAATCACAATCATCCATAAAATTCTTTCTTTTTGAATAAGTCATATGCACCACATAGTATTTTCGATCGACCTTCCTGGTGTCATAATGAAAGAAGTTGTGCCGCATAATTTATTTAATGTTTGGCTGTCATATCTGGAGTTTGCTAGTAATGCTTATCTCTGAGACCTACAAGCACCTTCCAGTTCTGTAACAAATAAAAGTGGGACTTGGCCCTTGGATAGCGTATGAAGGAATTGACGCGCAAATCTAGTCTCGAAAGACGCTATCAGCACGATTCTGGTCCTATTTCATTAGGATCAAGTTACTAAATGAGGGCTACAAATGAATTGGATAAATCTTTTTCATACTTAGGTGAAGGGGACCATTCATTCTCTTTTTCCTTCACTCAAACGAAGACAATGGTTGGAGAATTTAGACCCCACCTCTAACACATTGTTATCCCATATTAAGCTTTTTGGACTAATCCATCTCAAAGCAGAAGCAACCTAAAAAGTTCCCCACCTCCTGGTTCACATGTATTAGGTTATGGTCGAAAGCAACCCACGGAGGATCTAAAAGCAACCAGGAATTGAACAGGGCACAACAAAGGTTGAAAAAAATTGGACTCTAAATTGGAAATACGATTGAGTAACTTCTATTCAAGCTATTTGGTTAAAAAAAGTTTCATTCCTATCCTTTTTCTAGTATTCGAATTTTATTTCGATTTCAATTTCAGTTACATATCAAACTTGTCTGGCGATATGACCATTCTGATTTTTATTTCAATCCATTCGGCATTCAATTTCAGGTTTAATCCGGTGGGCAACCAAACATGCCTTAAAAATAAAAGAAATCTAGAGTAGATTGCATGACCTTTGGCCAATGACATTGCTTCGTTCACTGTAATATCTATACGGCATGGAAACTCCGAGAGCTGGTGTGGGATCCCCCATTCTCCACAGGCTTTCGTCAGCTCTCGGCATCGAACAGTTGCTGATTGGACTTGTCCTCCTTCCTTTGGAAACGTGTGGTGGGGCTCGGTGGGAGGAGAGATTGTTCCATGATTTCCGAGATGACCCCATGACTTTTTAAATGCGTGTTTCACTTGGTCACTTAATCCTTATAAAACGCGTATGAACTGGTTAGCAGCCAGCATCAATTATTTATGGTGGTAAAATGATATTTGTGAACTGAGACAACCAAGACAAAGCAATGGCAGGAACACAGGATTGGATATATAGACTGTTGAATGAAAGAGCATTTTGGACCGAAATAATTGAACTGGTTGGGATCTTTGGAAGGTCATGTATGGTTGGAGCATTTCTCGGACTAATGCAATTTGGATTCAAGAGACTGCTTCGGCTCTGGTCGTATTCATTAGTACCCTGCTGACCAAATAAATAAGACATTAATATATATTTATCATAATCAACTGTACCAAATAGCGACATGGCATGGTTATAAGCTATGCATATTCACATTTGGTTAATTTTATTTTACATTGTTTCGGCAAAGTTACTATACCAGCTATTATTTTATGCCTTCACGGCTGGAGGAGTTGGTTACCATACCTGCTGTTATTTTGTTGTGAGGTAGATGCATAAGATCAAAGAAGCTGTTGCTGCTGCTGCTACTTATAATAGAGAGTGAGAGATACCCCGACCCGATGGCCCTAGCCGAGCAGCCGTATATTCATAGGGTTTAACCCTACAAGATATGCAACGCCTACTTTTTTATTCATACACATTCATATCATTCCAAACTTAGGTAGTAGAAAAACAAATACTCTAATATACTTATGCAAAAAAACAGTCCCCAATCACTAATAATAATGAAATCAAATTATTCTAAAAAAACACTAGCCAATATTTTCTAGACCCTAAGCTCCTCACTGTTTGGTCCCAAATTCCTCCTGTGGCTGCATCTGTAAAAAAAAAAAAAATTATAAGAGAGGTTATGAGCTTCATAGCCCAGTAAGTTACTAAAACCTCTAGTATGATCAAATATATTGTAAATAAATTTTCAGTTTGCATGATTTTCCATAAATACAACATACCAATAAACATATCAAGTCTATCACCATATATTTGAAGATATATAATACATTAAACCAAAATAAATTTTCAAACTAAATATGGATGGACAATCCACTCTCACTCTTTTAGTCTTTATTACTATAGCCACGATCGGTCTATCGCAAGCTCCGAAAGAGACTAAATCCTGACTATAATACGTTGTCCACTAGTCATGTGCCAGTAATCGCCCTAATGGTGGCACAAAGAAAACTAGCTCTGAAATCATACGAAAATATATGCTTCCATCAGCATATGCCAGTGATCAACACCAACTAGTTAGGCCTGAAAGAAAACTAGCTTCTAATTATAAAACACCATCAGCCGGCATGCGCCACCGATCGCGCTACTAAAGGCCCGAAGGAGGCTAGATCTTAAACATGTGAAATTATAGTCGGAATAAAGAGTAGCAAAATCAACATATAAAATATACAATATCAGCATATTTATCGATGCAATAAAATATAGTTTATGTCCAAGTAAATTATATTATACTTGTCTAACATTTATAATCATTTTTATGCAGAGCATATACGATACTTAATTTAAAAATAATCAAATAGCAATAGATTAATTTCTAAATAATGTAGATCAAATCGTATGTATGATTAAATACTAGGAGTAGAGATAATTTGCAATCTTTGCTCTAAAATTTCTCAAAATTTGCCAATTAGAAAAATCGTCCAAAAACTTAAAATTATCAAGTATCTTAATAGACTTCTACAAGGTATTATATAACTTGAAATATTCTATGGTAGATCCAGTTTATGTCTAGACTATTGAATCTAGCCTAATGTCCAAAGATCTCGACCACCTCTTGGATCTACAATTAATTATAACCTAATACTAACGCATGTATTTCGTGAGGAGGTGGGATTCGTTGTTACCTGAATGCAAATGAATTGGTCTTAATCATGCCTTCTCGCTACCTGAGTCTGGATTTCCATCTTATCAAATTAAAGTTCCTAGGTTAGATTTAGTTTATCAATTAAGAGAAAAGTAAACTAATTAAAGAAAATTAGCCTTGATCTGAGTGAACTAATAGAGATAGAAAGAAATGAGAGACTTGGTCTGGGTTCAATCACGGCTGGGGTTTGATTCATTGGTGATGTGGATAAATCACTATACCCGATGCATGAGCCAGAGAATAAAAACAACAAGGAGAGAAAACAGAATTCTTCTAGAAAATAATAAATAAGAAAAAATGGGAAGAAAAGGGAGAAATAAGATGACGAAGAAGAAGGTGGTGAAAACGGAGAGGAGGAACAGGGGGAAGAGAAGGAAGAGAAGAGGTTGCGGGAGGGGTTATGGAAGCCTTCTGTGATGGTGGCGGGCGGTGCTCAACAAGTGGCCGCCAGCGACAGTGGTGACTGGCGGAGATGGCAAGACCGAGAAGAAGGTCTTGCTTTAGCCAAAAAATAGAGGGATGGGCTTGGATTTGAGTCCACACAAAAGAAGCAAGAAGAGGGAAACGGAGGGCTAGGGTCGGGCAGGACGGCCTATGACAAGGCGGCCACGGTCTCTATATGCAGTGACACTCCGACCGTGCACAGAATAGAGCTAGGAGAGAGGAGAGGGGCAGCACCCCAAGTTGCCTCGATAGTATCTTCCTCGATAAACGAGATTGGAGATGGTGAGGGACTCACTAGTGAGCAGCAGTGACAGCATATCTCGGCCAATGACGGTGGATTCCGACGGAAAAATGAGTGGCAACACTCAAAACAGGGTAAAACAGAAAAACAGAGGAATTTTAGGAAGAGAAGAATGGGGGCGATGCTCGACTATGGTGGCATGGCGGCCATCGGAGATGAGGAAGAAAGAGAGAATGGGGCTCAATGGTGATCAATCACAGTGGATGAAGAGGATTTAAAGAAAGGTTTTGAAAGTGGATGGACTCGGCAGTTGTTTGCACCCATTCGCGATCTCGGTGGCGGTTGTGGGTAGCCCCAACAGCCAACGGCCATTGGTACCAGCCATACGGAATTGTCATTGACCATGGCTCTACAATCTTATCTCAATGGTGAGGGCTCAAGCAAGAGAACACGATTCCTTTGTTCCGATCCCAATTATTTTTTAAAATTTTGAATTGAAGTTGGTTGGGCTTGCCAACTTCAATTCATTTGGGCTGATTCACACACACACACACAGCCAGGCCTAGGCCGCCCAGATGAAGCCTAGAGACCTTTCGGGCCTAAAATTGGAGGCCCAGGTCAAGGATGCCCATTATCAGCCCTGATTATTTTATTCTTGTGTTCCTCGCAATTTTCATTGAATTTGTTAACCACACATTGAAACTATGTTAGTAGTACAAGTTTGAAGGATCTGAAGGAAATTGAGTTTTTAATTAATGGTACCTTCTTGAGACCATGACTCAGACCTGCACCTCGTATGTACTTGATTCAAATTGGGTCCACCCTATTCCAGATCCATTTTTTGGATGGACAGTACTTGGATTAAGATGTAGGCTTGAACTCCCAATAGATCCAAGTCATCAGGTACTCAGATCAAGCTTGACCTGACCTGACCTGACCAGACCAGTAGCACCCCTTCCCATGGATGGGTCAAAATCATGTTGTAAGTGTAACAGCTTTGATGCCTGAAACTTGGAGGACCAGGACCGACCAAGGTCTAGTTGAATGGGCTTTAGCCTGGCCCAAGCCCATTATCAACCTCATTTCGACCCATGCGAGATTATCAGCCTCATCTTATTAGGGCCCAAATGTTTTTACCTATGCGAAATTAGCTTTGGTGTTGTTAATTTGATAAAGTAACAATTCTCCATATGTC
This sequence comes from Phoenix dactylifera, assembly GCF_051530095.1. Lineage (NCBI taxonomy): Eukaryota > Viridiplantae > Streptophyta > Magnoliopsida > Arecales > Arecaceae > Phoenix > Phoenix dactylifera. The sequence goes on from NC_143195.1 coordinate 32,654,654, forward strand.
AATTTGGCAAGCACGGTTAATCCTGTTCCCCTTTATAAAGATTTTAAAGAAAGAAAAATGCTCCTTGGACTTCAAAAAATTGGAATCTATGTACCTGTACCAATGTGTGTTCTTTTCAGATGCTCTGTTACATCCAAATCTGCTCGGCCCAACTTGGGCCCATCAGCCGAATGGTGAGATGATGAAACCAGTGACAACACAATCACTTCCACATCATTCTGTACCTCGGATGACCTGCATGCATGGTTTGGTGATCAAGTACCGTTGACGTGCTGCACTGCCACTTTGATGATGGTCTCAAATTTATCTGGAACAAATCAAACAGGCAACGACCTATTAAACTTCCAGCTTGATATGGTAATCTAGTTCATCTCAAACCAATAGCCACCGCAAGTAACTGAAGTCCAATTCATTACCATTATATCCTAATCCTTGCCATCTCCATAGTCCCATAATTCATAATCAACCTATAACGAAATAAATAACCCAACCAAATCAACTAATCCAACTTAACCCAAACAATCTAACTTAACCATCATGGCTCCATGCAAGTAAAACATAGATTTCGCGTTCTGCTAATTTATCTTTGATAAGTTTTAGAATTCAAAAAACGTAGAATGGTAATTTCTAGGAGTTAGAAAGGTAGTACAATGTGATATTGGGTGATGAAATATGGACCTTAGACCTCTCAGTACAAAATCATAAATTAACTCCATCTTTTAACTTGCAATGGTATTTTTGTCATGCAATCACAACCATTTGAATTCAAAACAAACTTCCATAATTTGAGCTTTTGATGCCACCTCATTAATTTAAAGGACAAGTTTGTCTGCAGGTAGCTACCGTCCTACTTCATGTCCATAATGTTGAAGCAACATCCCCTTGTCCCAAGAGATTAGTACTAAAAAAAACTATGCAGGATAGGTTAGGCCTGTCTACTTGTACGATAAGTAAATTTTCTTACCAACTTGTGACTATAGTCAACTAATTCACACCTCTTGGCTAGGATCTTGGAGGATTTAATTACCATATTGGCCATTCTTAATCTATTGCTCATAGCATAGCTGAGATACCAAAATTAAGTTGAATGGTGAAGAAATTAGGGCTTTTGGATGTGGCGAGGGAAAAATTATACAATTTTCTAATACGATCAAGCAATAAGCCTACATAAATCTGAAGTCTCCATTCGGAAAATGATTATGAAGTAGTTTTTGAAAAGCCATAATAATATAATAATAGCACAACTCTTTCCCACTTAGTTTGCTTTTTCTGTTTTATATTCTATACTATCTTTAATTATGTAAATTTCACTTTTAAAGAGATAAAATTTAAACGCCACCATTCCTATTTTCTGGATCTTAACATCTCGTACATATGTAAGTAAAGTAGAAATCAAACAAGTTTTGATAAATATGAAGAGCAGAATCACACTTTTTATACCAAAATTTGTTTTCAAAATTGAACTCTAAATAGTATCTGTTTAAGGACAACAAATTTAAAAAATATATATATAAAGAGATGTGTATAAAAAAATTGGGTTAAAAAAAAAATATAGTTCCAATAAATATTTAAGACAAATAAGCAATGAGTTTTGCATTCCTCATACCGCGTTGAGCAAAATGAAGCTTGTTCAAGTCATATATTTAAAGGCTCAGGATATGAATCCTGAAGTTATTTTCTTACAGCACAGGTTATCCTTGGAAGCACCAAAGTGAAACAGAACCAGACAAAAAGATGGAGAAGATGGGAGTTGTGTGTTCTGTGTAGAATTGGAGAAGAAAAAAATAATAATAAATGAGTGAATATGCCTATGTAATTCTACAAATCATATTATGTAATTTAACTTTGGGCCAACCAAGTAGCTAATTTATGTTGTTCTTTAAGAAAACATTTTTGAAACGAAATGTTTCTTCACTTGGAAACATGCTGTGTTTTTTTCAGACACTTTCATATTTATCATGACATCTTCATGAGTAAAATGTGCCACATTGGCAAAAATTGCAAATGGAGCCACCTATATACTGATGTCCAGTTCAACATGGAGGTGGAGATAGTTTTACATGTGGCAAGATGCCTGTGCTGCAAGAATTTCTTGCATGTCACATTGAGAACTTAGAAATTAAACTCAACAATCCATAAATAATTTCGAGTGCATTAGGCCTACAAACACAAGGAAAACATTCATGAAGCTATGAATTAATGCCCCTTCGCCATTTTAATCGATAACCAAACTTGTTCGAATGCCAGAGTTCGAAAGTTTTATCGAATAGATCATGTTTTCAAAATAATATTCCAAAGCAAATATTAGAAAAAGGCTTTGATGCATGGCATTTACACTAAAACAGGGATACGAAATGCGACTAGGCATGACAAAAAGAGTAAACCCATTTCATTTTATTATGAGTCATAAGATGTCTGCAACTGGTACAATACTACTATATCAAATTTCAGATTCCAGCATATTATTGATTCTAGCTTGTTGCAAGATTGCACATATTAATTTTACTCTAAGAAAAAGATTGCATACATCCTTATACCCTGGTTGAGTAATGGTCATAAATAAGAGCGAGATAATGGGAAACTGTGGGGTGCAATATGAAATTAAACGGACAGTGGATGGGTGAGGAGAAAAAAGAAAAGGTGGAGAAGATCATGTACCTGCATGGGCACACCAGATTCAAACTTTGCCTCGGAAATATCTACTAAGATGAAAGGTATTTAAGGCAGCTACATGCTTGCCTTTCGTCAGAAAAAGAAACAGACAGCTGCATGCTTCTGACTCGTTAGAATTAGGAATATCACATGACAAATGGCAAAAGAAAAGCATATCAAAACAAAGTGATAGAGAAACACTTCTACTTTTTTTTCCATTGAGCACCAGAACACCACCGCGACAGATCAAAAATTGCATGTCCACAAAACTTAATTAGTAGTGAAGCAAAGAAAATAAATTTTTTTTATTAGGAGATTAAATCAATTGCTTTGAATTAATTTACCAAAATCTAAGGCATCAAAAGGTTCCATAGCAAAATAAGCACCAAAAAGAATAGTCCCTCGAATTTCCCAATTGTAATTTCCTAGCTATTCTTTTCTTAGTACTTCTTGGCGAAAAGGCAAGGGAAATAAAGAAGGAAAACCGAAAAGGAGGCAAAAAAAGGTGTGAAGATTTGGAAGCAATCTTCAGAACCCGATCAAATCTCAAATCCCTATGAAACATAAGAATGTTAACGGAGAAAGGTTAAGCAGCATTTTTGGTTCTTTTGAAATAAGGGAAGAAATCGAACAAAAAGTTCCCTTCTAAAAGGCAATGAACCCTTTCTATCGGACTGGAAAAGATGGGAAAGAAAAGGAAACAGAAGAAAGGAAGATAAGATAGGCAGGAGGTCAAATTCGCCATCATTACACCAATCTGCTCCCTCTCCTCCTCCTCCTCCTCCTCCTCCTCTCAGATAATCATCACAAAAGAACAAAAGCAACACGAAACATAGCTGCGCATCAGCAAATCGCAACACGAAACAAGAAAGAAAAGAATAGCAAGTCCGCACACCTGCAGATAGATCCCTGAAACTGTTTATAACTCTCAAGAGAAAGTTGGCGATCCGCCGATCTCGGTAGAGGAGATGACGGAAGCTGCTGTTGGGGGGAATGAAGCCTGGTCCGAGATAGTCTTTCACTGGGAGACATCATCTACTGGGAGAAAGGCCTCGAACCAGACAACATTCCCCTCAAAAGAAAAGCTTCCTCTTTGTACCGCTTCTAGCTCTTTTGGTCCTCAGAGAACTCCCTCTCTCTCTCTCTCTCCCTCCCTCCCCCCCCCCCCCCCCCCCCCCTCCTCGCCCACAAGTTCCGGCTTCTTTCAAGGGGGGGAAATGGAGGTGGAGACGAGGGGAGGTGGGAAAGGGCGGTGATGATGGATGAATGATTACTGTTGGGGAGAGTGAGTGAGGAGGGGTGTGGGTGGGGAGGCAAGAAGAAGATAAAGAACAATAAAGAGAGGGGGTAGGAAAGGAGTAAAGACAAAACAGAGCCGCAGGGCCCGACCCTACGGCTGGGATTCCAGAAATGACCACGAGTTCATGCCCCCTCTCCCTCTCCCTCTCCTCCTCTGCCCCTTCCATCTCTTTCGTAGGTCGGAAACTGGACGCCTTCATCCACCGTCCAGTGCAATATAGAGGATGGGTACAAGGTCTCGATAAAACAGAAGCTGTTATAAATGTGGTTCTAATAATGGCTGTTATCTAGCTGATGTCTCCTTGTAGTTAGTGTCTCTTGTGTTTAAAAAAAAAAAAAAAAAAAGGATGTCATTATTTGAAGTCATTCCAAATCTTAGAAAATTAAATATTTTTAAGCTACTTTTGAAAATACAGTTTTATTGCATGAACACTAAGAACTTGGTGTGGTTCGAGATTGGGACACAAATATAATTTTTTTGTAAACAAGATATTATATGGTTCGCAATTTCCATTGCAATAACAGTGAGAATATAGTAAGCATTCATGTCCACCGTTAGAAGGGCGCAATGTGTGACTCATGTTACATTCATAATTTCTAGGTGTTTCAAAGTTTCTAAAATTTTATATCAAATATCTTTTGCACTCTTTTCCATAAAATTTTTGCCGTGTTAATGCACAAAAGAAGTAGTAGGAAAATGTTTTATGTGCTGATTTTTTTTGGCCGCATGCCGGTTGAACGGCTCAATAGGTAAAGGAGCTTCTATTTTATTATCTATTATATGTAACGAAAATAGATGCTCAGCTTATACTGAGCTTTTCATTCACCATGTGGATATCTATATTAATAAAATTATTAATAATGCAGTTTTTTTATTTTTGATAATAAATAAGGCCCTAATTTAATATGGTGCTTTATTTTAGCATTATTAATAATGTCATTTCTATGGTTCTTTATTATGTATTATAAGTATTGTTCTTATTTAATTTGTTTTTTTTTAACTTTAAATAGTCTATTATATATCTAAAATGACTATAGTTATTCATCAAACTTCCTACTCTTGATGGGAGCTGATTATATTAATCAATTTTTTTTTGTTCTTAATAAGCTTATAATGCATAATACCTTACTTCTTGACAAATATTTTTTTTTTATTTATGACAAAGGAATATTTAAATCATATTATTGAGAATTACAATAGTTGGTTTTGATGTCAACGACAACCATTATTTTCATTCGCATCATTTTTCAACTAAATTTTTTTTAAAAGTTTGAGATATAATAGTTTTATCAAGTGAAAGATGATTAAAAAGGTGCTTTCATTATTTTTTATTATTATCTATTACTATTATAATAGACATCATTATATTGTTTTTAGATATAAATTAATAAAATAATATATTTTGTAGCAACTAGCAGTTGTTGTTTACTTTTATAGCTGATACAAGAGGAAAATAGGTCTATAATGATGACTTATTGATTGTTATCTCTCATAAGTGAATATCATATTCTCTCTCCCTTAATCATAAGTAAGTCTAAGTTATAGATAATAGAGTATCTTACGATTATCAAATTAAGTATCAATTAGAATTGTTGATACTTCGAGTTAATTACTTAGTATGTAACAGCAATTTGGCTATTGAAATTTTCTATATGTTTTGTATTTCAAGAATAGTTGAAAATAGGAAAAAAAAAAAAAGTTGTACCTTGCATATCACATGACTTATGCATTAGTTAAGTTGCCCATTCCTACAAACTTGATTGGTCTCTAGCGTGATTCAACCTAATGCAACATAAACACCAGCAAGCCTGGTTACACCATTAAGTTGAACATTGGTGATTAGTCAATCAATTCCCAGTTCGCTATAATTAAAAAGAAAAATTATGATGATAATAAATGTAACATAAATTGGATAGACATGAACAATTCAACTTACCTGACCCAAACAAGAACACAAGCTACAGACCCACCCCAAGCCCTCAAAATCTGACTGCCCAAATCTGATACAATGGCTTGGGCCTAGGAGTCCGCTGGTTGGAATGGGCTCTTGCCTTACCTACACGTACGTCATGCCTAAAGTTATGACCCTCCTACACATACGTCATGACTAAAGTTTTGGCCCTCATGGAACTGATAGGTAAATACCATCAAAACTTCTCATATGACAGTAAAATTAGATGTTAGCCTAACTTTCTTTAGATTCAACGATTGATATCTGAGATTACTGCAAGAAGTTACAAGTGCTTCAGTACACAAGTTGTTTTACGTGATCGTTTTATTGTAGCTGCTGAGAACCTCCAGTTTAGAGATTTTGCCTTACCTACTGAACGACAAGTGAATTAGTGTTTGCTTACTTCAAAACCTTCTTCCAGTTTCTACCAAAAAAGGAAAATAAAGTTATCTTCTGGTCACGAGCCTTTTTTTTTGGGGTACAATCACGAGACTTTGAGAGGCACACTTCAATTCCTTCTCTTAAACGAAGCTCATGCAGCCATAACAACAGCAAAAACGGGCAAGTTATTGCTCTACTTGGAGAAGGCGTATGAATGACATAAAATGGGAGTCAATCTGTTGCAATTTATTTGACGAAGTCTACTATAGAAACCCCACTTGACTGGATCGCTTACTGGAATAAATTGCAGTAGCTTTTCCAGAATACAGGGGCTTTTTTGAAGAAGGTTGGCTTCATGTTTCTTATCCAAACCCAGTGAAATGTGTGGAGAAGACTTATCTCCATGAGTAGAGGTTTACGCATTTTGTCAAGGATGGTAGCTCCACCAATTTTGGCTCCACATCTAGTGGTCTTTGGCCCCCGAGCATGCCTCCTTTTTTCTTTTCTATTTTTTTTTGATTTTATGTAGACTATCATTCAGAAGATAGAGCAACCAAAGATAACCACCAGTCAAAAGAAAACATCAAAGGTACCCAAAAAAAATGAGTAAAATGTTATTAAGAGATGGAAGCAACAGCTAAATTTTGTGCATAAGTCATACCAAGCCCTTGAAATAGAGTAGCTTAATAACTTTTCACCCATTTATATGTGGCACTCATGCAACATTCGAAGTAATGAAGTGTTGAAAGCGAGCTGAGCATCACACAAACCACTTGTTCTTGCGGTTGTACCATTCCAATTTCTTATGTGGGTGTAGAGTTGCCATCAAGCATGGAAAGTTGTGGACACAGGACTCCCAAGGTAAAGCACCAAAACCAAGATAAAGTTTGTATTCCCCAAGCCAAAAGGCATCAACTCCCAACCCAAGAACTAGTAGTAAGAGAGAGAAAGTTTTAACCATTAATAATAGCTGATTGATTACTTGATTCCAGAGATTGTTGCATTAAAACTAGCGAACTCTTCATCCTCCCAAAAGTGGTTGCGAATGGGATGGGTTTTCTGGAGGCAAAGGCAGCATTAGAAAGACTGTCAGGTGATGGGAGTGAGAGATGGGATCCAATGCATGGCACAGCTGACGTTGGTATTTCTGGTTTGAGGGCGGGTTGGGGAGACAGGCATTTGGATGTGGCCTCCTCTTTTTCCTCCCAAGCAAACCCTAGACCACCCCTCCCTATAAACCCTATGTCTCCTAACCCTGTTGGTTCTGAACACTGGACGACAGCAGCTCAAATTGACCATTCCCACGAGCCACAACCCAACACCACACGTGTCTCCCTAGCTTTGATGGCTCCTCTTACGCAGGATAACCACCATCTGACCTAATCTTCTCTTCTTCCTCTGCTAAATCGAGTCTCTAGTCTACTGTCCTATATACCATGCAGTAGAAACAAAGTATAGTGCAATAAAACTAAGAAGCATAACAGCGTTACTGCATTAATGGTAATAACAGCTCAAAGAGAAACCCAGGTTAGAACAAACAACGTGAGTTTGTTTTACTAGTTCATGTGGTGCAAACTAAACCCATCCGCTGTAATCTTCCGAACCCCATGAGGGTAAGACATAAGAGAACTAATATGGCATCTTTGTATTTAGTGAACAAACAAAGCATATATATATATTGAATTCAAAACATCAAAAGAAAAAAAAGAGAGGTGTGTGTGTGTGGAGGGGGGGGGGGGGGGGGTGTTGTGGTCAATCTTTAACTTAACCTTCATGTTAAGGTGGTGAGCTTGAAGAGTGCCTTTGAAAACCTAGCTTGTGCAGAAAACTATGAGAATCCCTAGATTGTGGATTTAAACTTGCAATATAAACGAAATAATGAAACATGCATGAAACAAAGGACAAGACCCATTTCACACAAAGAGTAAACCCATAGTGATTGCCAACAACTAATCACGCCCATGCTTGTAGCCAAATTGAATATTTCCTTCTTTTGATGGTGCAATGATCGCATTATCAAGAAAGGAATTATGCAAAGAGATGTAAATAATGTACATGAGAGATGGGGGGAGGGAAGAAAGCGATCTCATCAGATAGTATACACATACAGAGATCTTTAAGTTCCAACATCTGTCGCACAAAAATCTCATAAAATTAGAAGTATTGACCACAGCTGCATGCATGTGACTCCTTTTAACCAGAATCGCATCACATGATATACAGGAATCGAAATAAGTGCATCAAAGTAAAGGGTCAGAGAATACTTCCCTCTTTTCTGATCAACACAAGGCCACCATAAACGTAGGAGTATATCGACGATTTCTCGTTTATAGTAAACCCAGGAATGGTTTCATTAGCAGGCGATATTGTTTATATAAAAAACCTAAATCATAACATCAGAACATCTTCCTCTACTCGAGTCTAAAAAGCTTTAAAACAATTTATAGCAAAATGGGCCCTTAAAAAGAAAGAACACGGCTGGATTTCCCAGCTGCAACTAAGAAAATATGCTTCTCTTAACATACCATGAGTGGAAGAAAGCGAGAAAAATAAGTACAGAAAATCTAAGGAATAAAAAAAAAGGTGAGAGAGATCATGGAAGCAATCCAACTAGATCTCAATATCCTGTGCATGTTAACCAAGAAAGATTGCGCTGCTTCAGCGAGAAAGGTTAATAAAAATCAAAGAAACAGAAGATCCCTTCAAAAGTAATGATGAAAACCTTTTTTCCCAGTTTCCTGTCAGACTGGAAAAGAAGGAAAGAAAGGGAGCAGAAGCCAGAATGGTAGAGCGGGAGTCAAACCCCACCATCATTACACCAATCTGCATCCCCTCCTCCTCCACAACACAATCATCCAAAAAAAACAGCAGAACGAAAAAGGCAGAAGCGCTAACAAATCCACAAATGAAAAAAAAAAACAAAAAAAAAACAGTTCAAAATCACAATCCAAATACAAGAACATAAAACTGACAAACCAGTAGCCAGACCTGCAAATATATCGAAGATTTGTTTGAGGCGATTTCGGAGTCGGAGATGACGATGGAAGCTGTGATTGGGGGGAATGAAGCCTGGTCCGAGATCTTGTCTTCGAGATCTTAAACAGAAAAAAAGAGGAGAAGATCTCTAAGAATTGGTGGCCTCGAGCCAGACAACATTCCCCTCAAAGAAAAAGCTTCCTCTCTCCTTGTTTCTCCCCCACAAGTCCCGGCTTCTTTCCAGGGGGAGGGAATAGAGGAAGAGATAGAGATGAGAGAAGATAGGGGAAGTGGTGATGATAGCTGAAATGATTACGTCTGAGGAGCGAAAGGGTGAGGAGAAGATATAAAAACCATAAAGAAGGGGTGGAGTAAAGCCAAGAGAGAGAGAGAGAGAGAGGAGCAGGCCCCGGCCCTCCAGCTGGGCCTCCAGAAATGACCACGACTTCATATGCTTCCCCCTGCCTCTTCCTCCATTTCTCTCTCTTTTATAGGCAGAGCCGCTTTGGCCGGGGACCATGGGATGGATGGCTGGAGGGGTCGCATCAGCCGTCCAGAATGCGATGGACGGTGGAGAGAGAAAGAGAGAGGGAGACACCGAAGCCCTAGGTTTGGGTCGGGGAAGAGGGGGGGAGCAGGGAGTGGGGGAGTGGTTGAGTAAATGCGCGCCCCGATAACGGCAAAACTCTCTCCACCCACCCCATCCCCCGGGATTTCCTGTGCGCTATTTGTTTGTTGTTATTATTGCTGTTATGATGCCATAATTATTGGGGATTTACTATTCTCAGTGTATAAATATATTCCGGCTAAGGTGTTGCGAATTGGATGCACGTGACCGCCGGTGGAGCCTGGATCAGCAGCGTCCAATAAGGGGGACTTGGGTTCTAATTGTATTGGTTAGGATCCGGTCCAGTTCTGCTCTTCTAGACTAACATCACCCCAACTGGTCGAATTCAAATTTCACAGGCTAAAAGCCTGTTTACATTGGAGAATCTTTTTTTTATAATATGTTTTTGAAGTCTGAAGTGAGACCTATGTGTTGGATAAGATTTTGTTGAAATTAGAAGGACGCATGCCAAGATTGAGCTAGGCATAAACCGTCTTGCCTTCAGGATCATCAACTGCGACATTAGTTTCATATAGGATGTAGAACTACAAGAGCTAGCTAGGCAATTTGTTGTCTATTGAACCATGACACTGGCATGAATTATCTCATAAATTATGCTATCATCTCTTTACTACTGAAGTAGGCAGAAAGATCATGCCAATTATTGATCACCTGCTTTTTGAATTTTCGAGTTTGCGTGTTCTAGGTAGCGGAAGAAAAATAATAGATAAATTATAAAGTTAAAAGTTCGATCATGCCACGCCAAAATTTTCATGTTTTCTCGCATTTATCAATGCTATTCAACAAAAATATTCTTGAAAAAATCCCATTCGGCAAAATAATATTATCATAGAGTGATCTTTATCTCTAATTCAAACTACAAAAATGGGTTTCAACCATCGTCTCTTATCAGGTCAGGTCCAAAACAGTGGACTGAATAGCAGATCCCGTCTACTTATACAAATTAGCGCAAATCCATAACTTGAAATCATAAACTATTATCAATGAAGAATCTCCATCAGTGCCCACCTCTCATAACTCTGTGTTTTTGTTTGATGTTTTAATCCCTCCCCCAATACAGTCACGTAACAAAGAAATACTAAAACAAATATAAACCAAAGAAACCAAAGTCTACGAAGGGAGAGAAGCCCCTCGTTTACCGCGACCTTTTTTACGTCGACGGGGATTCCAAGATGGTCGCGACACCGACAGATAGGCGTCAGGTCAGGTCTACGACTTTACTACCTACGGCCCTCCAATTCCTCGCCAATAAATCGCCAGTGGTCACGCCAACTTCCTCAGCCGTCTGATCACCATCATCATCCTATTTCTCCATCCAACCGCCGAATATTTGAATGGACCAATTCGAGGAAAGGCAATGAGAACGATGCATAAACGGGCCGGTATTTTAATACAGACTACGAGGGCGACAACTACGGTAATCAAATAAATTTGGAGTCAGATGAGATGGGCTGGATTTAGAGTCAAATGAGATTAAGCATATCAACCTGAACATTGCTGTGGATTAGGTTATTTTGTATATGAGGGAGCATTCTGTAAAATATTTTTGGACTCACTCAGATATTTTATTTTCTGAATTTATTAAATATATTCATACTTGACGTGTATGTTCTATCTATCTTATAAAAAAAGAAAAAAAAAAAAGAGGGAAAGAAAGTGGTGCATAAACTAGAGCTTTATCAAAGATGAGATAAGCAAGTGAGACGATGAGGTGAGTGGTTGGGAGAGGTCAAATATTTTTGCTATCTCTATGGCCTTCTAGTTCTTGTGGGGATTCAAGGAGGGCATTCTTTTTATTCTTTTTAGCCACCTGAATTTTGAAAGTTCTTAGTGCGTGATGGTGTCAATTAGGTTGGCCTGGCTCTGTCATGCTGGTGACCAAGGCTTTTCATTAATGGGGCAGGTTTAATGGGGGTGGCATGGTGGTGTAAGGGTTCCAGGGGCCATGCAGTACCAGAATTTAAGAAGGGGTTGCCATGGTGGTGAGTTAAAAAGGTTCCAATCCAAGAAAAGTGGTGGCCTCATAAAGGTTGGTGATGTGTAGTCATGAAAAAGGATGCCAGAACTACGTGACCGTATGGGTGAAATGCATGTAGTAGAAAGAATGCAAGTTAAGTGGTACATTAATTTCATTGGAGGCCCCCACAGCATGAGAAACGGCCACCTGACATGTTGTGTGGCGTTGCAAGCTAGCTGGGAAAACTTGGGCCAGCTGGTGAAATAATCCAAGGCGAGACACATGCAACATTAATGTCTTTGCCCTAATTATGAATCAAATGCCAAAACGATTTAAAGAAGGTAATTAGAATTGCGACATGACACACCTAGGCATTATAAATTCCTACGAGTACTACTTTGCATCCCATAAACTTTCACATCACCCATCCATGAACAATATTTTTGCAGGCGATTAAATGACTCTGTGTAGAACTCACATCTTATGATCTCACATCATATTTTCATTTTTATGATTTGTAGAACGCACTCAAAGAATAATAGATGTAAATGTCACTAATTGCATGTGACATCAATCTTTCATTTGCTATGGCCCGTCATATATGTTTATTCTTAAGCATGTATCTGAAATCTTATAGAAATTTATCATTGATGCACATCTTTTGCTCTTGTTCTATTATCAAGCATTTATTGCATCTCACATTGTTCACAGATGTGCTGCGCCAAATGAATGTGATTGGCATATCACAAGTAGGTGATATCATCTAAAAGACCATTAATATGGATTTAGTAATAACCAAAGATAGTTGATCAGTTTTTTCTATAAAAAAGGTGGATCACTAATTATATCTTGCTACACTGGATAATCTAAATCATAAGATTTTTTAAACAGGTATAGTTGCTAAAACAGGTGCATCTCACTACAAGAAGAAGGAGCTTTCCCGACTTTTGTCTGCCGACGCTAAGTAGAAGCGTCGGTAATTTTTTTGGAAGTCTGGCTTCCGCCGACGCTTATAAGCGTCGTCGCAACCCGTGGCTTGGGCCGACGCTTTTAAGCGTCGGCGGAAGCAAAAATCATTTTTTTTTTAATTTTTCCTCCCAACGACGCTTTAGAAAGCGTCGTCGGAGGCCATTATCCCCTCCTCCCTGCAAATTCCTCCCGATATTTTTCCTCCCAACGGCGCCCCCCTCCCCTTCTCTCTCCGCCGCTCGCCCCCTCCCCCTGCAAAGGTGGGAGATCATCTGCCACAATCACCACTGACTCTGCCGCTGCTCCGAAAGCCTAAAGTTATCAGCTGCAGTCTTCCTATTTCAGCGTTCTCGTCGCCACAATCTGGTTCAGCTGCAACGAAGAGCTTCAAGAAATGGAGAATTCCAGCACAAACAGCCCCACCCTGCTTTCCACTCCTTGGCTCGCCAGCGATCCACAAGTCTTGTGGTGAGGGGAGATCTTCTGCGCCATCAGATGAGTTCAACATTCTTAGAAGTCCCGGCATGAAGCTGCCTGAAAATGGAGTTCCTCTGCAAGTGTAAGGACTCTGAAGAGCTTGATCCTCGAGCGGAAGAAAACTTCAAATGCGGGGTATTGTGCTTGTTTTTGCCCGCTTTCTCCAAGAAGAAACAAGTAGAAGCTAGCCGAGATGAGCAAGGAGAGCAGAGAAGCACCGTGTCAATCCCCTCCCCTCTCCCGATCCCTCAAACCCCCTCCCTTACAAATCTCTTTTTATCAATATTGGCTCTTCTATCTTATCTCTCTTTTTGCTTTGCCGGATTCTTATCATGGCGTCCATCGTCGACGATGACTCCACCCTCGACCTGATCCGCGAGCATCTCCTCGGAGACCTACCCCTCTCCCCTCTTCCCCCGCCCTCCGCCCCCCACGGCATCGCCGTCTCCGACTACCTTGACACCACCCAGCCCTTCTCCGGCAGTGGCCGCATCGATCCCTACGGAGTGCTGGAAGCTTACCGCTTCGCCGAGCCGGTCGACCCCATGATCCGGTTCGGCGGCGACTCGCAGCAGGCCTCCGACCTCTGCCTCCCGTCGCTCACCATCTCCCTACCCCCGGTCCGAAAGTTCGAGATCGAGTGGACGGAGGCGGCAGCAGCCGTAGGGCCGGCGGAGCACAACGACGGGCGGCGGTACCGGGGGGTGCGGCAGCGGCCGTGGGGGAAGTTCGCGGCGGAGATCCGGGATCCCAACCGGCGGGGATCCAGGATATGGCTCGGGACTTTCGACACCGCCGTCGAGGCCGCGAAGGCCTACGACCGCGCCGCTTTCCAGATGCGCGGCTGCAAGGCGATCCTCAACTTCCCCAACGAGATCGGCAGCTCCGGCCGCTGCATCCCGCCCCCTCCACCGCCGCTCGCGACGGCGGGGAAGAGGAAGAGGGCGCCGGCCGCGGCGGAGGAGGCGAAGGAAGGTGAGATGAGGCCGATCAAGAAGGAGAGGTCTCCGGAGATGGAGGAGTCTGCGGAGGAGAATATTCCGTCGGTTTGCCCCTTGACGCCGTCGATTTGGAACGGGCGTGCAGCGAGGAGTTCCTCTGCAACGAGGAAACCGTTCTTTTTTCTTTTTTTTTTTACAGGGGACAGCAAGGTTTTCTTGGGTATTTTTATATTTTTTTTCCATAAAAACAATTTATGACGACGCTTAAAAGCGTCGCTAAAAATAACCTTTAGCGACGCTTTTCAACCGCGTCAGTAAATTTTTTTCCACTCCGACATAGCCGACGCTTTGGTGACGCTTTTAAAAGCGTCGGGAAGAAAATTACCGACGCTTATAAGCGTCGGTAAAAGCCTCAAAAAGCGTCGCCAAAGCTCCTTTTTCTTGTAGTGTCTATGCTCTGTGATGGGCCTAAGAGATGATTTTTTTTTTTTTAGACCTTTAAGCATATCTTCTATTATTTTTGCCTAGTAGACATTTTTTCAAAATACAAAAGACTTTTGTTCCAACCATAAGCCTTGCATCTTTTGGTATATCTTGGTAAATCAACTTCGAATAATTGAGGAAACAAATTCACTATACAAGCATCAGCAATTTACCACACAATCAAACATAACAACCCAGGGGTCAAAAATCTAAATAATAACTTCTAGCTAGCTCTCTTGGATTAAGTCCTAAGTCGTTTACAACCTGTAACAAAGTAGACCTAGGCCATGGTCTATCTAGACTGAGTGATACTATAACGTCTACTCTTTGTGGGTTAATCATGGTACTTTTAATTACATTTGATTGGATTTAAACTCTCATTATGGTAAGCATACTAGGCCTTAAACTAAAAAAGTATGTGAGGATCTATGCGGATATATGCTTGCACTCATATCAATTAGGCATTGAAAAGATCTTGAATACTTATACGGGATCAAGAAATCAAAATAATCTTATAGCTAAATATTTTGGGTAAGGTCCTAGATCATTACAAGTACTGATGGGGGGTAAAATGGATCGTCCAGCCCATAATAAAAGGGCCACCTCAGTTTCAGCCTAACAGACACCAACGCCGACTAGACGAGTTCTTAGTCCGGCCTAGAATCAACCCGACCTCGAACTTCGCCGAAAGCTCCTTCAGCCTCAGATATTCGCCGACGCGCCCCGGCCAAACTCGGAGCACCCTCTCCAATTACACGCCTCGACCCCTGAGCTCGGAGCACTTCGCCGGACACATCTCGGCACCCGTCAGGCCGACCTTGCCAAATGCGTGATACGACCTCTCAATGAGTTCGGCCTTGCCGATAGCCACACCTATGTGCATGCCCACGCCCTCATACGTGGCCATACATCGCAGCACCACTACGCCATGCTTTGCTAGCTGGCCCACGACAGTCCAAGAACAGCGCCATGCTACTCCGGCCATGCCCTGCTACGACTGTCAACGCCTTACCATTCCCAACAACGGACTCCACCGCATACCACAAGCAAGCTCTGGTTGCGCGCCACTCTCCCTCATGATGGGAACGGGCCATACCTCCGCTACTTGAGTACCCTAATCGGAACTATAAAAAGGACTGACATGTAATATTGAGGGGACTTCTTGACTAGACCTATCAAGCTTCACTCTAGCTTGATTGTTGGAGAGCCCTCACCGGAAACTCCGGTGAGGCTTTGTGCAAGTACCTCGGTCCGTTGCGGGAGGGGGGCTCTCCTCGTCATCATCCGCACTCCGACAGTTCCTCCGACTCCTCCGACATGGTCACCCTCAGGCCAGATTTGAACCACAACAAGTACTATCAGAGTAGACCCAAAGTGTAACCTATGTGGATCAAGGGGCATTACAATATGGATTATTTTGGAGCTGATTAACCTATTATGATGTTTGTGAATTGGATTGAATTTGGATACTTAACCTCGCTAAGATACTAAAGCTTAAACAAGAGAAGTATATGAGAACCTGTATAAGCATGTGTTTTCTAAATTTATTGTTTACCTAGGAGATCTTGGATACTTATACGTACAGAGTCAAGGAATCAAAATAATAATTTCTAGCTAGCCTCCATCTCCTTGCTAAAATGAACCTGGCATCTGCAAGGATGCGGCCTTAGTGAATGATTGGTCCAACGGCAACTCCGGTTCACTATATAAAGTTTAAAATTTTTGCCTATATACATGAGAACACTCTAAGAAAAAAAAGGAATATACTAATACATGGGTTGAAATTTACATATCTATCTTACAATATTCATCTACTATACATATATAAAGAGAGAAAAGAAAGCTAAACCGGGTTCCTCTCAACTAGATTTCAAGTCGAATTCGATCAGTCCTGACTGAACAATGGATGTCCAATATCAATGACTGATCTATTGGATGTGACCTAATACCTTTAAAATGCTTGTACACTAAAAATTACATGATCTGGAGAAGTCTAGCCTATACATGGGGTGGTCAAAAATATACATTGTTTCATGTTATTTAAATAGACCATTTTTTGCGCACTCAATGCATGTCAAGGAGTCTCCAAATCATACGATATTTTGTTTGTAAGCGGATTCGAGGTAGTGGATCGTATCCAATAGCTTAGATTATTGATGTCTGGTCCGATCAGAAAGATAAAAGATTTTTTTCAACCCGCCAACTCGAATTTCTCAAAAATAAAAAGAAGAAGATGGAAGAATTGCAAAAGTACGGCTTAAATCCTCTTTTCTTTTATTGATGATTTAAAACTAAGGTACACAACCTCTATTTAAAATGGTGAGGTCTGTCCTTACACAATTCAGACTAACTTTCTCTTCCTAATTCTACTAAGAAACTTTTTACTAAAATAGTACAAATAAACTCGAAAAAAATAAAATTCTTTAAGAGGTAGGCTTCTACATCAACTCTTTCTTTCTGCTGCTCCGTCTGTTCTTTTTAAATTGAAAAATATATCCGGTCAAAGTCTTACCTAAAAAGAAAACTTTAAATTTGACCGATTCATTTTAAACATCAAATGATAGAATTTTGGTCCAATCGCTAGGGGCACCATTCTGTAAATGGCGACGTCATAGCATTGATCTCAAAAAGTTGACCGATTTTTTTCTTAAAAAAATCATCCTAATTGGATGTTGTATGACTAAATTATAGCCTTCTGAAGTTTGACTTTTTATTCGATTTTTCGATATGGTGGATCTTGCTTATGTACTCTATCTAGCCTTATCTATAGTGGCCTAAATGATCCACATCAAGTCCAAAGATCCTCCTTGGTAAATATTGGATCACCACTGTCTGGTGAAAAGTTGACCAAATCTGACTGACAAATTGGTCTAGTTCACCTATATTATGTATGCGTATGCGCGCGCGCGTGTTTGTATATATATATATACATATATACATATATATACATATATATACATATATGTATATATACATATATACATATATATATATATATGTATGTATGTATGTATGTATGTATGTATGTATGTATGTATGTATGTATGTATATGTATGTATGTGTGTGTGTTGTGTATATGTGTGTGTATATATGGGCAGTTAGTAGATTGACTAAAACATGCGGACCCACTTGTGAGACTGAAGAAATTGAAGCTAAATGACAATCTGAATCTACTTGCTTACAGGATCCTTAAGGAACTGTGGACTTTTGCAGCTGTTCCCTTCTGTTTCCGCCGCTGCTCGCCGTTGGGCAATTTTCGATCTCCTGTGTCTACCAAATATTTTGCTGACTCAACCAGTTGGCACGCACTAGTTATCCACATTTATCTTCCATCAGTTTCGTTTGTCTTTCTGATCTTTATGAACACATCTTGAAATTATTGTCCCTTGTTCAATATTAATCTATTTGCAGCCGATATATACAATTCTATGGCATCTCTATGTTTTTTTATAGTTAATGGCATCGCAGTTTTTTGTTAGCATATTAACGCATAATTATGTTCCTTTGATTAGTGACGTGATGTTGCCATAAATTCCTATGACCAAATATATTTTCCAAAAAAAGATTGTTATATTCATGTGCTATTGAATTTGCTGGGACGGATTAATACATTTCGAATTGCAAACACAGATGCTCAATTGATATATCACAGGACCATAATCTACAAGTTGTAATCATTTTTCTTGTAATTATTATTGGCATCGAATTTTTGTTGAGCAAATAAGCAATGGGCGAATGACATGGATCCGGTGTAATCGCTAGGGTATATATTAAGAAAACTAACAATTTACTCCTCCTGTGGTTGAAATCTGGCATGAGGGTGACCACGCCGGAAGAGGACGAGAAGTCGTCGGCCGGGATGGAGAAGGGGAGCTACCTCCTGCGCTCCTGAAGATCTGCACAAAGTCTTCATCGGGATCTCGGCGAAGGTCCTCCGATGGCTAAGTTAGTGAAGTTTTTGGAGAGTCTTTTTGGTAGGAAAGAAGAAAAAATCTATAAGTGTTGTTGGTGTGGCCTATTTATAGTCCTCACGAGGGCGACCAAGTGGCTGCCATATAGATCATCCTCATCATGGGAGGGAATGGTCTTGGCCAGGTGTGGCAGAGTATGGCTTCTAGTAGGTATGGCCCTTAACCGATGTGGCAGGGCTCGACTCTTGGCAGATGTGGAAGGGTATGGCCCTTGGCAGGTGTGGCAGGGTTGGCCCTCGGCATATACTTGGCGGGTCGGCTCGGCCCTTAGCGGGGTCCGAGGTCGGCCGGGTCTCTGGCCGAGATCGATTCGGTCTTCAGTAGGATCCGATATCGGCTCTGTCTTCAGTAGGATCCGAAGCTGGTTCTGGCTCTTGGCGGGGCTGAGGTCTGCCGGGCTCTTGGCAAGGCCGAGGTCAGCTTGGCTCTGATCGAGGTCATCGCTCGCGGTCGAAGGAGCTCTTCAGCCTAGCTACTTGGTTTTGAGGTTTGCTTGGCCGGAGTTAGGTGACTCGATCCATGCCGGAATACGGCGGCCCATTTTGCCTCCCATCAACTCCTATCAGAAAGTAACTCTAACTCGCCATAAATCTGGAGAAAGCATTGGACGGTAGTTGCTAAAAGAACTCCTATCACACAACCACTATGGCTGAGCCACGTTCAAATGTATACGAACATTCATGTATGCATGTGTACATGCATGTGTGGATGCATGCATGCACGAACATATATCTATATTAATTTCTTTGGTTAAGATAGAAAATTGAGTCACGTCATTTTATGATACTTTGAACGTGGTCGAGTTCAAAGTTTCACCAGCGGCAGCATTCAAATAGTCAAGGGCATATATAGCTAGTCTAGCAGGCAAATAGTAGACGTGGCCCATCATCCATCCCCTCAGTCCGAATGGTAACAGCTCTCTCTCCTTCGGGGGTGCCAAAAACCAATGTCAAAGTCCCCATCTCTCTACAGCGCCGCTGTTCAGCAACAGGCGGAGCTTGTTAATGCCATCGGGAATCTCCGTTCCAAGCACTGTTTGATGGAACGTCGACGAGCGAACCCCGTTGGCCATCGACCGCGTCCTTTGACTCCCAGCCCGCCATGTCCCTCTCCTTCCCCGCATGTGCTGCGGTTTGCCCGGGATACGTGCTGCCACCCTCGCCACTCTCTCTATCTCTCTCTATCTATCTATCTGCGGTGCTTCTGGGGAGCGAGTGAGAGGACGGACGGACAAAGGAGAGAAGACGCTACGTGCTCCGCTTCTCCAAGCGGCCCAGGCAGCGAGCACTGGCTCTTCTCCTCGGAAACGCAGCCTCCTTTCCAACCCCCACCACCCTCCCATCAATCCATCTATCCATCCATCCCAAGGCCAGCCACAGCGATCACAACCCAACAAACACGTAAACCTCAGTTCTCTTTCTCTCGCCACCAACTCTATACCGTTCAAACTCGCTGCACTAGTACCTCAATATAATATTGTATAGTATAATAATGATAATATGCAGCGGTATTAGTATATGCTGCGGTATTAGTATGCTTTGTTTATTTGTGCCACCTCTATTTGTCTATTGATGCCTCCTACAAAACGTAACAGCGTTCAAACAGGACGTCCTTTCTCTCTTGGTCTGTTTTCTCCCCCCTCGCCCGGAACCCCAGAACGAACCTCTCCTTGGAATCCGTTCCCCACCCCTCTATAAATAACCTTTGTCCGTTCGCTGATAAAAAGCTGGGGGAGTTGTTGGAAAAGAGTGGGTGCAGGAAGGCGAGCAGGCACCCCTCTCTCTCTCTCTCCCTCTCCCTCTCTGGCTATCTTCCTTATGGCATTTGGACGTACCGTGCCAGTAAATAAAGGCTTGTCCTCGGGTTTGGGATTGGATGAGCGGCTTACAGAGCATGCCTTCCCTTGGAGGAAAACCATGGGGGATAGAGAGAGAGAGAGAGAGAGAGAGAGAGAGGGGGGGGCCGCGGTCCACTGCCTGTTTGTTTGACTCGTGTTGCCTTGCTTTCCGTTCTGTTTGAGTTAGAGGGGACTGGTCAAGTTTGAATTTAATTATTTATTTTTTTTTTACATGAAGTCATGAAGGCTGGTGTAGTTACTTTTCATGTGGTCTTTATAGGCGGCAGCTTTTGTAGCTTTTAGTTTTAGATGCTGGATCTGACTCTAATAAAAGTTACTGACGTGGAAGAATGAGAAAAAATTACTGTTGGTTTTTAACCAATCTCTCGTGGATCAATTCTTGAAGGGGTTAACAACAACAATGGAAAAGGTAATAAACAGGAAGACCTATCGTTTCTCCACTTAGCAATGCCATGCGACAACTAGCTAGTCTGGAAAAACTTGAAAAAACACTCCAAATTCATACCTGCGAGGTCCAAAATAGACATCTGAAGTACTCCACCTGAACTAAATCAGACGTTCAGGATGGGTGATTTGGCCTCGCAAAGGCTATTTCAAGCGTGGCCCACCTTCATGACGCTCAAGATAACTTTAGCCTACATAAAGGGGGGTCAAAGACCCCAAAAGGAAAGTACATGAAGAGAAGTTACAATCGAGGGAAGTGAACTGCATCCATTTCAGCTATTGTTAGAGTTTTTATTTGCAGTGGCAAAGTGGAAGCAGGATGAAAAACTACATCGTCAGCAAATCCTGGCTAAATCATTAGCCGGCTGATTAGCTTCCCTAAAAACATTGGTGGCCATGAAAAATGTCCAAAGAACCAGCTCAGGAGGCAATGTTTAAGAGGAGAGAATAAATATGGACTAACTAAGATCGATGATAACGATCGATGATTTCTTCTAACCATTGCATATATAATGACATATATAAATTTCCGGCATATATAGAAGCACCCTAAATATGGTGTGAATCACAGACCACATCAATGCAGGACTAGTCTACATAGACATATCAAGATGTTATGGTGTTACTTTTGTTGTGCTTCGGTGATTTTCTCCTCCAGGTGCATGCAAGTTGATCCAGCACCACTACTTCACAAGTCAATTTAAGTAATCCATTCGAGCCATGTCTCAGTTTGGTTTTTAATTTAGTCTTAGACCAAGAAGTTATACATAGGCCATTTTTTGATGTTCGCTCGGCCTAATCCACCTCAAATAGAAGTTAGCCCATGCAAACTGCTAGAGCAGGAAAAGGGGTCGTGTCCCTATGTCCGCTTTGGGATGGTTTCAAGCCTTCCTCAGGCTTTGTCCAAAAGGCGCTTCGCAAAGGAAAGAGAATGGAGACCCCTTATAAGTACAATTCTTTCCACTACTCAAACAGTATGGGACCAAAGGGTATGGCCCCCCTCCACCCCATCACTAGTCCCCCTAATAGGAAGGATTTGTGCGGGGTCATGGTGGGAAGGTCCACGCACCTTCGGGGCACCCCATCTGTTAGAGCAGAAAAGGGATTGTGTCCCTGTGCGAGGTATTGTCCGCTTTGGAATGGTTTCAAACCTCCCTCACGGCTTTGTCCAAAAGGCACCTTGCGAGGAAAAAGGAATGGAAATCCTTTATAAGCACGATTCTTTCTGCTTGAGTACTCAAGCAGTATGAGACTAAAGGGTATGGCCCCCCTCCACCTCCGACACAAACCATTTGTTTGCCACATGAGGAAATGATAAATGAACGATGAAGTATACATGTGTATATTTAAATTATGTGGAAAACGCGCGCGCGCGCACACAAATCAAACAAGACAAAACAGTATTAGTCAACCCTTAAAATTTGGCTCTATATTAATTCTCAGATTCGGAAAGAAACTGATGGGACTACATGAGTTGTTCAACTTCTTGTTGATTTGACAAATTTGTAATGTCTACATCTGATATATTGCTGTTGAATTTAGGTTGTAGATCAATTATGATACCAAACCCATATTTGAGTGCACTTAGGAATTCCAAATATTGTTTATTTTTATAGAAATTTCAAGTTTCATATGCATAGGTGAATTCCCACATCATCGCCAAAGCACTTTAGAATGTATAGGAGATGATTTGAATCAATGAGACTTGCTATGCCACCGAAATTTCAGAAAAGGTGAAGAAGATCGGAATCATTGAAAAGTTCGACAATGATATTTAACCTAAATGGAAGTCTTCTATGGAAATAAAAGTTTTGAAACAAAAGAAGGATTTATAAAAAAAAATTTGGCCACTGTTAAGCATGTGCGATACTTAGCAACTTAGATGAAGGCACCAAAAATACCCAAAAGTGACAAATGTTCAGATCGACATCTTCAAATTTGACTTACATGGTACTAATTGACATGCCTCTTGCCTTGTGATACCAGCTAGAGCATCCTTAAGATGGAAAATATCATTCTTATTGAGAGGGCTAAGTTCATAAGAATTATTATATAAGAATTGGTGTTCACATAAGTCCTTGACGACAGCCATTTTAATTTTTATTATGACAAGAGGTCTCCTGCCTTCTAATATGTCTATAATTTTCCTTGATTTGCCTTGCTGAAGTTGATGCCCACGGCCCTGCTGGTTTAGTTTATCTCTGCTTTGAGAAAAAAGTGGGACCCATGTCTGTAATGTATAAGCTAACTCAATACTCATCCATGTTGCAATATATTATAATTAAAGCTCTCAGAAAGTGCTGCAAAAGCTGTGAGGGTGTTTTTGTTGCCCTAAATTATAAACACTCCCTGTCAACAAGTTGACTAAGCCCAACGTCGCATATTTGTATCTGTTCGCATGAACATTTTAATTTACAATAGCCTAATTAAAAAAGAAGTACAGTGCTTGTGTTCACTTGCATAGTCCTTTCCTAGTGATTAGAGAGATGTACATGCAGCAACAAAAAAGAAAGAAAAGCTCCATTTAGGACTGAAGTTTGAAGAAGCCCGAATGGTTTACTAGACTTGATTTAAATGGGCCGTGTGAGCTGGGCTGAGCCAATGTTCCCAGATCCATCTAAGCGGCGGTGGCACGGAGACGGTCCCACGCAGGCCACCCAACCTCACCTGAAATAGCGGGGCAGCTGCGGCAACCCAAGAGCAGACGCAAGCAAAGATTCGTCCCGAGGACCGACGCGAAGCAGCTCTCCTCTCCTCCCCCGTCGTATAGGCGATGGGAGTCGCCCCACCGCCGGCCGGAGAGAACGACAAGGACGCGGAGCGAGGCCTCGTAGAGGAGGCCGGCTGGCTCGCAATCGTCGCCGGCGAGCTCGACGACTCCGCCTCCACGGTCATCTCCCGGACATGAAACATATACAGGGAATGGTCCTTTCATAATGCCATATATTTATATAATTCACGGC
The DNA here is from genome assembly GCF_051530095.1 of Phoenix dactylifera. Classification (NCBI taxonomy): domain Eukaryota; kingdom Viridiplantae; phylum Streptophyta; class Magnoliopsida; order Arecales; family Arecaceae; genus Phoenix; species Phoenix dactylifera. Next base: position 32,678,606 of record NC_143195.1, read on the forward strand.
ATTCTCTTGCACATCTAGTGTCAGTGATCGAAACGCGTACAATTTCTGGGATTGTATGGTATGTACAATGTGCTGATGGTTGCTGCGAATTTGGGGAACAGAGGTTCCAAGAACATGGCTGCTCGTTTTGATGCTTATGGAGTAAGGAATGAGCACATCTTCGGCATGACTGATCGTCTCTCCCTCAAGGATGACTCGGCTACGGTGATCGAATGAATCAGGATCGGAGAGGCACTGCGAAGTGAAGGCCGATGCTCTACGACATCCGCAGACTCATGAAAGAGTGTGACTTCTATATGGCCATGCATATTTCCAGGAAGGCAAATGGTGCGACTAATTGGGTTGTTTTCTTTGCTGGACACTACTCCGGTAGCTTTGTATGGGAAAACCAAAGCTTCTTGTCAGAGCCCTTTTAAGGAGCTACTATTTTCTGATTTTATTGACTGCATCCACACACGTTGTATATGAGCTGTCGTTGTACCAAAAAATAAAAAATAAGAAATGGCCATAGGCAATGATGTAGCATATAATAAAAAATGCCATATCACATGATTTACTATTTAATGAGAAAGTAAATTCTGAACTTCGATCCCACAAACTGGATAGTGTGCTGAATAGTAAGGTCTTACAGAAGACCCACTCATTTTATTGATGTTTCCATCATGCCTGTCGTTCTAATAGTTTCTGATTGGGGTAATGTGTAACTTCGCATTTATCATATCAAAAGACAGGTTTCCAGATTTTTTTTTCCTCCTCTACAATTGCAATCAGGACAGTTCAATTGTGGATTGCCTCCTGTTACGGGATCTTGTGACTATTTCCTCCAAACCATGTCCTTGATATTTTGTTCTTGCTTCTGTATCTTGAGGAACCTATGCTGATCCTTTCTTCTGGATATTCAGGAAATTTATTTTCATAATTTGAATGGGATCTGTTGCAGGGACGGCTTTTGGCCGGAGCCTCACACAACAGCATAGCCCACATTAAGCTAGCAGAGAAAGAGTACTGCATTCCTCCCGAGGTATTGTCCGCTTTGGGCGCTTCGGCCCGCGCGTCCAGCGCCGACGGGGGGAGACTGGTGCCCTCACGGTTTTGTCCCACAAAAGGGCCCTCGAGAGAAAAGGATTTCCACCCCCATTTAAGGCACAGAACATTTCCGCTACTAGCGGATGTGGGACTAAATTCAAGGCCCCCTCCCCCCAGCGAGAAGGTCCTGTGTCGGATTTTACCCGCCAGCCCCCCAGGCAACCTGAGGGGTAGTCAATGGAGAGAGGAAGCGCCCCTACCTGGCGCGCCATCTGTTGCGGGGACGATCTTTGGTCGGAGCCTCACACAACAGCATAGCCCACATTAAGCTAGCAGAGAAAGAGTACTGCGTTCCTCCCGAGGTATTGTCCGCTTTGGGCACTCCGGCCCGCGCGTCCAGCGCAGACGGGGGGAGACTGGTACCCTCACGGTTTTGTCCCACAAAAGGGCCCTCGAGAGGAAAGGATTTCGACCCCCCATTTAAGGCACAGAACTTTTCCGCTACTAGCCGATGTGGGACTAAATTCAAGGCCCCCCCCCCGGATCTATAGGATCAAACCCTACTAATATCTTTTCTACTAGATTCACTTGGCCTTCAAATTAATAATTTTTAAGTGTCCATCCCAAAAATGAATATTGTTGGTCCTTGATTGTTCTGCACAAGTCTTGAACCAATATTCGTTCAGGCTTTGTAAGACACAAAATGTTGCACGCTTTTTTGCCCATTGACCTTCACAGTAAGCCAATTGAATGGCACTATAAATAGCACTATCCTTCTCTGTACTTACCAGTTGAGATCACCATATCAAGGTGTCAGCCTATTCATGAATTATGTTTTGCTTCTAGCCTCTATTTGTTCCCTATGGCACTTTGTTTTGTGTGTGATTGAAATTTATCATGAACCCCTGCCCCCCGCCCCAAAAGAAAGAAAGAAAGAAAAGGGCATGAAAAATAAAAAATAGATCATCTTTGCTCGTGCTCCCTTTTTTTGCTATTTGCTTCTTTTCTTCTATGGCGGCATTACCTATTTGTGTGGCTTGATTATGGGGATCAGAATTCCTCGTATGGAAGTTGACTTGAAATAAATTCTTGCAACAAGAAGCCTTAATCTTTTTAAAAGAAAAAAATATCGACATTGGATGAAAGATGAAAAGAGCTGGTCAATGACATCAAAGCCAACTGCATCCGCCAGCAATGGACATCCCACAGCATCTCTTGACCCACCGCCGGGGAGCTGACGCTTACATGGAGAGTGATCGCCAGTACATTAGTTATGTTAGTCGAAGTAGCGGCATTCAGAACAATAGGGGCTTGTCTGGTTCGTAGAAAAAGAAGAGAGGAAAGTGTGGTTAACGGAAAAGTAATGAGATGCCTCTTGTTTGGTTGGAGTTTTCAAAGGAGAGAGACGGAAAAGTTGTATTCCTATAGAAATATGATTCTCACATTTCATGAAAAAGTCTTTCCCATGAGAAACATGGAAAAGTTACTTTCCCATGAGGCGGGAATTACTCAATTTTTATTTTTTTTCCAAAAAGACCCTTCAGCATTAAAGACCTAATTTTTTTAAGGGCATAATAGGAATTATATATAACTTTTTCGGAAAAGTGAATGGCCAACCAAACATAAGCACTTTGGAAATTTGTCACTTTCTCATGATCAACCAAACATGCTAAAATTACTTTCCTAAATATCCATTTTCTAGGAATTTGTTTTCCATGAATTATATTCCTAGAAGAGAAAATGCTTCCCGCGAACCAAATGGGCCCTAGAAGAACAAGTCTGATCAGCCTCTTAGAAAGCCCCTCTAGAGGCCGCACGCGCAGGAGATATGTTATATTTCTTTCTTTTTATTTATTTATTCGGGCACAGCGAAGGCAAAAACAACAGGCGAGTTTAGCGACCGTGATCAAAGCCTTTCATGTTATAAATTATTATAAAATTATTCGCCCGCAATACATGCCATCCGCAGCGTCCGGTGCTTTATGGCTACTTCGCATGCCTTTGTTTTCGCCTTCAGCTTTTCCTTCTTTGAACATTGGACGAAGTGCAAAGGTGGAGAGGAATTTGGGAAGCTGAATAGCGCACCCATAATTCAAAACACGTAATAGAATATATGGTGAGTAAAATTAATATTTCTTATTATACATCAATTACTAACATACAACATAAAATATTAACCATTCATCAAATACAAACATACGACACAGAATTATTATACGCACAAACCTATGGAGGATTGAGATCTGATTTGACACATTGAAAAAGCCAGACAAAACTCCAAAAACCCAGCAGATCTAATAATAAAAACAACCTTGAATCATTAAAACAACCTCGAAAGCAGCTAAGGCTTGTAAAAATCTGGAAATTAGTAGAATATTGAAATAATGGTGATACAGCTAAAAAAGAAATATTGATACTCTGGTACTCTATGATACAAGTGTGTAGAAATGAACTCCGCCGAGGCCAAAAGAAGCATCCCAAAACCCTGCATGCCAGAATGGACACACGGCAGGCCGCTTCAAACGACAAGAGAGTGGTACGTCAATGAAGGAAAAAAGATAAAAAAATCATCACGGCTGATGGTCAAGCACTCAAATTTACAGAGACCTCTGGAATAACAAAGCTGGTCTGGTACAAGTTTGGGATAGTGAGTGCTCCGAGTATGCCACGACCGCGTCTCATACAGGTTGTTAGCAGTGGAAATAGAGCACACACCTTCAAGGTAGCGTCGCAAACTTTAAAAGCTTACGGCCCTTACATACAATCTCTGACAGGACGACCAATCAGTCTGCATTGCTCTGGAAGCAAAGAACACAAGACTTGTCCTTTTACACGAAGAAGTTCCCCATCAATTCCACAGCCATTGTGAGTATTAATTCCAGGCCTAAGCTTCACTGATTTCACCTGCAATGTCAGTGTAGCTGGGTCAGCAATTAAAGGATTGGATGCAAATGGAGGTGAAGGCCAACCTTATGATGCTAAACAACCGTGCAATCTACAATACTGCAGAGAGCAGTAAATCAGAGCCATTGAAAGAAAATAATATTAAGAACAAACTCAAAAGAACATATACAGAGCATGCAAAATATGCTTATACTGTAATACAGACTGAATTGAACTATCTATCAATTTAATTATGATGCACCCAGAATTAACAAGTACCCTGTAATATATGGTTGCACTTAAATGGCAAACAGCATTTCAGTTATTCAGCATGAGAAATCTTCCCTTCTCAACAGAAGGAAAGCAGCAGAATAGTACCTTAACATACTCCACATAGGGCAGAGAAAGATGCCGACCAAATTGAAGGCGCACAAAGAATCTTAACAACCTCATTCTTCCACTTCCATTGACCAATAGCAAGTCCAAACTGTTATCATCATGTTCAGCTTTTGGTGCAACAACCTGGGAACTTAAACTCTGGACAGTCTTGCATGAATGGTTGCATACCAAAACGCCAAGATATTTCCCCTTCTTAACTACCCACTTCTCCTCCAACTTTGGAACAAGTTCCTTCTTTATCCCTAATTCTATGTCATCCAGTGGCCCAGGCAGCTCAATGGAATTCTCAGTTTCCCAGTTAGCTTCAGTATCCCACTTTGGCTCGGTATCCCACTTTGGTTCAGAGTCCCAGCAAGGTCCAGGATCGGACACTGTTGAGGAAATATCTTCTTTGTCATACAATGCAGTGGCTGCCCAAGGACCCCTGGAATCATTTGTAGCAGTCAAGCCAGTCCAACCTTTATCTGTCCGTGACTTTAACCTAGTCCTTGGCCAGTTAGGGTTGGAGGAAAGGTGAGGCTGAGGGTGAAGGACTTCATCTGGTTCTGCCACTAAATTGTTTCTCCCTAGGGATAAACGCTTTGATTTGGGATCAAGACCACGAACATATTCAGATGGCTCATTGCTTGCAAGAGTGCTACCTGAAGTGTCGAAGTCACCACCAGACATCCTACTAGGCGACATAATTGAATCAATGCTGGACAAACTGGAAGCCCTGGGGATGCCTTCAGCTTTTTTCCGCATTATGTCTGTGTAGAGGTCTGACATACCAATTTTTTCTTGATCTTCCAAAACCTTGCCTTCAGAGTCGGCCACCTCCTTTGTCATCGGAAGATATTCCAACTCAAAGTTGTACTTGGGCAAGCACAGAAATTTAAGAAAACCAGCCACGAAGTACCGAAGAGGACCAAAACGCTTCTGATATTTCTCAGAGAGTTCCAGAACTGCAGCAAAAGGGTAAAAGAAATAGTTTAATATCTCATAGATAAAGAAATGCACTTTCCATTGCGTCAGTGAAAAACTATACAAAAACAAGATTGGAGCTGCTTTTGCAATCAGCCACACAAGCCAATATGATTATGCAGCTCAAAAGATAGTGACAGATATATTGCACAATCAACAGAGTTGACGAAAAAGCAATACACAGTAGTTTCAATAAATAAGATTTCAGAAATTCAAATTATACTGGTTGCTTTCAGCTAAAATCCATGCATCATACTTGAGTAGAAACATGATGTTGCCAAGATTGACAAAAAAAAATGAGCACAAAAATATTCAATTAGACATATCTGTTACGGTGGAATATCTATTAATCTATGCCTTAATAGAAAAAACAATAAGGATTTTTAGCCCGCAAGAGAATAGGGGCTGCTTCATATGTTGCACCGAAACCATAAATTCCATTTAACCCATATAGAACAGCAAAGAACAGATGGCCCCAAAGGTTGTTTAGTTGTTAATCAGACAACTACATATGTATATTTAAAGTTACCAGAGAAATTCATCATAGAAAATGAATGTGCAACCCACATAAAAACCATACTTAGAAAGACCTAAAACTATGGCAGGCTACAAAACATTGAAACACTATGGGGCATGTGTTTTATGAGACCAAACACATGGGGAGTAAACAATAGAACATTCAGGTTGCGTTTGGCATCATTGTCACTTTTCATTCTAAAAAAATCTAGAAATAGGAATTCTACTTCTATTTTTTTCAGATTTCTGATAACAGAAGACAGGTTTGATTCGTTTTTTTTTTTAAACGAGAGGCAGCAATGAGGGAGAGGGAGGGTGATGGGCCAGCGACGTGGTTGAGGACAAGGGAGAGCTCAACGTCGGACAAAGAGGCAATTGAGGGAGCGGTAGAGAAAAGAAAGTGAGAATAGGGCTAGCGACGAGACCGGGGATGAGGGATAGCTCGGCATCGGGCGAAGAGATGACCAGCAAGGCCCGAGAAGCTGGTGTAGTTGGGCGGGGGCAATGGTGATGAGGGCAAGATTGGGCAAAAGAAGAGGAGTTGGAAGGTGAAGGGTGAAAACCACTTTTAAATAAACAGAAAGTGAAAATTTTTCACTCACTTTTTCTAGAAATAATGGAAGTTATTTTAAAAAAACCAGAAACAAGATAACCAAACATGTTTTCTGCACTGGATTCCGTATTTCTGTTTTTAAAAGAAGCAGGAAAAAAAAAAGAACAGTACCAAACAGGCCCTTAATATGTGGATGAAAATTACTGATAAAACATCAACATGCATGAATCCACACCAAATGTGAGTTCGTCACTATTGTTATACCCTCTTAGCTCAGTTGCATAACGAATCTGAAGCTTGTCGATGATAAGAATCTTACAAACACAAGATAACATCCAATACTACCAGATACAAATACTCCAAGAGAACTCCAACATGTGAAGGGCAGGACCATCTTTTGATGATTATCCATTCCAACCAAGTGAAAGATGAAAGGACAAAGCTCAACAAGAGTTCAGACAGATCTGGTTTACTATCTTTGTGACAATAATGGTGACACTCTATGCCATAAGTGTGAGAACCCATGCGAGTGTGTTTAGTCCTACATCATTTATTCGCTAGGTAGATCTTAGGTACTTATATAGAATCAAGAAACCCAAATAATATCTTCCGGCTAGTCATTTTGGGTAAGGTCCTAGGTTGTTACAAATGGTATCAGAGCGAACTCGGCCCATAGCCTATGTAAATTAGGGGATACTGCAACACGAATTAATGGAGGCTGACCATAGGCCTATCATGGTGCATGTGATTAGATTTGAATAGATTTGAACCCTTAGCCTAACATGGACGTCAGGGCTTAAACAGGGAGAGTATGTGAGAACCCGTGTGGGCGTGTTTAATCCCACGTCGGTTATTCGCCGAGGAGATTTTGAGTAATTATACATGACTAAAGAACCCAAATAATACCTTTTGGCTAGCCTTTTTGAGTGAGGCTCTGGGTTGTTGCAGTAAGAATTGTTTTTACCTAACTACTGAGCATCTAGACAGCATTACTGTATCAACAAACGTCCTCTTCATCAACCAGCACCCTACACATGAGCAAGTACTAAAATCATCAGACATAGCTTGACCATTTAACAAGATTTGAAGTTCATGGCCCTGCCTTGAATTAGGGAGCAAATAAGGAGATCGTTCTGGCATCTAATCAGAAACAAATTGGTATACCAGGTAGGCAGGTACTATGTAGAAGTTCATATCTTTGATGTTAACTGGATTCGGTGGGAGCCTGGGACCAGATGTTTAATCTGGCCCATAGCCGGATAAATCGACTAACGTGATTCTAATGATTTAACTGTCAAAATGACCACTGCTGGAAGAATTTCTGCATCTCTGCAACTAAGATGAGCATTATCAGTTCAAATAATACATCTGTATTCCTATTCCTACTATTTCAGATGACCAATATTTTACCAGAAAAGATGTTTATCAGCATTTGTCATCTTCAACATTAATATAATGCCTTCCAATATGCAAGCTATCAAATGGTATCCGCACATCTAGTTTCCATAGATTTTGAACTTTGCATATTTAATTGATGAAGGTGGCTACCCAAGACTACCACACCGAGGAATTTATCCTATGGGTGCTAGCTTGATAATCGAGGTGTATTTTTCAGAAATAGATACTGCACAGTTACAGCTGCAGACTAGCTTGTTAGAAGCCACGTAATGAAATTACACAGGCAGAGACCCTTATATTCATTAAAGGTTTTATAATGCTGCTAGCAGGCATCTTTCAACACCAGATTTCAGCAAGTTTCAGCCACAAACATCTGAAGACCAATATGCCATGCACCACATTAAATAAAGGTAATACTGCATGATTAATAATAAGAAACAGGACCAGAGGAAACCAAATAAGGATATATCTACTATGTTAGTAATTTGAATTACCATCACTGACAAACCCAAAGTATGTAACTGTTGTGCCAAAGTGTATAACCCCCGTCTGAATCCATTCAACAGCAAAAACATCTGTAGCTGTCAAGCCCCCCTGTACCCAACAACAACAACAACAAAACATAACAAATAGTGGTATAACCTTCAGACAGGGAAAAAATGGTCTAATAGATATAACAAACACTGAAGTGGAAATCAATGTAACACAACAGAGTTTAAAACTATTGCAGCATGAAAGTTAGAAAAAATAATAAGAAAATCACTTTAGCATAACCTTTACGAGAGGTCCTTATCCCATCTATTTGGCATTTACAATCCCATTTCACAATTTACACTTATAAAAGGTAAAGGAAGAAATACTTGGAACACCAGAATTTCTTTCCCAACCTCACCAGGCTCTTTGGATCTCCATCTCTTCTATTCTACCAAACCACAAGGATAAATGTTCCTCTTCTCATACAAGGCTAGAAATGTCGTTGTTGCCCATGACTGCGCCACATGGACAGGTTCTCAGTTGCCTAATTCTCCATTAGTAGAACTCCAAAGCTTCTTCATATACACTACTTTCTAAATTCTCATTTTACACCGTAAACGAGCATTCATCTTAGCATTCCATATTCACTATGCTCATATGCATGCACTCTCCTACCACAGGACATTTAAATCCATGCAACATTTTGAGTTTTCCTGTGCTATTAGCATTTCCTCGACTGATTGAAATGCAACGACCACATGATACTCCAAAAGCATAGCTCATTGTAGTAGGTTTCAGGAGGGAAAACTCTATTAAGAACAAACAAAAGGCAAATCATAGTTGTTACAGGTGTCCGTCTAGGCACCAAGCCCAGCCCGGGTCGCCTAGGTGAGGCCTGCCTTGACAGCCCAATTCATGAGCGGTCTCCCACCAACCCAGCCATGTGCTTGGGTCACCCAACTTCATTGGATGCTCGCCCAGCCAGTGGGCCCAGCTTTTTGACATGACCCAACCCAGTTGGTGGGAGCCAGGCTCAACCCAACTGAGAGAGCCCAGAGTTAAACAAAAAAAAAAAAGAGCAGAGAGTCGAGATCCTTCGTTCTCTCTTCTGTCCACCTTCTCAATTCCATTCCTCTCTCCACTCTCTACCTAGGGCATCAACAGCGCTTCTATTCCACTATCTTCTTGGCAGCGACAGCAATAGAATGAGAGCAGCAGGGCATTCAATCAATGGGGATCTGCAGGGATTTGAGGTAAACTGAGACTTGAAAGGCCTCAGATAAGTCTGCTTCTCTCTCCTATTTGCCTCCTCAGATTAAGGAAAGGAGGTGGCTAGGGCTTTTGCCGCCTCACCTATTTGCCTCAATCCCCCCACTAAGCCACCATGTCCGTCTCCTCCTTGAACCGACCTGACCGCGACGGAAATATTAAGGGTGCATCACAGCATGCAGTAGATGCACTGGTGCCTGGTGGAGCACTACAGCTTTGTGGAGGACATCGTCGTCCTCATCGACGCCGACAAGGCCTACCCCCAGCCCACAAGAGCCAACATTCGCCGTGTCGTCACGAATCTCGCTGCCTCCACTCGCCCCAGTGACTACCTCTTCTTCCACTACAGTGCCCACACCATCAGCCTCCCTACCGAGACCAGTGACAACGACAACACCGGCTATGATGAGGGCATCATCCCCTGTGACATGAACCTCATCACTGGTCCGTCCAATCCATCTAAATTTCTTCCACTAAATCCTTTTAGCTTGTTTTCTTTTTCGTGATCGGAATGCTTAATTGGTTATGAGATCGTGGACACATCAGATCCCGATCTTGGATTAGAATTACTGTAACATAATAATTAGCTAATTTGCTGCATAAGAAAGTGCTAGTTGATATGTATTAATTCATTCAGATAACAATTTTAGCGCAATGTGAAAAATATAAATGCCTCATAGCAACTTGACAGGTTGTGCATTATCACCTTGTAGGATTTCTAATGAGCTTGTATTATTGCTCAAAATCAAATAGACAAGCTTATATCCAAGGCCATTTCCCACTCCCAAGCATGCAGCCACTTGGTCCCGAAAGCCCAAGGCCATTTCCCACTCCCAAGCATGCAGCCCACTTGGCCCAGTAAACTTGAGACTCGGCCTAAAGCCCGAAGCTACTAGGCCCAAGCCTAGGAAGTAGGCCGAAGGCCAGGCTCTAGCCTGGCAAATTTTGGTCATATCTCGGGCTGAGCCTGACCTAGCCCGACAAAGTACTGGTGCATATATGGGTGATGCTAATCACCATCCATGAAAGCTCCTTTTGGAAGCAAGCAGATTAGTTTCTGTTGTGATACACAAACAGATGTCTGCATAGTGGCAAATAGCTAATTGGTAAAATAAAGAAAATGATAAAACTTATATTGCTCACAGTTCAAAATGGCAAGGAAACATTAACTGTGAGAGGGAGCAGGACTACAATTCCTGAACAGATTTAATAGCATATGTTGGGAATGCTAGCTCTCAAGAACTCGATAATAAGTTTAGTTTGTTTAGGAATTTATAATTGAAGTCCAAGAAGCTAGAGATCACATTTTGAAGAAAGCAACAATACAACTTTACTATATCAATTATGTTGACAGAGCAAACATAGTAATTTTCTTTACCTATGCAAGAAAAACTGTAGTTACCTTCACAATAGCTATCGCAGCAGAAATCGGATCTCTAACTCCCAGAACAGTCCAAACAAGTGAATTGTCAGAACCAGCAGGAATTATGCCAATAGGAATGGAAATTGCTTCCTTCTGATCACTTCTACCAAGAAGACCATTGAGCACCTGCATCATCACAAAATTTGCACTGTCAAAGGAAAAAAAAACACAAGTGTTTGGTCAAACAGTAGCATGTAGCTACAGATACCTGGCTTAAGCATTATTTTCATGTTGAGTAATCTAGCAATAACAAACAAGTCTTATTTATCAATATCCCAACATTATATAAAACTAGGAATATTTCCACATTTTCTAATCCTAAGACTATATAATGGTGGGAATATTTCCCAACTTTTCCATTTCCATATCAAGCTCACTACGCTCTTCCTTATCGAAGACCTGTTGTTACTAGGATTAGTTGTCAATCCTAATCTCTCCCCCTCTCTATCTCATTCAAACAATAATGCTAAAAACTCAACTTTTTTGGTTCGACAACTCCTAGCCTTTCACTCACAATTTTTTAAAAAAATTATTGCCTAATTAATTTTAAGCTTTAAAACCAAAATTATTTAAATTATTTTCTATTCAAAATCTCTAGCAGCCATGTGCATTTACACGTCTTACATCTAGGTAATGAAAAGTAACATATTTAGCCAATTTTATCAAACTAACCCACCATTACCCCATTACTGAATTCATCACAAATTACAGTATAAACTAGTTTTAAAAACGGGATGAAAAATTAAGACTTCATTTTTTAGGTTCCTTCCATTTCATTTTTGATGTGAGGCTCCACGATGATCACTAAAAATGACAGTCACAAGGTTAACTGCAGTGGTAGCAGCAAGTGGATCCACAGAGCAGAGGTGCAACAATCAAGACATAGATTTATTATCTCTAAATGAGAAGCAAGCAGTAAGTAGCCTATAAGTACAGTAAAACAGACAGCGACTAATTCCTGAAAAATGTAAATAAAATCAAATTCATAAAGTAAAAGACAGGAAGCACAGAATATACACCTAAATGTAAGATAAGCAGCATGTAGCCAATGAGGGCAGCTGAGAAAACAAGCATAAGCAAAATAGAAGCTGAAATAGCATATTAGTTTCCGCACAAGAGTTAAAGAGTAACATAGAATTAACAGTTCAACAAAGCAAGTGGCCCTATTTGAGAATCAGGGCTAGAAACCTTTATCTACCTGGTAACCAACAACTTCCAACTGGGGAACATCTACACCAACTCAACTAAATTAATGAAACAAAAAACTTATAAAATATATTAAAATGTACCACAGATACAAGCATGAGTAATTTAAAAATAACATAGTAACATGAGAAGAAGATTAGATAACCTTTGCCTAGTCGGTATCAATGATCCACCTTGAATCAAAATAAAGACCAAGGCATAAAGTGTGAAATACAAGCAGCACTAGAAAATGAACACATTTTTTTCTAAAAACGTGAATAGACATTAGTACACCGAAACCAGTTAAAAAATTATATTTGACTTCAATATTTGAAAAAAATAAAAAGAACAATTTTAAAAAAAAGATAATTGAGTGAATACATTATACTATATTCTTTTTATTAAAAAAAAAGATAATTGAGTGAACGTATCGCACAATGAAAAAACAATAAAGAAGAAAAATTCTAAAAGGCATTCAGTAGCATATTTCACCTAAAAGGACCTCAATTAAGTTCAACCAAATGTCTTTGACCTATAGTGAAGCTGCACAAATAATACACTCAACAACAGGTATCATTGTTGGATATCTTGTGACATGCTGTAGTAATAGACTGGCTACAAATCTTACTTTATATAGGAATTCTGTTAACAGTGTCATATGTATTCAAGCATAAACCACTTAGTGTTGTGAGATTCCTAATTCGAGTTAAGATTCACTGCTTCAGAATGCAATATAATACTTTGAACCAGAGGCACATAGGAGTTATGCGATCTTGCAGGATTACCTTGATGCTTCAAAAATGTATTCACAGAATCAAAAATTTATTTTCCAGTATAATAAGCCCTTCCATTTGTATTCTTTACCACACAGACAGAAACTAAGCCAACAACTAATCCTGTTATCCTTTATTCTTCTGAGGGCTGTCAATGGACTAAGTAATGTGGGATCAGGGCTTGCACATGCCAAAAATCAGAGAATGAACTGATCTGAAAATCATGACAGAAATCATAGGCAGGTTGATTGTGTAAATCTTGAAGATAAAAAAGTTCTTTGAAAAAAAAAGGAACTCTGTAAAAAAAAATACCATAGAGAATAATACGTTAGCAAAAATTAATATTATAAATAACTTAGCGAAGAGTCAAAATCAGATAATCTTTTTGAAAATTGAAAGGATGATTCCTTTCCTGGTGAGAATTGTGGAAAATCTTGATTTATATACTCGTTGAACATGACCTGGCACGGCAAACAAGCAAATTGATCAAACAAAAAAAATTAAGTATTAAGAAAGAAACTGAAACATAACATGCCCCATATAATTGGTTCGAAAATCCATCTAAAAAAATTTTATGTGATTTTGATTTTAAAAGGTAAAAGTTCAAGCAGACTTCCTAAGAAAGCCTTCTTGGAAAGTTTTGGAGAATGAAACTATATATCTCACTTTGGCTTTCAATAGAAATTCCTTGAACATTATTTTCAAAACCAGGTAACATTACATATTGTTTAGAAACTCCTAACATGACTATGTTTCCTAATTGCTTCAGAATGAGTTATTAGTTGAAACACCAATGTTCAACTATACATGTCTTATGTCTTATAAAACAAATAATTCAAATATATAATTGAAAAGTAAATTTTTGGTAAAATAAAGCTATAAGCAAGCTCAGCTCAGGGTTTGCACATACATGGCCCAAAATAACAGAGCCATTCCCAATCTTTCCAAGCCCAAGCTGATAGGGCCCTCAATTGGAAGAGACAAAGCTTAGCCCTGATCTTCACATTATTGCCTCCTGTATATATTGAAAGGAGAGCCCATGGTTGCAAATATCCTGCACAATTTCAACTAGCACCGGCTTTTTCACATTTGATTTACACTTAAAGCCAAATAAGCATTCCACTGATTTTCTCGACTCGCAAATGATTAGATGCAAATTCTTTAAACAAGTATGCCAACGAAAGGTAAATGGTTTAAAAGAAGAAGAAGAATTCAATAGAGGAAATAACTCACCTCATTTACAATTCCATCACCACCAACGCATATAATTCCTAAAAGAGCATTATAAAAAAAAAGTAATAAAAATTGTGAATAGAGGAATCAAAGTGCATGGTCAAATGAAAATGAACCACTGGCACATACCATCCGGGCACGTGCTGAAATCAACAGTAGAAGCAAGCTCTTTCGCATGACCTGCATATTTCGTATTAACTACCTCCATCATAAAACCTGCAAGCTGTCACCAGTTCATTACGCAAGTAAGCAAACAATAAAGATGCACAAAATAGAGTTTGGAGATAGAAAGAGACATCAGAAAGCAAAATAAAATGAATTACAAACAAACAATATGCAGTATACTAACAATATGGAAGGCCTTTTAAGTGTCAAAAGAGTATAGGCAAACAATTCTTTTGTAAATTATAAAGAAAATGTGCAAATAATGAAAAATCTTCACACTGCATATGCACGAAAGCTCTATCATGCCATAGTCTAATGCAATTAACTTGCATAACCACCAACTTCTCTGAGATGATGAAACAGCAATTCCCAAGGGAAGTAAACAGTTTTATTAAATGTCTTCTGAGTTTCCAAATTGTTGACATGATGAATATGATACCCAGTACAGATGACAAGGTAAAGCCATTAGATTGTCCAATTTAGAAACTATTGTTCCATGTAAATTTATACACACAATTATATACATATACATATCCAACATATGTGTGTGTGTGTGTGTTACATCCACTAACTGAATTTGATCCTTAGTAGTCGACTTACAAATATTATAGACAAATGTATTATATTTTCTATCTGCTGCAGAATTTCTCTCTTAGTAAATACATCTCTTGCAGCATTTATTAGATCTAACCATCAACATAAAGAAAGGGACCTCTTTGACATCAGCTCTATGGCACAAGTACGACCCATGAACCTTCAAGAGCTTATGCTTACCAGCAAACAACCTGATGTTGATCATCAGCATATTACTGCTGATTTCTTAAACAGGAAAACGGTAGGCAAAAGAGGAGCAATCATGAAACCTGAAAGACAGGTTGAAAATAATAAAAGCATATATTATCAAATATGCAGTTTAGGCTCCTGTAACCTGAGAGCAACCCTCTAAGAATCCACACACCTAGTAAAGAATCTAGACAAGGGAGATGGAAAGATCACACAATGATGGAAATGCAATTCCATTACCATTTAACTACTATGCCTTAGTAATAAAATTCCTTCCAAGGTATGTTGTCTCGGTACCGAACCCCATACCGGTGACACCCTGTCACTGTATCGATATGCCTTGGTATGGGTGCTGGTTCAGCATACCGAGTGTCGATACATATCCATACCATATATCAGTATCAAACCGGTACGGCATGCCCCATACCAGCCGGTTCGGTACGAGATGGCATAGCATGATTCCTTCCTCTCACAGAACCATTCATGATAGAAAAGGAAGAAAAGGATCTAGATCTTTGGAGTGTACCATAAAGTTATCAAAATGTTCAATAACTTTTCTTCTTTTATGTTGCTCGGCCAAATCTGATTTATAAATTTCATGTAGAAAGTAAAATTCATATGCTGACTTAGATATATTTGTTTCGCAGCTGTTCATCTCCATGCCCATAGCATGCACGTAAATACCAAGCATGATATGGCAGAACTATAATGAGAACAATTTGCAAGATTCCTTTACTAGGTGAACCCCCAAATTCTAAAAGACAGTAATGCCTTTTTTATCCCTCGGTACTCAAGACACAGTCAGTATTTACTTCAGTTTTCTTCATTTTCTGCTAAGTTAACTTTCTGCACTGATTTTCCTTTAGTCCTTCTGAATATCCATTTAACTTATCCACCAGCTTAAACTTGCTATGCCTTCAACCATCATAAAAAATAGCTTTTGTATTGATCTGATACTGCCTCATGCCCCTCAAATTACAGAGTTCTATAATTTCCAGTAAGTATGACTCCTTGTTTTCCAGCAATGAGCTTCAAAAAAATAAGTTCCATAGTTGTAACTATACCCTATAATTCTACCTTGGTATTACAAAGTCCTGGTCCCTAGCCAGCACATGTAAGATTCTTGAATGTTAGTACGGTTCCTTGTGTCCTTTGCAACATTCATGCTGTAGTAATATCATTTATACCATGTAATCATTTGATAACATGCATAATGATGATGTCATGCAAAATATGTATTAATAAGTAAAACCGTATTTTTCTTCACAAGCAAAATAAAGAAACTTACATACAGCATTTAAAAAAAGAAGACCTTGCATATCAAGTAACACAATTTGGTTTGCAGAATACTACAAATTATAGGTTGAAGAAAATCACTATTGATTCACTTAATATAACACACCTTGAAAATTGGTTCCACTTTGCCATGGAAAACTTTACTTGATCGACCATGTCCAGATCGAGGATTCAATATCACAAGAACTTTTGGAGGACTTTTACATTTGAAATGCAGCTGATCAAACAGAGGCTCGCTTGTGACAATATCAGGGGCCTGCTTCTTACCTGACACCATGGGATGAGGTAAGTAATTTATAAAGCACTGCTGATCTGCAAAGCCACCAACCCACTGGATAGCTTCCTCTGTATTAGGAGCCAGGAAGCGAAAATCCTTTCTAATTCTTTGTGGCTTCAAAAAACAAGAAAATCCACATGACCTCTTTGTTACAGGGTATGCATGTACAATAAAATGCCGGAGACCAGAATTATACGACACCTGCCAGAGTTAACATACAGCAAGAGAGTAGGGCCTAATCAACATAAATTGAAAGCATAGTTCAGACAAAAGAATTCTACCAATCCTCTCAAAACTTACAGATATGACATCCTCAAGACTTAGCATATGAGAACCCCAGATCAGGGTTTTGCTCGTAAGTCTTGCATCAATGCTATCTGAGTTTCCAGTTCCTGACCCCATCCGCTCATCAGCACTCGTTATTTTAGCTTTCTTATCCAGTGCAAGTTTCCCACAGAAAACATCATACCCTAACAGATCAGAATTCTCATCTCCAATATCTATTCTGTGCTCATGTGCCTTTACCTTTTCGGGGTCTTCATTGGCAACACCAGCATCACTCTGCTTCAAAGATTTGGTCTTGCCTCTTTTTTCTGGAAATACAGTTGGAGAAGAATGCTGCCCAGTTCCTGTTTGAGAACGTTTGCCGCTCATACGACGAACAGAATGCTGGGCTAATCCTCTCGGTGAACTAACATTCTGATGGTGGGCAGATTTCAACATCTTTTTCTTCTAAGTGAATTTTCAGCGCATAAGTACAGATAACTTATACAAAGTTATCAAGTTCCTATAAGCTACAGGAAACCTCAGTTCCAAGACCCCATGAGAAAATGTCAGCATAATAGTGAAACCTGCGGAATTAAGCATCAAACAAATCAAATCCAGGAACTAGCTAACCAAACATTAGGTATGTGAACCAGATGGAGGTTTCAATTAGTACATTCTTTAAGTTCCTGGTATAGATATAGAAAGAATGATCAATGGAAAGGATCTGTGTGCAGTTGCATCAGTAAACAGGGAAGCTCAGCCTTTGTATCCCTCTCTCTCTATTTGAAAACCACATCACAACCTGAACCTTGAGAGTGATAACAAAATTGATATGATTCATTGTTGCAGTATTTGTATGATATGCATTGTCTATATGCAATAAACACGGTATCTCTTATCAAGGCATGTAAATAGATAGTAAATCTGATTTCATTTTATATCTTTTTCTTTTAAATCCATCCTCTTATAGCATTTCTCAAGACAGCTTGACAAATCAATGGAACTAAGAAAAGAAGATTCATGGCACAAAAAATGGGAAAAGGAATGTACTTCTAAAACAGTAAGAAGTAAACCAGAAGACCGACAATTTAAGCACTAAAAACAACTTCCTAGCACTTCAACAGGAATTTTCTCTCTCGCATGAGAGTTATGATAACAGATCTCTAAATGATGAACAAAGTTTCTTCCTTCCGCTTTAAATCTCTAAGAAGAACAGTTAATGCTACTTTGTTTAACACTTAATCTGCTTTAGACACTACATCATATTTAATAGAACCCTTCCACTAACAGAAACCATTTAGATCAATCCCTTTTATCCAAGCTTGACAAAGGCACGACTTGATTGCATCCATTATATTATTTAACTAAGAAGACAGCATACCCCTTATAAAATAAATTTCAATGACAAAAAATTATGTCTATTCCAGTCCCAACGCTGAATGCAGCACATTTTGTTTGATGTTTCATCTGTCAATGAAGATCTTTACACAGTTTTCATTTAACTACTTTGAATGATTTCTTACCCCTTTGAAGAAGCCAAATCACTTCTCAGGTATCCATGAATGGAGAAGCACCAAACTCCTCTAAGTAACAAAATATCTTCCCTGGACGGCAGATAATGGTTTCTGAAAGAAACAGCATATACGAAATAATTAATAGTTGCAGAACTCTGAGTAAAAGACTACTCGGAAACGAAATACTCTAAATCATAATGGTTTTCTACCTGCCTCAACCTACCTCCACCTACCAGCAGATTATTCTTTTTCCTAATAAAGAAATTGAGTTTTCTTCTAGCCAATTCAGTCGGATTAAGGCTTCTTGATTTCAAACATCAAGAAAAAAGAAATAAACTCTCTCTAAAGCAATTCAAAGGTGACAACACCCGTAACGCAAATAACAGCTACAATTCACTAATTAGCTGCAGCTTGTCGAAAAATTCAAACCAAACAATCCAATCAAGTCAATCATTTCCCATTCGTCAACAAAATACCTTTTTGTTTCCCCAAAAAAACATAAACAGCTCAGATCTCATACAAATCCGAAAATGCCACAGCTCAACATCCACGAAAAAAGAACAAAAAAAATCACAATCATCTCTCGGAAAAAGAAAACAAAGGCACGGAAACGAAAGAGGGCACCTGCGAGGGAGCCCCGAACAATCGAGCGGATATCGCGAGATCCGATGCCGAATTCAAGACACCCTCCACCTACGATACCGATCGGATTAAAGAAGCAACGACTAATATCAAAGACAAGGCCGGATCGCCTGCCCCTCTTTGCCAAAGCTGGAAGAAGAACCCTAGGGACCGTGAAAGTCAAAGAATAAAAAGAGAAAACGAGCCCTAAGAAGAAGAAAAAATGGTAAAATTGAAGAATTATCGGCTATTTATATATTTATATATATATATATATATATATATATATATATATATATATAGCGTGTTCGACACGAAGCGGCGTACCGGGCCTGTAGAAAGGGACGATCTGGTCTTTTCTCCGTCCTCTTCCCCACACGCTTTTCTTTCTCTTTTCTTTATTTTCCTTATTTGTTTCAAGAGAAGACGAAGGCGCCGTCTGGTAGCGTCGCCATGATCTCCTCTCTCGCGGCCGGTCTCTCTTCCTCCGTCAATCAAGGGGACGCGGATAAGTTTACCGGGGGAAGGATTATATCATCCGGAGAGAAGGTACGGGGTCTCGTCACTCACCTCCGGTAAGCTAAACCGCAGGAAGGAGCCACCGTAATCTAATACCGCGTGATGCTGCGATGAATAGCACGTTTTGGTTAATACCAGGGCGCCAGGTTATCCACAGCCCACTCTCCTGCCACGTTTCACGGCGCGATTGGTCGAAGTAGGCCCCAAGGGAACAAGAGAGTTTAAGGACTGCGACTGCTGTAAATCCAATTGCGAATCGTTCCGCTTGCCCTGCGAGCGATCGTCATCGTTTAAATCTCGAGAAGAAATTCCCGTAATTACGTAATCTTAACGTGTTCTAGTACAGGAGTTGGTACTCTCCGGCGCACGTGGCACTTTGTTTTTGTCGGATCTGATAAGCTTAAAAAGTTCCGCGAGGCCATGCAACATGGTGGCTCGTGCGATTTTATTTGATGGGATGTTTAAAAAGTACCTTTTTTTTTGGTTTTTTTTTCTTTATTTTTTGGTACTGAAGTTCCAGTGCCTTCATAACTCCCAAGTGCCCTAGGCAAATATTTGCTCGTTTGCTTCGAGAGATTTTCTTTTCACTAAAATATTTTAAAAAAAATTAATATTAATATATATAATATTTAAAAAATAATTTTATATATTCCGTTAATTATAAAAATAATATATTATATAGTAGTTTATATTTAGTTGAGTATTTTTTTTAAAATATATAAAATATCTATTATAACATTGATAAAAGAAAAGATGTTGCGGTCTAAAAAGAATATTTTAAAAAAAATACTTCAATTCTCAGGCAATGAAAATTAGGCTTTCCATATTTTAAATAAATTTTTCTTTCTTATAAAATATAAAAAATATTTTTTTAATAAAAATACTTTTTTTTTTGAAAACTCAAACTAAATATGGGAATTTTTTTTATTAACCATAATTTATCCCTTATATTCCTTTTATTCCCACAAACCAAAGAAAACCTTAATTGATTTGCTGAAAAGTAATGATTGATGGAGTCCATATTTGGTCGTATTGTAAAAGTTATTTTAGACACTTTCAATATTTAGTCTAAACATAAGATACGTGATCACCCACGAAATAAGGGATAGAATTTACCTTTTTTTAGTAAATTAGTGTACATTATAACTTTTCTATTAATTTATGAATATAGCATGTTCCTGCATCTATTATCTGGTTATCCCGTAACATTATGCATGCAGTTCGGGGATAAAAGAGGCATAACATAAAACTAGCACAAAACATAAGATACAAATTTTTTTTCTATTTTTCGGACTATTTTTAGAATACAAAATAATATAATAAATTATAATAAATAGAAAACTTCAATAACTAAATTTATATTAAATGTTAAACAATAAATTTTAATAATTATCAAGTAAAAACTCTTATTTTTAATGTTGGCATCGGAATTAAGAATACTACAAAATGAACCTTCATGCAAAATCTTCCATCATTAATATCGCTGTCATTAACATTAGCTTTATGCGATGCACGAGGTATGTTTTTTTTTAAAAAAATATATCTGAAATGCAATATGGCAAGATAATAAATTATAATAAATAGAAGACTATAATAGGCAAATTTCTATTATATGTTAAATAATAAACTTTAATGGTGGTTTAGCATATTAATACTAGTCATTAATATCTATTGCATAATAAGTAATAAACTTTTATTATAGCTGAGCATATTAATATCAGTGTCATTAATACTGCCATTAACATGGTGAATAGGGAGCTATGTACATCCTGGGCCTCCATTTTAGATACATACCAATTTATAACCCGTGATGTGCAAGGTACCAACTTTTTCTCTTTTTTTTCAACTATTCTTGAAATATAATATCACATAGACATAATAAAATAGGTAACTGAAATAGAATAGGATATAATAGACATAACAACCTAATTATTTTCTAAAGTAACTTTTTGATATTAATATTTTGATATACTATCAATATACAAAATTTCAATAATATATGTATAATTATAGATATAGTAAGAGAGTATATTATTATAAAATAATAAGATCATATCCAACCGGCATAAAAGTAAAAAATAGAAAAGTATATCATATAGAGGATATTTAAGTGCAATATAGCGAGATTATTAGAGGTTGTACTCTCACTTTTAAATAAGAATGTGATAGCAAAAATATAACAAAATTAATAAATTATTAGTGTAATATAATGAATTATGCAGAATATAGGTAGGGTATAGTAGTACTAAAAAATATTTTTTAGTAATGTGAGCACATATTAAGCAAATATAATTATTAATAATATAATTAATTTCTATATTAATTTGATGATGCTAATGAAAAGTTATTTATTTAATATGATTTAATAAGCTAATAAGTTTCTTGTTAATGTATTATTAAACCTCTTATTTAATTCGGTATTAAATAAGTGCTTTATTAATAACCCATGGAGAGCTATAATATCTGTATAAGTGGCAGATGGAGAGCTCTAGTATATGTACAGGTCAGGTCGGATTGAGGACCCAATGGGGTAAAGTAAATTATCATCCCTATGTTTTTTAGATTACGATGCCATATTTATAAGTGGCTTTTTTAAACTAGTAATATAGGTGCTATTGCTCATCTTGAAAACTTGTTCTCATTATTATAGACCACAAAGCCCACTATTGCAAAATATGATAGGTCGTGCTACCGTAACTTTCACATCTTGAGTAGTATGAAGTTGGACATTGCTATTTATGATTGACATTTATCCTTACTATTATGCATCAGATGGGTCACTATTCCCATGTATAGTAGATAGTTTAACCACTACTTCCATGTATAAATAGTTGTAATTGTTGGTTGACCACCATACACCACATTCATTCATCCTTCACTCTTGATGTTTCAACTGGCACCTTCTTTTTGATTGTGGTTGGTTAAGATATAAACAGTGGTTAACACCGAAGTTTGACTCATGGTATTGTGAACCCCCCCCCCCCCCCCCAAAAAAAAAAAAAGCGGATAAGCTGCAATGCATAATAAGTTGACGCTGGTGATCTATCTTAGGTTGAGGAATCAATCAGGAAAGAAGTCCTTCAACAACAAGCAGAGATTAGATCCAGGGGTCTAAGCCTTCTAAGAAAAAAAAAGGAGTGGGGGAAGAGCAATAGAAGTTTAGAACTAGCGCTTGTAGTGTTAAACTGCTGGTTTTTTTCTTTGAAATAAATGGATTTTGCTCCTTTCGAAAATCTATGTAAAATAAATGGTTATTTTCTTGATTGTTCTTATGGCAACCGATTACCGCCGGTGAAAAAAATCAGGTGCCTATTGCAAGTACCATAATTTAGGCAAAATTTGAGAGTCATAATTAATACCCGTAACAAAACTTCTCTCTAGAATATTTACCTACAATTGAGGTAAACTTCAAGGATCATAATTGATATCCTTTACCTCATGGTTATAATTGACAATCCTCTTGCAAAACCCTACAACTTCCTCTCTCGCTGGTTTTGCTACTCCAACAGTTGAGCCTAAAAGGAAAAGGACCGCCGCTTCCTCCCATGATCTCAACCAGCCATTGGTTCGTCACCAACATAATAGAATGAATAGGATGAGCTGATAAAAAAAAATATAAAAGAGCATGATAGTAAAACTACAAAATACACATTGTTGATTAATTTTGCTAGCTAATGCGGGTTGGAACTTGTTGTGGGAAGGGCATGAATATAGTCCCACATCGGCTAGTAGCGAAAAAGTTCTGTACCTTAATTGGGGGGCAAAGCCCTTTTCTTTCGAGGCGCCTTTTTGAAGGGCAAAACGTGAGGAGGGCTCCGAGTACGCTCGACCCCCAAAGCGGACAATATCTCGGGGGGAATGCGGTCCTCTTTCTCTGCTAGCTTAATGTGGACTATGCTGTTACGCGAGGCTCCGACTAAAGCGCCGTCCCCGCAGCAGAACCGGTCCCAGACTTCCAAGTTGGAAGTAGATAAGATGGTTTCATGAGTTTAGAGCAGTGGAAAGTCTTTGGTTGATGCAGATGAACCCATGTCTCGCACCAAGTCTCTTAAAATATGCAAAGTCTCTTAATTGAAGCGAGGCGGTACCTAGGCCCATGACCCAGGCCCAACCAGGACGAGGGCTTGCCTGTAAGGCGATAAGAACGAGAAGACTCACTCCTCCGCTATCGCTCCATCTATTCTTTTCCACCCCCTCCAACTCTCTCCATTCTCTCTCTTTGCACTCCCTCTTACTACTAATCTACTATCCTACGCTCTCTCTTTCTCCTTCTATATTCTTCTTCTTCTTTTCTCGCGCTCTATCTCCCATGCTCCTTTCTTTCTCCCCATTCTCTTTTTTTTTTTCCCACGCTCTCTTTCTCTCTTCATGCCTTTTATCCCTTCCTCCTCCTCTTTTCTCTTCCTTTCTCTCTTCTACTCCGCTATTTTCTTTTTATCTCTCTTCTTGCTTGTTCTTCTTCTGCTCTCCCATCCTCGCTCACTCTCTCCTCTCTCTGTACTTGCCCCCGGAGGGGTTTTACCGTGCCATCTCCTGTTCCCGCTCTGTGATAGGGAAATGGGTATGATTAGTAACTTGTTTTCCCTGTTACGGTGATAGTTGTTGAAAATCGAGACTTTTGAGAATTTTATAATTTTTAGAAATTATTTCAAAATATTAATGTGTCGTTAAGTCTGATATATGTGTATGGTTTTGGATTATTAGATCTTGAAGCATCATGCGACCTGATTTGCTTTTCTGGATTTTTAGATATCTATAAAGTTAAGTGGCTTAACCCTTCGTAATATGGTTTCTTAGAAATTTTTTTAAAAAATATAGACTATATTGCTTGATGAAGTAATTTTATGATTTTGCATTTGTCTGATTTAAATAGTGGAGCATGCTATATTTTATTTAAAAAATAAAATAAAAACTAAATATGTACATAATATTTTTGAAAATAAATTATTTTGAACATGTGGCATGTTGAATATAGATTCTGGAATCTGACGGAATAACTTATGTTTGCAACTATATGTTCAACATGACTATGATTTGATATGCACTACTAATAAAAATTATACGTTGATTCTGTCGATTTATAATCTGAGAAACGAATTCGATACTGTACTACTGGTGATTAGAATAATAGTTATGTGAAAGCCTGTTATCTATTATCTATTTACCGACCATGCCACAAGGTGAGGTGGCCATAACTAAATATTAGAATTAGTATTATTTTGTGAAAAGTATATGATTGAAAAAAAACAAAAATATTATTCTTTGATATTTGATAAATACAAAATTTTACTCTGACTATTATTCTATATGATTTGTTATGTTAATTTGTTTGGACCTATTTTGAAGTATTTTGTTGCTTACTGAGCCAGTGTAATTCATTATTTTTCTCTCTCTTTATTTTTGAATTTCTAAACTGTAATTGCTTGGAGGATTTTGAAGGGTGACTTGACTCATTGAATCAAGTTAAGCAACGTTTATACATCCACACAGCTATCCACTGCCACAGTACAGAGGCCATTTAAGTGTTTCAGACTGATGTACCTTTTTCAGCCATCAAAATACATGCACACCCAGTGATTCCAGCCTGACCTACCTGCAATTCAGTGTTCCATGAATCTACTCTCTTTAGTAGGTACATGATCATAAATAACCCAAGTCGATGAGAGAACTTTTTATTTACCAAAGTTGTTTTGTTAGGCCTACTTAGATTGGCCGAAGTAGACGAGGGGGGCAGCAAAAGGGGAATGGTCGGAGGGAGGATATTTACAATCCAAGCCCAACCTTTAAATCCATGATCCAATCAAACTTCTTCTCAAGAAGCCATTACCATCTTGACCTGTACTTAGGCATGCTCATTCAGGGATGAAATAAACCTAACAAAACCGTGCCTAGTAGTAAAAATCTTTAATCCAATCAAAAAATTATTGGTGCTAGGAGGATAGGTTATGGAGTACCGAATACACAAAAAATCTTTAATCCACTGTAATTGACTGGATCCAGAAAGCAGACAGGTATGAGGATGGCCACCCGTTGATACGGAATATATGCAGATTGGTATAGGAGTTGACCTCCTGTCAGATAGCTCATATGCATCGGGAGACGAACAGAGCAGTAAACTGTATCGCCTCTTATTTTGCCCGGTATGCCAGAAAGTAGGGTTGGAAGTGGGCCGGGCCGGGCCGGGCCACACCCCTACCCAAGCCCGGCCCGATATTTTTTTCCGGGCTTCGGGCCGGGCCGAGGCCCGAACAAGTTTACAGGAACGAGGCCCGAGCCTGGCCCGAGCCCATTTGGGCCAGCCCGTTTGGGCCAGCCCGGTTGGTCCTGACTCCTGAGAGGGTGGTTCTCTGAATGTGGTTGCCAATTTCTTAATTCATTTTCCTAATCATCAATCCATAATGATGCCAACTTAAAATTGCAGCAAGCAAACCAACTGCATCAAAATAACATTAGAATCACAGATCAACCTCTTTATAAACACCATGAACCACGATATCAGTAAAAGTTTGAACCAAACCGAACAAGCAAGTTGATATAACAGAGGTGGTGGGAACCAAACAGAACACCATGTCCTGTATATAACTACTAGAGTTTCTTTCTCTTTCTCTTTGTGTGTGTTTCTGTCTGTGAAATATATTCCCCTTTCTCATTGTTACTCAGGATGCCTTTCTGTGTAGTAAGCATCATCCTCCTGAGACAGGGCAACTTGAGAGTACCAGGAATACTTGGAAATTATGGCAGTATTCGTGACCCAGGCTCACGAAGCTGGTGAATCATAAAAGAGTGTCCCCTTGTTTTTTTTTTTACTTTTTTTTCGGTGCTATATATCAAGCAAATGTTATGTTGCTGATGATTGTTCTCTTAGGGAACCATATGCATCTAAACAAATTGTATCTAGAGGGACTGGAGATCAAACAATCATTCCTCTAGATACAATTTCGGCATAAAGCAAAGCAGAAAGCAAAACAGAGATTTTTTGATGGACAACAAAGCAGAGATCACATAGATACCAGAGGGGGGGGTGAAAGCCCTCAAATCGCGATGGGGTGAAAGCCCTCAGATCGCGATGGGGGTGAGAACGGAAGAACCGAAGAAGATCATTCCCAACCAACACGAAGAATGGAAGAACGGAAGAAGCCCTCCGCCGCTCGTCCGCTCTGCGCCTCTGCAAATCCCAACCAAAATGAAGAACAGAAGAAGATCATTCGTAAATCGTAATCGTACCTCAAAACCTAGCTTGGCTGACGATAGGATGGTCGGGACTCCTCTTCACCACTTTGCCGAGCTTGGACAGTCGACGACGACGACGACGACGACGACGACGACCGGAGAAACCCTAGCTCCACGCCTCGTCGCCTCCACCGCTCGTCCGCTCCGCGGCTCCACCTCTGCAAATCCCTAGCTCCAATGGCAACTGAACTGGGTTTAACGTTTAGGTAGGGCTGGCAGCGCTGCAGCGGGCTCGGGCTTAGCTGTGATTCGGGCCTGCGAGTCGGGCTGGCAGGGCTGGCAGCGGGCTCGGGCTTGGACGGGCCCGGGCCGGGCCAATGAAATACCCGAGCCCGGCCCGAAATAGATATGGGCTTAATCATTCAGCCCGAGCCCGGCCCGAAATGCATTAAGCCTAGCCCATAGCCCGGTCCGTGCGCGGCCCGACCCGATGGGCTTCGGGCCGGCCCGAGCCCACTTCCAGCCCTACCAGAAAGTCATCGGGACAAATCCAACATGTATTCCACACCCATTGTTTTGTCTACTTTCACTTGATATGATAGATTGTACTCACGTTAGAGTTACAATATGAAATGAAATGCTGTTTTAACACAAATAATTGAACATACAGAGAAAATGTGATTTTAGAACTCATCTCGACCATTTGAAAGGGAAAGGTTTTATAGCTGCATTCCCTGTAAATATACTCTCTTTGGAGAGAAGTAATTTTGTAGCTCAGAATATGCACGGTCGAGCACGAGAGACAAGGTTAGGATGAAGAAACCATTATCCCCACTTCGATTAGAAATTTCGGGTTTATGTATTGCAGTTTAAATCATGCTCTCACTTTATTTCAAGATTTCAACAATCTAGGATATTACACTTCTAACTGAATCTTCTTCTTCTTCTTCTTTTCAAGGAAAAAAAGAAGTCAAAGACACTCTAGTAAGTACGTTAATCCTATTAAGCGAGGGATCACAACCAACCATACTTATTAGGATGTTAATTGTAGTAAGGAGTTACTCCTAGTATGGCCATTGCCTTTGTCGTTGCATCATTGTTTCAAAGCGCACCATATTTAAACATTAGACGAAGATGTGAAGGGAAAGCATGGGCGCCTCCCCTTCAAACTAGAACTTTGAATTCTAAAATACAAGAGCATTTTGACGGTCTAATTTGGTTAAGAAAATTTGAACTAGATTTGCTCTCAAACTAGCATACTTAGACGCGACCCGAGCCCAATTTAGACCATAGTTCTTTGAGTCGAGCATGGGTCTAAAGTCAAATATACCGCAATCTTCAGATTGAGTCCAAGTCCGACAACAATATAATTAGGTTCGACTTGACCCAATTGGATCAAGAAATACAGTGAGTTTTAAGTTCATATTTCCAGACCCAACTCAACTCAGTCTCAAATTACCCAATCTATGTACACACATACATTTATATATGTTGTGCATGATATAACTGTATACTTAAAAATTCCATTGAGAATGACTGAAGTTCATCTACATGGAGCCTATTTGGTAGTTTGTATATATTGCATGTAATGTATATGATATAACAGACTTTATTTATAGTCCGAGACGCCCGGTTTGTTCATGCAATAGTTCCTCGTGATATCACTATAATTCTAAAATTTTGTTACATGGAGTCTGTTTTGGCTAACACACAGGTGACGTGAAGGTTAAAGTTTGGTGCTCATGTACATATATTATCTAAGATTCATGCAATCCTCCTTATTGAACTATGGTTGGATTTTTATGATCTATTAAATTTCTCAAAGCTCGATGAATTATAACTCAATCTATATTTTTTCATATCCCACGAGGACTCAAACCGGACCCATACATGACCGAAACAATGGGACAGCCAGCTTCTCACCTTGCACCCCAACTTGTAAAGATGCATGTCTGAGTCAAGCATCTTGTTAAAATATTTGTAGGAATAGAAGAAAACAAGAGAAAAAGAGAGGGTGAAAACTTTATTTCTTGGTTCCATTATATTTGGTACATTTCAGGAGTTGTATATATTTGTGTATAGACTCCATGTATAAAAAAAACGATATAGATTGATATAAGATCACACTAATAATAAAAATATTACTAATTAGTACAAGTTGTTATGTGATTCCTAAAATTATTCTAACAAGATTATGCTAATAAAGAAAAATAATATAACTTGATACAGAATCACATTAATAAAGAAAAATATTAGGGACTATCACATCTATTTGAATAGTGCCAATGTCTCGTTTTCTAGCCCATGCCGAGCACAACTTGCAATCATTGAATTGAGCGAGACACTTGTGACGTCCTGTCATCCACTTGAACAGTCCACGAGCAACCTTGAGGTTCCCCTACTGCGGGGAAAGACAAAGCACGGATTCTATCATGGAGAGATACTGATGTGTAAGTCAGGGAAAGTATTGGGAGCAAGTAAAATAATCTGCATCTTCTGAGGTTTTGAGCCATTTTTATTAATGAAGAGTTCCATACAATCAAAATTGGACTCTTCGAAATCCGAGTTTAAGTAGAAAATTATCTTTTAATTTTTTTAATCCAAATTAGTCGAAGAACAAGAGTTCTATTGAAATTAGCCTCCTGCCAGGCAAAATATCAGCTAGGTCAAATTTAGACCACAGGAATTTAATTGTTTGAGAGCACAGACACGACCGCTGATGCATGCATTTGCTTTGCTTCGGATGGTTACGACCGTTTATCCTTCAGCACCTCTCGAAATCAATCGAATCGAGAGCCTCCTCAATAAATCATTATTGAAAGAGGTACCCTGATATTAATTCCACAAAACCAAATTGGGCTCATGGACCTCGTCAAACACCTTCCTCGCATCAAGGATCCCACCGGACTTTAGTTGTTCCGGCGAGGACAATCGCGATGATGACGGCGACGGCGAGGACGCCGAGGAGAGCATTATCGCCCGATCCATTTGCAAATGGTCCGCTAGGTTCCTGGCCGAGTACAACCACGGCCCACCCGGAACTCGACAAGCAGGCCGCCCCATGGACCGGTTCAGACCCGAACCAACTTTTTGCCCCCGATCAAGTCCACGCCGTTCTTCGTCCCAAACGGACGCAAAACTATCGTCCCACAGAATCCCAAAGGTGACAACTCGACGCCGCTCCAAATAAAGCAAGCCTTCGCTGTCGGTTCTTCCTCGGAGCAGCGTATCCCTCTTAAAAACCCCCTGCGCTCTCCCCATGCCCCCCCACCTCCGCACCCAGCTCACAGCCGGTAGGCCCCACCCTCCTCAACAAAAACAGGCTCCTTTCCATTGTTGAACCCCACTTCCGCTTCAAGCCTTCAACCTCCTCCGTTCTTTACTTATTATTCTCGTTTCCGTCATAACCCTGTCTCGCCGTCGTGGAGATGAGCGTTGCCGCCGATGACCACCACCACCACGAACCCCACAGCGAAGCCGATGCTCCCCACGTCCTCCGCCGCTCCCGCTGCTAGCCGCCCCAACCGCCACTGCTGCCCTCGTCCCCCTCGCCGCGGCGGGCTCGCCGCCTCCGTCGCCGCCGCCGTCGCCCTCCTCCTCGCCTCCTCCGCCTGGCTCTCCCTCGTCTTCTCTTCCCTCTCCCCCCTCCCCTGGCACCGCCTTCGCTCCTGGGACACCTCCTCCTTCTCCTCGTCCTCCTCCGCTGCCGCCCCCTTCCTCTCCCCCAACTCCCCATCTCCCCCTCCCCATGACTCCACCGCCCGCGCCTCTTCTCCCGGCTCCCCCTCCCTGGAGGACGACTCCGCCGCGCCGCTCTCCCTCCGCCACGTCGTCTTCGGCATCGCCGGCTCCGCCCAGCTCTGGCCGCGCCGCCGCGAGTTCCTCCGCCTGTGGTGGCGCCCGGGGGCCATGCGTGGGCACGTCTGGCTCGACGACCGCATCCCCCGCCCCCGGAACGCCTCCCTCGCCCGCGACCTCCCCCCGGTCCGCGTCTCCGAGGACATCTCCCGCTTCCGGTACACCAACCCTACCGGCCACCCCTCGGGCCTCCGCATCTCCCGCATCGTCGCCGAGAGCTTCCGCCTCGGCCACCGTGGCGCCCGCTGGTTCGTGCTCGTCGACGACGACACCATCTTCTGCCCCGACAACCTCGTCGCGGTGCTCGGCAAGTATGACTGGACTGAGATGGTGTACATCGGGGCCCCGTCGGAAAGCCACTCCGCTAACACTTACTTCAGCCATTCGATGGCCTTCGGTGGCGGGGGGATCGCCATCAGCTATCCGCTGGCCAAGGCCCTCACCAGGATGCAGGACGAGTGCCTCGAGAGGTACCCCAGGCTTTATGGGAGCGACGACCGCCTCCATGCCTGCATCTCGGAGCTCGGGGTCCCGCTTACCCGGGAGTTTGGATTCCACCAGGTATATGTATATATCTTTCCCGACTTTCCATAATTTAGTCTTCCATGGGATCGTTTATTACATGCTTTGCTTTCCTTTCATCTTTTACGTCTTGAATGGTGATGAAACTTGCGGGTGTTCGACACAATGCGTGATTTTTTTCCAATGAGGAACCTATTTTATGAGGTTATTAGATGATATTTTTGTTGCATTTCTTTGTGTTCTTGTCTTGATTATCGTTATTCATATTTTTCATTGGTTTCTTATAAATTCTCAAAATTTGCTCTTTCGAAATATTTATGATGCAGAAAGTTATATTCTTTGGTCGAAATAATTTCTAAAAGTTTTTTTATAATGGAAGTTTTTATGATGGACTCACTGTCTGTTACTGTTTTACTTTCACTGATTTTGTACCTTCCTGTTCTTAATATCAAAATCATTATCCAGTGTTCTGTTAACTGGTACTGATTTGCATTATTTTTACATTGCCAAATAAATCCTTTTTATCATATGATAAGTGGTAGATAAATGCTTGGATCATATACAGATGTGTTATTGTCAGTTTACAGCCAGTGAATTCCAATCCATGTGTATTTTTCCATTCCTCTTATTTTGTTTCTTTGTTTTTTTGCAGTGGGATATTAGGGGGAATCCTCATGGCCTTTTGGCCGCTCACCCTATTGCTCCTTTCATCTCAATACACCATGTTGAAGCTGCGGATCCTATTTACCCTGGCTTGAGCTTACTTGAAAGCCTAAAGCTTTTTACCAAGGCTATGAAGACTGATCCTCAGAGTTTTTTGCAGCGTGCTATTTCTTATGACAGAAGGAAAAAGCTTACATTCTCCGTCTCATTGGGATATGTTGTTCAAGTGTTCCCTAGCATTATTCTCCCACGGGAGTTGGAACGTTCTGAGCAAACATATGTTGCTTGGAACAGAATAGGTGACAGGAATGAGTTTGATTTCGATACAAGGGATGTTTATAGGTCAGTGTGCAAGAAGCCAGTTCTGTTTTTCTTGAATGATATTCGGAAGGATGAAAACATAACCATGGGTTCGTACTTACGAGCTAAGGGAAGGGATGACCTTAAAAGGAGGGTTTTCTGCTTTCCCCAATCGCCTCCTCTGCATGATGTGGATGAAATTCAAGTACTGGGGAACCCATTGAGCCAAAATTGGCATTTGGTTTGTTCTATTTTTTCCTGCCCTTCTTTTATCTTTTGATACAGTTTATTATCGCGGCTCTTTAAATAACAAAATGTTTTATGAACAGGTGCCAAGGCGGCTGTGCTGTAAAGTAGCTCAAAAAAGTAATGGGACTCTGAGGATAATTGTTAAACAATGTGAG
Organism: Phoenix dactylifera; assembly: GCF_051530095.1. Classification (NCBI taxonomy): domain Eukaryota; kingdom Viridiplantae; phylum Streptophyta; class Magnoliopsida; order Arecales; family Arecaceae; genus Phoenix; species Phoenix dactylifera. The sequence continues at coordinate 32,711,060 of NC_143195.1, forward strand.
CAGGGAACTTTTGGGTCAGCTGCTGATTCTTTATGACAACCGAGGGAGAGGTGGCATGTACATCATCTCTCCAAACATGACAGCTTGAATATGAAGTTTGTTATGAACAGAAGGCTCATTTTTCGTGTGCATTAACTATTTCATCTCATATTTGAAGCTGGCTTTTGACATATTGGAGCACTCAGCATTTTGGAGGCAATGCTTACAAACTTTATTCAGAGGTAATTTCTTATTTTCTAGGTACACAGTCGATGAGGAACTCATCTTCCATTTGTTAAGCATTGGAAAAATATTCTTTGCCTTCAAATTTTGTTCAGAAGGCGTTCCATCATAATCTGATTATGAAATCAGTGAGTAGACACAGAGCTATAGCCACCTGTCTCTCTTGTTGATATGATCAATGTCCAGATACTTAACTCTCTTTATTTAAAAGAACTAGTATGATAACCCTCGATGTGTACAATTTCTTATACCTTTATTTCTCCTATGTTTGATTTTCATGATAAATTGGATCATAGGTGGTGCAGTTTGACTCTAATGAAGATGCGACTAGTGAAACTATAAATGTTAACAAGATCAGATATGAAGTTTAGCAGAAGTGTTAATGTTTCATGTATTTCTTGGATTTAGTATTTATCATGTATATACATGGAGATGTAACATATACTCTTCCCCTGGGATACTAAATATGCAATGACCACGTAATGTTGATCTTTAGAAGTCACATAGTTTGTTAATATTTATATCTCATTCATAAGAAAGACTGAGTTCTTAGCGTTTTTCAGTTCTAAACTGAACATGTGAATAGGAATGATTTTGCATTAATATGTATGGACTTGGTGCAAAATTTTATTTAAAACTAATTATGATAGAAAATCATGTTTCTGGAAACTTTAGTTGAATTGGTTTCCTTTGAAATGTGTGACAACTCTTATGAGTGGTTACCTGGTTGCAGTTTTTAGGTTATAGTTATTGTCTCATCAAGTATATGCAATCCTCTTTGTTATGATGCCACAAGTGTATTCCTTTTCAACCTGTGTCATGTGTATCTAGATGTGAGTAGGCTGCCCTATATTGGTTTTAGTGTTCCTGCCATGTTGTGTAAAGCTTCATGATGCGGGTTTAGAATTAAAAACTGTTCAGTTCTTTGATGAAATTTCCATATAACTGGGGACAGCAAAACCCAAGAGGTCCCCAACTTTTTTTGGCTTTGACTTTTCATTGTAATTATATATACAATGAAATTATAAAATGTGCATTCAACTCAAATTATTCAGCTCATCAGTGCATGATAAACCCGAGTTATAAAAAAATGTTTCTTGATTCTCAGTGTCTAAATTTAAATGTTCTAATTGCTGAAAAAAGGAGTATTTTCCATCCTGAAGTTCCATTCAGAAGTTGAAATAGTACTAAGTGAATTTAGTGGGATATTAATTTTGTTATTATATAGTTGAAGAGTTGGGCTGTTGCATGTAAGTATGTGTCATCTATGTGACATCTATTCCTTTGTGGTTGAAATGGATTATATATGAAAAAGATTGGGCTATTGCATGTAAATATTGGAGATGGTCTATGGTTTGAACATGGGTAATACAAAGGTCAAAAAAAAAAAAAAAAACTAAGAAGAAAACAAAGATGGCAGGTGGTACGAGTTTTTTCACCTCTTAATAGATAACCAACCTAAAGCTCAAGATAATATCATAATTAGCAGAAAGGATATGGTTGTTGTAGATGGTTCTCATCTTTGTTGCCTAAAGCAGGAGCAAGTGTAGGAGTGGACTTCAGTTTGGTCATAGGGTGGCAGATGTCTCCAAAAAACCTCAGAATAATGAAACTTGAGGAAGTGGGTGTAGGGATGGGTTTCCAAAGCTGGTGCAACACTCTGATAGGACTTTCTTGCTACTAAGGTTCTTACTCTTATAGTTTCTGATAATGGATAAGGTTATAATTCGTTCTGGCTTGGTAACAAAGTAGAACACTTTCAAGAATAAGGACAAAGTCTTATTCTTGCTTGATTGTAAGTTTTTGTTGTTAGTTTTGCTGGAATCTTAAGTTGAGAAGCACAATAAATAGTACCTTTTGGACATTATTGGGAGGTATTTGCTATGCCTAAGAATGAGTGTCATGTCTTGAAACCCGGCTTTGCCAAGTCCCGAGTTTGATAACAATTTTGATGCCTCAATGGTCTGATTTGTCAATTTATTCTCTCGGAAGCACAAAAACACCGGTTGAAACTTGGAGGCAAGTAAGTGTACAATAAATGGCCATTTATTCAAACAGAGCAAAGCTAAATCTCATCCAAATTTATTTTTTTCACAATACATAACCTTGAAGCCAAACCAAGATCCATTTCATTTCATCTTCTTATAATGCACAAATTAGTTCATTATACACACATTTTCCATCCTTTGCTATAGGTTTATTACAATACTCTCTTTATTCATAATACAATAGTAATCTATAACACACCTTACTTTATAATACAACCCCAATATGATAATAAGTCTTTGAAGTAGGCTTTGATATGCACACCCAAAATAACTTTGAACTTCTATAAGCTAAGCCAACAAGTCCTTCACTCTAAAATATGATAAGTGGGTGAGCTACATGGCTTAGTAAGTGGTGGAACATAGGGAACAATATAGTATCACAAAACATAAAACAATGGAAGTATTGAGTATTCATGCCTATTAAACCTCAATTAGTCAATTAACAATATCGTAAATGAGGTATCGAATAACTACATTTATTAATGTACCTTTGATCTAATATACTTGAATGCTTTTGAACAATTAGTATCAACAAAATACAAGTCGTTTGTGCAAAATTATGGAAAATACTCATTTGGGGAATACTAAGATATAGTTAGAAACACTTTAATGCACTAGAACACTTAAAAATGCTTGAAGACATTGAAAACTTTAAAATATTTATTATGGTCATTTCAACACCAACTGTCCAGTAAGCAACTATAATACCGTGATCATGGGTGTGCTGATCAATAGGCTCATTAGCTAAGTATTCACTTACACGAACTATTGTACCCTCCAGTTAGGAGTTCAATGATGCCAACTACATAACTGCTGTCTAGGGTTCATGATGACCAATTATTACACATGCTGATTCGGTGTTCACTGAAAGAAAAATGCCGACAGAGGAGTCAATATAGATATTAAAAGAAACAAATTGACATATTCATCCAGCAATCATAATATAGAGATGCTGAATTTATTGACAAAAATCTAAGAAAATTAAACAATATCAACAGTGAGCAATATGCAGAATAAAGAATAATTGAGTAGAAATAGAAGAGGAGAAGAGAAACTGATAGAGATAGAAGGAAAAGAAGGAGGAGGAAAGAAGGAAATCCGGCCAAACCTGGCTCTTTTCTTCTGACAGAAAAATCACATACTTCATTGTTTTATGAATGCCCTAAAATGTCACATTACATAAACTAATTAACAGCTAATCTTTCTTAATTTTGAGTCCAATTAGGAATCAATTACAGCAGCAAATAACTTTTCCCAAATTCCCTTGATGCCCGAACTAGTTAGCCACTTGTTTGGCACTTATAATGACTCCTAATGACCCATGGTACTGTAGCACAGCATTGATCATGCTACATTGATGTGAATAGTAATAAATCCCTTAATTTGATCAAAATACTCTTCCTAAGCTACCCCTAAACTCGATTAAATGCCAAAGAGAATTTTTTCTGAATCATTCAAATATATTTTAGATTTTGTTTTGCTCCTGCAAAGCACCCATTGGATGGATGTCCATCTACACCTTCGTAAAGTGATGACCATGGGATTTCAACCCTCCATTGCTCGGATTGGTGATTAGAAAGCCTTCTAGGCTGATTCTTCCTTCATCCTCCCTTAGACCTTGAAAGCTTCTTTTCAATAACAATGGCATTACATGTATAATGTGATTGCCTAGAATTGGTTCACATGTTCAGTAAATAATTCATCGAACCTTCTGGATAGAGCATCTACATCTCCTTGGCGATGTGAACCATCCAACTCATAATGATGGTAAGCTTCAAGTCATTAGCCAAATCTTGAAATGTATTGATTTTAAAATAATCTAGAGAGATGAAAATTGATTAAAAGAGTGTGGCCAAGCTTTTCTGAATACAGATATAATTATGCAAATTTGGGCTGTGATCGCACAATAAAATCTTCGAGAAGTCAGAAGACAATTAACAACGACATACTCTTCATATTACTACATCTTGAACCTAGGAAGAGAGCATCAAGAAACAAGTAACCATAGTAGATGCTCATAAACTACATTATCCTTTATTGCAGGAGCGACTCTTTGAAATATGCACATAATATTGAAGTTGAGTGGAAGACCTTGAAGTAACATTAAATGAGTCCAGAAAAGTTGAAAGGGCATCCTGTACTGAAGATGTGTTTAACAACGCTTTGGGCTGAGTTTTTTGATGAAAATTATAAAACTAAAATGAGTTGCACAAATGGACGGAGTAGGGTAGGATGAATTTTGAAGATCAAGATTGAAGTGTTTTAAGTAGGCTACGCAGGGCATGGTTGGCTAAGGTGGGTTGGTTGATGAAGGCGAGCTTAACCTGTTCAGTGGAATTGGAATGAGTTGGGTCGGATGGGTGATATGAGTTCGGTTTGGATTGGTAAGATTAGTTAAATTTGGTTGTTGGAATGAGTTGTGCTTAGTTGTGTAGGGTGATCTAGGTTACTGGTGAATTGTCTTAAGAGTAACAGAGTAAGCTGGGTTTGGATGGATAGGGCTAATTCTGTTGAAACTGTTGTAATTAGTTGAGTTTGGAACTTTTGATAAGTATGACGACACGCGGTTCATTGGGTTGTTGCGATTTGACTTTGTTAGGTATAATAACTAGGGTTTTTTGGGTGATTTGGGTTGGGAAAGTATGAAGAGTAGTCTTTTTGTTGTTTATATTGGACTGATGTAGGTTCTTGAGGAGGATGGATTACATATGACTGTGTAGTGGATTAAAATAAACGTAGATTTTATGATTTAAGTGTATGTAGTCAAGATGAGTTGGTTGGAAATAAAGGGGTTGTGGCGATTTCACTTGTTACGAATAGGATGAATAGAATAGGTTGGATAAAGGCGATCACTATTAGATCAGGAAGGGTGTGAAGAGGTAGATGTAGCGAAAGGGCGACCTTGCATGCATGTTTCGCAAGATGTAGAATGGGTATGATCATTAGCTTACTTTCAGCTGCTTAAGGTAATAAGGTTGGTTGTTTCTGTTGTGAATTATGGCCACAATCATCACTTTTTCTTAAAATATTCTGGATTATATTCCTCATGGATGTATTAGTATGATGATTTAGAACTCCTGAGAAAAGCAGAATTAACATGGCCCAACATGGACCTAGGAGCTCTTAGAAAAGGTTGGCCTAATTTGCAGCTACCACAAAGGTGAGTAGAAAATATACATATTCCCAAGCAATTACCTGTTCAAAGAAATTAAATGCAAGAACAGGACGCGAGGATGAAGTCTGACGGGTTTGTGCTTATTTTAGCAGATCCTTCAAATTGATAGTGAGCTAATGTTCTATAGTCACTTGGGATTAAAATTATTAGTTTGATCAGAACGCAGAAGCCATGATGTCAATAGGATTTGTCCAATATAATGATCCAAACTCCAGCTTTCAGGAATGTCAACTAGCCGCATGATTGTCACCGTAGGGAGACATGAAGAAGAGGTAGATTTCTGATTATATTGTAATTCATTTAGAACTCAAATTAATGATGATTTGAATGGGTTATGAAGTGACCATGGTGATATGCAGTTTGCAAGCCAGAGGGATGGTTGATTCTGATCCTTAATGAGACATTTTTATTTCAAGGATAAGATCTTGCGACGGACTAAGCGGATGACAGTAGATGAATGAGGTGATATCAGAGGGAATGTCAAACGCTTCCTTCTAACCTGTTAGTTAAAAAGGTGGAGAGCCAGCTCAAGTTTATTCATGACTAGTGACTCAAATTGCAAGTGAGAACCAATGATGATACTGCTTGATATGGGGGTGTTGGAATTCAAGAAATGAATGAATTTCTGAATAAATTGCGGTAAGAAATAAAATGCTGTGCAATGTTTTTGACTGGCGAATCACTAAAGAAGCATGGAGCCAAGTTCACAACAAATGTTGAGCAAATGTTGTTTGCAGCATATGCTTGGATATCTGAAGTTGAGTCTGCAACAAAATTCTGCTGCCCAGATGAATGGTTAGATGGATTCTCGTATGCCACCTATATCCTAGTGGTTGCCTCCCCCACTTCCGTTTCATATCATTTCTTTGACATGAACCATTGTTCTTCTCAAAATATGGCACCTATATCCATGTAGAGTATAAAAGGTTTTGGCAAAACAGAGAATATCTTTTTAAGAATCTTCGCATGATAACTAAGACACCAAGCTTGGAGTCTAGAAATATGACATATCAAGACCCTGCGAATCAGGAAGCAAATTAGGCATCTGAAACAATAACTTTTAATGATTCAAAATATTATTAAGATAAGGAAAGCAAAATAACTAAGAATATAAAGAGGCATAAGGGAAAGCTAATAGCTGCCAACTTCCCTGTCAACTGTACCCAGTTGGTACTACCAGCTTCATGAGGTTTTTGCTCAAGTGCCTAAACTTAGCACCAAGATTTTATGGATAAATCTGCATTTTCTCACTGCAGAAAGTTCATTGAATCAACATTTGAAAACTAGTAAAATTTCATTCATCATGCAAAATATTGAGTGCATTAGTTTATATATAGGTTCCTGTTTCTTGATGATTCTTTCTATTATATAAACTGTTTAATACAGATAGAGTTCTCCCTGTTTCTTGATGTCAAAATTCTACGGTAGATTATAAGAGCCAAATGTCAACTTTAATGCCCTTAGGACCCTAGAGCACTCAATAAAATGCAAATATCTTAGTTGCATCTTTATTTGCCCCTATTTTTGGTGCAAATGAGGTGTGCAAATTCCAAGGTTACCTTTTGGAAAATGAAGCCCGGCGAGAATTGCATAAACTTAGAAGTTTTCGTTCTTGCAAATGTTTCTGGATACGAGGAAGTTTTCTTGTAGTGTCTCTATGGAGATGGTAGAAAATGGTTGGTCAAGCATGGTCTGCCAAAATGTGTTTAATCTTGTAGGGTGAAACCAATGAGGCAAAAAATATCTTCTGGTGTTGATATAGAAGGGATTTTATTTGTTTTTTTATCATTTTAAACTTATGATAATATGGTAATTTGGGGGTAGCTTGATGTTGTCAGGAATGGCAGCAGGTAGGGTGTCCACAAAATTTGCCCTACCCACACTCGAACCTGTTTAAAATTCTACTACTTGAACTCATTCCAAATTTGATTAAACATTTATCCAAAATTTCAAACCTATTCCATCAAAAAATGTGTAAATACGTTGGGTGCCTGAATCTGCCCAATTAATCTTTATTCGAATTGGGTTATTTCGGTCGAATCGGATGCCCGACTAGGAATTACAAAAAAAAAAAAGAGGAAAGGGAGGAATAATATCAAGTAAAAATAGGTATAAATAATTTGGCAAACAATCTAAATACAAATATATTTTGTAGCTTAGCTCTAAAGGTAGAGTTTACATAGATGTATGTATATATTTAGGGTTGAACTCCTCTCACAATGTATATACATAATTTTGTAAATTTTTATAATACACACACATACATACATACATACATACATACATATATATATATATATATATATATATATATATATATATATATATATATATAATTGGGTTTAGGTAGGGGCAAATCTCAAACCCGTCCTAAACCATATATGGTTTTAGTGAACATATATCCTTTTAAGGTTCGGGACAAGTTAAATATCTGAAAAAATCTGCCAAGCTCCCATCCCTAGATATTGTAATAAACATATGCAGTGATAAACAGAAGTACAGAACAGGTCTATCACACCCCAGCAAATGATTGCATGAAATCAAAATCAAGCAAAATTTTAATAATGCAATAAACAAAGCGTTCCAGGGAATTTGAAATTCATTGGTGCTCAATGCCCGGTGAAATTAGTAAACCCCCAAGCAATCCTTATGATTTTCCCAGACTATATAATTTTATAAATAATAAGGTTTTATAAGCCATTCCTCGGGGTTCTATCCTTTGAGCACACACTCTCTCATTTGAGTCTTAGTTGGAATTTGACATTTTTAATATTATGATTCCGTTGCTTCTGAGATTCCAGGGGATGTTTGGTAAGAGAAATTTACTCAAGATTTTGCTTCAAAATATTTTTTTCCCCAAAACCAAAAAAAAAAAAAAAAAATTGCTTGGAAATACGTTTCTGTCAACTTTTCGACTAGCAAAGCCATGCTGTCTGAACTAGGAGTTGAGGAGGCACAGGTCTTGAACTCAAGCCTCAATGCCCAGGGAGCATATTTATGTGAAGTATGTTGGTGTTACACTACAGATAAAATCCTGCATACATGATGTCATTTCATCAAAAAGTTAATTGTGTGGGTATGCTTGATTGACTGGTGGTCTGAAAACATCAAGAAGCGAGTGCTGGACTAGAAATTTGGATTAGATGTGGCAACCTTATTATAAAAAAAAAAGTTTGGCTGTTAGTTACTCAACAATCATGTTCATGCACCTTTGTTAGGTCTAGGATTAAGCATTCTGCCTCTGGGATTTGGAAGTGAAGCTTAATATAAACAAATTAAGTTGTTCAAAAGGGTTTGGTTTGTGTGTGCAAGTGAAACAAGAGCACCATTGTAAAGCTCAGGCGAGAACATCAGTAAAATCAGAGAATACAAATCATCAAAAAATTCGAGCTAGATTATGTTTTCTGAACAAAATGGATTTAGCTTCAAGGATGATTCTATTTTGTGGCTGCATTTGATCTTTCCACAAGATGATTCATCTGATATTATGGGAATCTGATTTATTTCAACAGTCGCAATGCCTGGTCTTGGGTCTGATTTAGCTCATTCTTGGGCGCTATTCTAGCTTTGGGAATAGCCCCTCAGTGAACAATAATGGCATCTAAAATCTCTCTTGAATAAGACATCGGAGCAAGCTGTCAACATGGACTGAAATTATTCTTCAACTCCTAAATATAAAGTAGCACTAGAATTTTTTGCGTCGTTCATTAAAGGTGTCTTCAGAGTGTGGCAACCTCAGCTAAGATTCCCCTGGGTGGCTGCCATGTTCTACATTAAGTTGTCTTATATTATATAAGATGAGAGTGAAATAGGATATGACATTAAATGATATTATTTGAGATTGTTTTAACGTGTGCCATACGCCGATCTAGATGACATAAGAGACATGCCATGCATTAGATTAAGCTGGAAAAGAAGAGCAGATGAAAGGAAACATGGATAGAGGTAGTGTACAAATTTCATTTAATTAACATCTTATTTTAAACATTTAATTACCTTTTGGTATGAATACATACAGCTACCCAAATTGAATGATAACATTTGTTCTTGATTTCAAAAGTATATTACATGTTGATTCAGATGCAAGGTTGATATACTTTCCACAATTTGGCAATTCTTATTTTATCTAGCACATAAGTACTTATTCAATGACAAGGGGCAGTTTTGGCCATACGGTGATCGATCTATGATAGTTATGGAAACCTTTTTTCTAAACTCCTTCTTATAACATATTTTTTTCAAATTAATATAAAAAATTGCTGCTAGGGATCGTATTTTTCATGCAGACAACTTGAGAGTACAATATTAAGTTAAGGAGACTGCCAAATGAATCTCTCCAGCTTAATGCTTCTTGGCTAACCCTTGGAGTACTCGGAAGTTCACGTCTTTCTATGTGACGTACGTTTGGTGCAGGAGTTGTGCAAGAATACGCCCAGATATGGCAAGGGCAAGGAGTGAGTTGAAGATATCCCAATTGAACATTCAAAGATAACCATCAACGAATATATCAAAGCACCAAATTTGTAAAAGTAAAGTAAAGGGACCATGCCTTGTGATTATGACTTCCTCTCAAAGTAATGAAAGCATCCCACTCACACGTTGAAAGTGGAAAAAAAAAAAAAATCAACTCAAAGCTTTTTATCTAATTTTACAATTGTAAGATCATTATCATTATGGGATAGGCTTGTCTCCAAAGTCCCAACTGTTCTTACTGGAGTTGGGCTGGCAAAAATGATTGCTAAAGCTAGTTTGCGAGTTCATCTTTTCCATGGGGCCCACTACCTTTTACCATGCCAATGGATGACTTTGAAATACCCTCGGCCCTGCCCAACTAAACAGCGTTTGGAAAAAGCCAGTCTTGGTTTCTTTTTTCCATGCAAACACATCTTATCATCATTGCAACGAAAGGCATTGGCTTTGTTTTCCCGTTTAGTAAGAGCCAAGATTTATTTATTCTCTTCTTTTTTTTTTTTTTTTTGGTAAAACTGTCACTCACATTAATCTAGCATGAGTACAACCAACTGAGTCAAAATACAATACCTGGCATAAAGATGGGGGGTACAAACTCAGACCATGTCCATGAGACCTCTCCGTAATGATGGACAGTAAAGGAAGCAATCCAATCAGCCGCACTATTTGCCTTCCGGTACACATGAACAAATTGAAAGGAGCCACAATCTCTCACTATGTCTCTTCATTTCAAAGTAGAGGAATTAAAATATGTTGCCATACCTCAAGTACATGGAAAAGTGGGGAACGGAATAAGAAGACACGGAGAGAAAGAGACCGAGAGAGAGAGAGAGGAGGTGGGGGTAGTGAGAGGGGAGGGAGAGCGAAGCCATGTGCAAGGATTGCAAATGGGGAACATTGGGTGAAGAGAGTAACATGGAGCAATATCCCGCTATGCCTCCTGTGTATAGCTATCAACCTGGCTGGACTCCTCTTTATCTATTGTCTCTAGACGTTGTTACCTTTCCCTTTGGGCATCCCCCTAGCTCGATCCTCTCAGCTTTCAGATCCATGTACGTGGTTGTCATGGTTGGACCTCATAAACCCAATTGTTCCACATGAACACAGTGAGAGAGATCATAGAGAGAGAGAGGTAGGTTCTGCAAGAAGGGAAAGAATAACTAGTTCTCTCTTTCTCTAAAGAGGCTGGCCAGCAACAATGGAGCTGGCTGCTTGCTGGTCCCATGTACTTTATGGAGGGGTCTGAAGCTAGCATGCCTCCTGCAATCTTTGGACTGCATGGTTGGAAAGAAGGAGAGCAGACGGATGGAACGAAAGAATTTTATCAACCACGTTCTCCAACTTCTCCCTTAAAAGAAATTAATATAGGGTGGGTACGTACGTACCTTTCGAAAGGATGGATGGGACATCTTGTATTGGTTTCTGATCAGTGAATGGGGGAGTCCTAGTGGTGCAATTAATTAAAGGTTGTTGGTCTATTACTGCCATGGGTTCAGGAATCTTGCTTGACGAGTCATGGCGAGGATGGTATGTGCGAACGCCCTTCACCCACATCTACAAAGAGTACCACTCGAGTCATGGCTACGAGTTGATTAACGTTTTTATTTTAGTGTTGAACTTGATGAGAATAATATCTATTATCGTTTAGGCGATGCAGGTTAGATGAGACTAGGCGGCGGATGAAGTAAGGTGGGAGACGATCTACAACTTAAGTCGAAGGTATCGAACAAATTTTGGTTCGCCGATGATGCATCTAAGTTAGATTATTTGTTTATATTTCAAATTTTTCATGAGTTGGCTGGTTGAGTTGATAAAATCGTTAGATACCGGATGTTGATGGTTTTGATCAGATTTCTTCCCTTTTGCAGGTAATAAATTAAAAAAATAAATAAGAATTGCCCCGTGAACAAAATTTTGCCACGGAATCTGATTATAGAAACTTTCTATAGGAATGGGGATTAATTTTTTGCACCTTTAGAAGAAGTAGCCAAAAAATTCTATATAGAGAGTTTTTTTTAAAAAAAAAAAATACTAAGAAAGGCCTAATTTTCACTCCAAGCCAGAGCCTAGGCTTTCAAACAATCGCGATCAACTATTAATCAGGATTGAAATAAACACAGATGCTGCTCATAATTGAACCCCGTCCTCTTGCCTAAGGGATAAGAGAAGATATCACTTGAGAGAAATTAAGCACTTGCTCATTATATGAGAAAAAATTGACAATGAAGAATGCAAAATAAATATATGCATCAACATTCTTTAACGATTGCTTGCCATTAGACCAATCCGATCAACTTTCCATGCAAGTGTAGGCTTGCAAATGAACTGAGACATCAATAAACAGCAGCGATATGCTCAGCTCATTAACTTGCTAGCTTAAATTTATTTCTAAGACACTCATCCCCTCCACGGCCAGAAGAAGAACGGCACCACATCCTACACCACTGGCAAGGATCCTAGAATCCAACAAGCGTTTGTTTTCCCTTCACGTAAGATCACTGCAAGCTCTCATTTTGCAGCCTTTGAATCTAGTTTTGTCCCCTACGCTGTGTATGCCAGGAGAAAAGTGATCTACAGTTCCAGAGGTCCCTTTTTTTTTTCATCAAAAAGAGGGAGAGGCTTTTTTGTGGTTGTGGCATTGATGCGTTGACCGCTACCCAGTTGATCCTACTGTTTGAATGTCGTGCACGGTTCATATTGGTGACTGCAATAGTTGTTTGATTTCATCGCCATCTTGGTGGATCTTTCTTTCCTCGGATCTTTTACTGGAATTCACAGTTTGAAAAGCTAATTCATCGATCGGGTGGTTAATAACATCGATCGCTTTCGCCTCATTGAATTCATACAGTTGAACAAAGTACTGTTCAATGAGCTTGCATGAATCATTGGTGCCGACGAACCTCCTTTCCAAGACTTAGATAAAGTACTGTTGTAAAAAAAATAAAAGTGCACAGTGAATATTTATATAGCCATTTGATTTGTCCTTTTTTTATAATTACATTTCCAAGCTGCAGATATAATTAATTGTTCAATTTGTTTAAGACTATGTTAGAAGTCGTTGTGAATTAGAACTCCAAGGCTGACCAAGCAAGTGCTGCCTTAGGGAATTTCTCCACAAGAAAGAGGTGTGCTGTGGACTAATCCCTTGCAAGTCCATGGGGCACTTCAATGTTAATAATTTTAGAGCATGGAAAATAGGCTTTTTTTTAAGTTCAACAAGCAAGATTCAGTATAAGTCTCTCATGTAGTTTAAGTATAATGTTGCACATGTTGAGCATATAGGTTTTTTTATTTAAATAAAAAGTCAAAACTAACAAAATTTGTGCGAGCTAAGGATGCCAACTAGTGTAGTTGATAAAATATTTGAAGTTTGATACTAAGGATTTAAGTTAGAATTCCATCCTCAACCAGATTTCAACTAAAATTTCTCTGCTATACTTCTTTAACTTGTATTACCTTTTTTTTTAATTAACATCAAATCCATGGATTGAAATAAATTTATAAGGATTTGTATTATGAAGAGATTAGGAAAAAAAGGTTGTAACATCAGCTAAACAAAGTATTTGACTCAATAGCTGTTAAACCATCTATAATGGTTTCTCACCTAGAAAAACTTCAATTACAAAATTGATGTACATAGACAGTGGGTTATGACTATGAAGAGAGAATTAAATGAGCATGTATTGTTATATTACTTTTGCCTATGTACATCTCAACTTTGACAAGTAGAAAAGTAGGAGTTTGGATAAAGTTTCTTGTTGTCCAATGAATGCTACTATATAACAAGAAAAATAACTTATCCATCTAAGACCTTTTAAAATCAAAAATACTACTCGTTCAAGCTCTCCAATGCTTTTGTTTCCAACTACACTAATTGATAATTTTTTTTTTGTTTCTTCTGCTTCTAGTTGTGATGAATTTGCTAGAGAAGATCATAGGCATGTTAAACCACTCTGTACTAGCCTGATATACTTGTCATAACCCATGCTAAAGAGATGCAAACTACATTGGGATGCAACCAATTATGTCCAAGCCATGTCAGACCAGGCTAACCTCTGATCGAATTGAACCAGATTGGACCGGCTAACCCCACCAAACCAAAAATTAACCCAGATCAAAATCCTAGGATATATATGATATATGAGGGGTCAAAAGCAGATTCTTTGCATCCATAAGCAAGGGCGCCAATCATAGGTCTACATTCTTGATGGCTAAAAATGGCTTTATTTGATCAACTAGAAGTAACAAGGCTCTAGCCAGCTGGGCATGGCAACTTAATTTGAACATGGATAAGCTTAAAAGATCAAGTCAAGCCCATTGCCGGAACATGCAAGCCCATCTTAGACATGGGCAGGTTGTAAATTGGCCCACGTCCACCCTTAGCCTCCTTGTTTTCGTCCAAAGGGACACTTTAGTGCTGGATGTTGAGAAGAGAAGCTGAAAATGACCCTCCCCTTATATAATAAGAGTTCCATTGATGCTAGTTGCTTCCTTGCTTGCTGAGAAGTTTGGATCACCATGCTTAAGTGGAAAGTTGGAATGCACTTCAAACTTCTTTATTCCATAAATGAGCTCATCATGTTGTCTTATCAGGCAGCATGGAGTCATTATACTAAGGTTCAACCAATTCCTTTCTATCTTACCCTTTGCATCCCAATCCAAACTTAAATACTAATATCCCCCCCTGTTCCATCGTCACTATTTGCTCTAAAGAGATGACGCTAGTTGTAGTCCAATTAAACATTTAGTTATTGGACTACAGCTAAACAACTGCAAAGATATTTTAGGTTGAGTTGTGATGAGTTTAATTATTGATGCTCTAGTCTCATGGCTTTGAGTACTGCAAACGAAACCATTTATACGATTTATGCACTATAGAGTACAGTACGAATATGGATAGCCATCATATAATTCATCTCAAAAATTGGCAACTCTTTCCATCCCCATCATGTATCATGTATTGTGCTCAATAGTACATAGATATATTTTTAGAATAAATAAGATTTATTTATCTCCAAAATAAATGATATGGTAGCTATTCATAATGATATGGAACTTTGCGGTGCCATCGGAGCACCAGTGCGAAGTCTTTGAAAGTGAGACATCTTTGCCGAGCGTTCACATTAGGGTCCCATGATTACGGAGTGAGCAGCAATGGGACCTAATCCTAATCCTAATCCAGGTGAAGTTGGTTGTTCCGCGGGACACCAGAACGTTGATGGAGGTCTGATGGCGAAGGAGGGTTTTGGAGGATAACGACCGAATCTATGATTGCGTGTAAGAAAAATAAACTTTTATCGATTTGCGGTACAGAAAAATATCTCATGTTCTTCGTGATATGAAAGGTGATGGATCAATCAAAGGGGGGTGTCGTGGTACTTTTGGTTATCTGAGTGACGACTGGCTGGAGAAGGTAGAATCTAGCCGTTACCTTAGATTGACTGACGTTGGGAAAAGAGAGAGAGAGAGAATCTGCGATTGACTTGTACAAATAACCTATAATTGTGACAGGTGGCAAATTTTCAGAGGGATGCAACTTGGGCTTGCATCAAGTTTACTGGATTCACCTATGGTACATCAAAATTTTGTCACATTCTAAGAGTATCAATTACTTACGACTTGATTGCTGAGAATCCATTCATTACATAGCTGGCCGGTAGCGACGCAATCCATGAAAGATCACCCGATGTGACCTGGCTATTGCCTTTTGGCATCCATCCATTGCATCAAATATATAGCATATTGCTTGTGAGGGGGTAGAACACTGAGACAGGATGAAGATTTAAGAGCTAATTTTATTGTGGGATTCACATATTATGCAAGTAAAGTCGTGTTACTGTAGGCACATTTTATTCTGCTAATTATCTTCACACATTTTGAATAAGATACATAGAGCCAGAGATTTGACTACTTTCGATTGCATGTTGAATTTTTTTTTCTTTATATAGAATTCGAGTCGGTCCATTTTAAAGCTACTTTTATATATTTATGAATATAAGTCTAGTTCAACTTATAATTTTATGATTTTCAGTCTAATCATCTCAACAAACCTTAAATATAGAAAAAAAATTCATCACTGAATGAACTAATTGCCATCATACTTCTTGTACAAATCTTTAAAAATCAACTTGTATCATGTCAGATGATAGTAGAAGATTTTGCAGTCATTGTGAAAATTCCATTCTTGCTGTGATTAGTATCTTTTCTCAAAGAAAAAAAATACCAAAATCTCAGAATTTGAATTTATGATCTATTCATTCAACATTTTCAATAAATTATCGCATTTAAACTATGTGCCAGATATACTAATATCTTATCCCATCCATCTAAAAATCTTGATTCAAATTCTTCAATTCTAGATCCAAGATGTTCCTTCTTTATATTTATTGCGATTCTTTCTTCACGAATATTATACTCTATTAAATCCCAACCTGAACTTGCCTTCGACACAAAAGTTGAAAGTATAAATTAAAACTGATGAGGTTACAAAATAAGCTTTCCACTAATCACTAGCTAGCGTCATCCAACACGTGTCAGGATGCATTGGAGGATAGAATGCATGGCCAGCCAGCCGGCTCGACATGTATCTCAAGGCAGGTTGGAGGGACGGCGTTCGTGGACGGTGCATTCCGATTGACACGTAGCCAACCAACCAATTTGGCAATGACACGAGAGGGGAGGCGGAAGACGGTTGGTACGGTAGAGGGACACGTGTGAAGATGAGGGTGTGTGCGGGAACTTTTATATTCTCGATTCGATTCCCTTCCCTTCCCTCGTCTTTGTTCGCTCACTGCCCTCGTGATTCGTGCGAGCCGTGAAGTCTCCGCACATGCTGCCGGCCAGTTTCTCACAGTTTGTCACCTTGCGTTCTTTTCTCTCCCGGATGTGCCCTCGGCTTTTTCCCATAATGCCTCCACTACACCTCGGATACTTTTAGCCAAGGCATTGTACCCGGTGCTATCCGTTACCCTTAGTTGTGTATATATTTACGCTCCGAGCTAGGCTTGAAATCACTGACCATTATGGGATCATTTTCTCTTATGACCAAGTATTATCTCTTTGTAGGCTTTGGATAAATTGACCTATGAGAGACAGTGAAGAGGCACGGACGGCCATCATGGAATAACAATACTGAATATTTGGTACATGGAAATAGATCGAACTTAGCATGAACATATAAGTCTTGCATGCAACAATGATTATCTTAAAATCAAATATAAATGTAAGATTGGATTCTAGTTGTTGAGTACTACTGGTCTTTGCGCTAGGAGTTATTTTAAGCAGCCTCGAATTTCTTTTTTGGGTTCACTATTGCCACTAATTCAAGCCAATATATTCTCCATGTAAGTAATCATTGTAGAAGTTGTTCAGCTATTGGATCATTGTAGATATAGATCAATGGAAATTTAGCTACCCGTTATCTCATTCTTTACCTTAAATGGATTCCAAGAAGAGAATTTAGAACCAAAATAGCGAAGAGGCGATCGGTTTAACATTGTTAAAATGGAAAAGGGGACACTACATATTGTTACCACATAAATAGCTCATCTAGAACTAAAATCTAATTCACAAGAGGATGCCTCCATAAAGATACAATCTACCCTAATTGCATGCCCGGCGTACATCTAGTTTATTGGCCATATATAACTTTAGTTACATTTTCTTTTTGTTTGCTCATACATCAATTTCGTGATATCTTCAACAGCTTAATCATGCGTGACACTTGTCAAGAAGCTTTATCTTCGATAATTTAAGAACCTTTTAAAGGACTGAGAGTGAAGGACCATGTGATGGCTACGAATGGATTTACTAAAAAAGATAATTTGAAATACCAAAACAATGGTGCGCATTTGGTGTGCATGTTTTCCAATTTATCTGAAGGAGATTGAATGATTTGATTAAGAATATCCATATACAAACCCACATATTAAAACCAAGAAGGAATTGAACAAAGAAAATGTAATCAAATCTGTACAGGTAGCAACTGAACAAGCATAAAGTACTAAGACATTCAGAGAAGATGGTTTTATTTGGACCAACTTGCAGAAGGTATATATCCCCCAAGGGCATTACGGCAAACGAAAGGATATTGCATCTTAGAGTCCTAGTGAAAATTGTTGCTGGTGGTCCAAACCGAGAACGATTGACACGACGGTGTGAACGGGGTTCCGCCTGAGTTGTCTTGGTTGGTGCTGGTTGCGCTCCACCTTCCGCCAAGGAACCTGCAAACAAGCCTTGCACCACCACCAGGGTGGTGATGGCCCTCCGACGGTCAAGTCAGAGGAGATTGGAGGAGGAGAGATGATAATCACAAGTGGGAGAGAGTGCTCTGGGAGGTATTGCTTACCCCCCCCTTCTCCCCCCAGCCGCATATATACCTGGCTGGAAGGTCTCTCAGGGGGGTTTGTCGTCGTGGGGCACGATAGAATGGCCACTGACATGGCCGTTATGGGGCGTCGTGGAGCAGCGCTGGGTACGGTCATGGCAGGGCGTAGTGGAGCTCCGCTTCGTACGGTTGATACAGGAGATCGTGGGCAGCATCGGGTACAGCCGTTGCAGGGAGTAGTGGAGCAGGAGGCCGCGGTGTGCCTCTGGAGAATAGCCTGTCGTTATCAAAAGATCTCCGACTCGGGGTCGGAATGCTGGATCATAGGGCAGCCGACCCGGGGTCGGGCTGCGGAGCCGAGGAGGTCCGACTCGGGGTCGGAGTGCTGGATCATAGGGCAGCCGACCCGGGGTCGGGCTGCGGAGCCGAGGAGGTCCGACTCGGGGTCGGAGTGCTGGATCATAGGGCAGCCGACCCGGGGTCGGGCTGCGGAGCCGAGGAGGTCCGACTCGGGGTCGGAGTGCTGGATCATAGGGCAGCCGACCCGGGGTCGGGCTGCGGAGCCGAGGAGGTCCGACTCGGGGTCGGAGTGCTGGATCATAGGGCAGCTGTAGCTTCCCTGGATACGCGTGCCGGTCACGTGGGGCATGGCGGCTCAATTCCCCCATAACAGTAGCCCCCCACTTCCGAGCCTGGAACCAGAAGGGGAACAGGTGAAGGGAGTGATGTTTCGAGATTGCCGCCATCCTTCGGAGAGGCGCGCGCGCTTCAAGCTTCCCGCCTTCTTTATGGCGTATGGCGGTTGCTGCTGACCTGGCAACCTGAGGACTTCGGCGGACATCCTTCCTTAATGGTGTCGATTCGCCTTTGGGGTGCGAGCGACCCTTCGGCGGCCAGGCGTCTTCTGGCGTCATCGAGGTGTCACTTGCCCTTTCGCCTATTTAATCGGGGCCCCTCCCCCGTCCGTCTTCTTCTTTACGGACATTTTCGAGTTTCTCCTTTGCGCTACCATTGTTGCCGCCGAAACGTTCGCTTGCTTTTCCTTTGACGCTCTCGGAGCCGTTCTTCCTCCTCTTCAAGTGAGTTTCCCACTCTTCTACTTTGAGCTCTTCATACTTTTTCTTTCTGTACTAGTGCACCCCAGTCGTTCCGGCCTTTCCCTCCTTCTTGACCCCGTCCTGACCGTAGATTTATCGGCCATTAGGGATGGGCGAAGTGGGAGCAGATAGCATCCAGTCAAAACTGGTCGCCGAGGACTTGGACGGATTTGTGGCTCGGTACCACCTTCCCGAGGCCTGCAATGTCATGCTCCCAGGGCCTGAGGAGAGGATGTCTCATCCTCCTCGAGGGAAGATCGCCATCAATGAGGGCATCCTCCAGGCCGGGTTCCGCTTTCCCCCTTCAGACCTAGTCTTACAGGTGCTCCGGGGTTTAGGAATGGCACCAACGCAACTGGTGCCGAACTCGTGGCGTGCTCTGACGGTCTTCCAAGTTCTCTGTCGCTTGCATGCGATTCCCGCCACCTTGAACGTTTTCTGGGAGCTCTACGGCCTGAGCGGCCACCCTCAGGACAAAGGGTGGTGGTGCTTCGCAGCGCGGCGAGGGTGCGGCCTTGTCAAGGAGGGTCCTACCTCCATTCACCACTGGAAGGAGCGCTTCTTTTTCGTTGATGCAGACCCCTCCTGGGAAATCAGGGCAATCTGGGGGACGCCGGTGAAGTCCCCAATTGGTCTGTCGAAGTTGTCGAGGGAGGAATCCGAGGGCGTCGCCGCCTTGAAGGGGTTGGTCGCCGAGGGCCAGCTTCCCCCGGTGGGCCGCCTTATTTCTGAGGATACCTTGGTGAACGTCGGTTTGAGCTCGGTCCCCACCGACCGTGAGTCCGCCATTGTTTCTTTAGCTCTTTTCTTCTCTTTCGTTCCTTCTTCCTTTCGGTTTCTCAGTCCCTGACTATCTCGTCCTTCTTGCAGAGGTCGACGACGTCATGCGGTCGGTGAAGTCGAAGGCTGTTGGTAGGGCGTCCCTGCTGGAAGCAGTCCGGAGGAGGAAACGAGCTCTTCCGAGCGGGGCCCCACCGGCGAAGAAGTCCCGTAAGGAGATACCTCCGATGCCGACCGACGAGTCCGGGCCCACCGGTCAGGGAGATGTCGTGGGCACCGACCGGCAGCTGACGCTGTATCAGCCCTCCGGTGGTAAGGTTGCCGCTACTCCGGAGGTGCCACCCGAGCCTGCTCAAGACGGACGGGTCGGACGTGATCGGTCCCCGACCCGGCCTTCGACTCGGTCGGCTCCTGATGACTCGAGGAGGGACGCGCCGAGGCCCCGGCCGAGCGGGACCTTATCAATTCCTGGGGCGACCCCCGCCCCGAGCGCGATCAGCCGGACTCTTCCCCAGGCGATGGATAAGGGTAAGGCTGCAGAACCACCATCCGGCTCCGGGGAGAAATCGGGGTCTGCCTTCACTACCGATGGCGCCCGAAATCTCATCGAAACAGTGTTGCTGGAGAAGGACCGTCGGCGGGTCCGGGAGTTGGATGTCTCTGACGTTGGGGCCGCCAGCTGCGTCTGTCTCATGTCGGTGAGTGTTCTTCTGGCTGTCTTTCACCATTTATTGGCTCTGTTGTTCTCCGCCTGACTCCCTTATTTTTCCTATTTCTTAGCTCGCCCAGTACATGATCCGTCTGGAGGAGTGCTACAAGGAACAGGCGGGGCTTTTGGCGAAGGCCGAGGACCGGCTGAAAGCAATGGAAGAGGGAGGCCGGGCTGCGGCAGGCAGGGCGACCGGGGACCTCGAGGCGAGGCTCCGGGAGGCCGAAGAGCGGGCACTCGGCTTCGCCGCCCTGGAGGAGCAACTGTCAGAGGCTCGGGAGCAACTCAAAGCCGCCTCGGGCCTCGAAAGCAGGGTCAAGAAGGCGGAGGAACGGGCTGAAAAGCAGTCCCGGAAGATCGCGGACTATCGAGAGCGGTGGGAGAAGGCCCAGCGGTCTGCCGACAACGCCCGCGACCGCATCCGCTCTTTTGAAGCCAAACTAGGCGAACTGGAGTTGGCCCTGGAGAAGTCATGCACGGACGTCCAAGAGCTCCGTTCGCGCCTGAAGGAAGCCGAGGCCGCTCGGGTTGCTACCGAGGCGAAGCATAAAGAGGCTCAGGCTGATCTGCTGAGGGTCTCCTCTGAGGCCGAAGGCCGGATTGTGGCGAAGGTCTTGGAGGCCAAGGCTCAGATTATGGAGCGAGCTGAGGCGGAGCTGGCCGAGAAGAGGGCGGAAATCGGGCGTCAGGCGGTTGAGGCTTATCGCCAGTCCGCCGAGTTCGCCCATGATATGTCGGAGGCAGTGCGGACCTATCGCCAATCTGACGAGTTCGTCCGTGACGCGTCGGACGCGGGGGCCGAAGCCTTCACCTTGGGCTTCGAGGAGGGCCTGGCAAGGGTGTCGGCTAAGTATCCCGAAGTCGACCTGAGCGAGATCTCCCTCCTGGACTCCTCTCCGGCGCCATCGCCTGCTGGTTCTCCTGCCGCTTCCCTACCTCCCGCGGACGAGCCCGGCGTTCCCGACCCGGGAGTTCCTCCAAGCTGACCTCTTGTACCTTTCATTGTCTTTTTTATTTTTGTATGTCGGCGTTTTGCCCAATTGTATGGGCCTCGGCCCTGAAAATTAATGCACGTTGAATATTTCTTCATCTCGCCCTCGTCCTCTTTTTTTTTAGCTCTTGGTTGCTTCTTGCTGACTTTTGATTCCCGAAGTTCTTCCGGCGCTAGGCCAGGCATCCGAGGGTTAAACCTCAGGAAACTCTTCCGGCGCTAAGCCAGGCATCCGAGGGTTAGGCCTCAGGAAACTCTTCCGGCGCTAAGCCAGGCATCCGAGGGTTAGGCCTCAGGAAATTCTTCCGGCGCTAAGCCAGGCATCCGAGGGTTAGGCCTCAGGAAACTCTTCCGGCGCTAAGCCAGGCATCCGAGGGTTAGGCCTCAGGAAACTCTTCCGGCGCTAAGCCAGGCATCCGAGGGTTAGGCCTCAGGAAATTCTTCCGGCGCTAAGCCAGGCATCCGAGGGTTAGGCCTCAGGAAACTCTTCCGGCGCTGAGCCAGGCGTCCGAGGGTTAGGCCTCAGGAAACTCTTCCGGCGCTAAGCCAGGCATCTGAGGGTTAGGCCTCAGGAAATTCTTCCGGCGCTAAGCCAGGCATCCGAGGGTTAGGCCTCAGGAAACTCTTCCGGCGCTAAGCCAGGCATCCGAGGGTTAGGCCTCAGGAAACTCTTCCGGCGCTAAGCCAGGCATCCGAGGGTTAGGCCTCAGGAAATTCTTCCGGCGCTAAGCCAGGCATCCGAGGGTTAGGCCTCAGGAAATTCCGCTCGTTGGTCGGCCAAGGCTGGCGCAAGCCGAGGCGACCGGTCGGGGCTTCCGGCTAGTTTGCTCCCGGGATGATCATCGGGTTAGCCAGGCATCCGAGGGCCGAGCCTCGGGAGATTCCACTCGTTGGTCGGCCTAGGCTGGCGCAAGCCGAGGCGACCGGTCGGGGCTTCCGGCTAGTCTGCTCCCGGGATGATCATCGGGTTAGCCAGGCATCTGAGGGTTGTCAAGCCTCAGGGAAATTCCGCTCGTTGGTCGGCCAAGGCTGGCGCAAGCCGAGGCGACCGGTCGGGGCTTCCGGCTAGTCTGCTCCCGGGATGATCATCGGGTTAGCCAGGCATCTGAGGGTTGTCAAGCCTCAGGGAAATTCCGCTCGTTGGTCGGCCAAGGCTGGCGCAAGCCGAGGCGACCGGTCGGGGCTTCCGGCTAGTCTGCTCCCGGGATGATCATCGGGTTAGCCAGGCATCTGAGGGTTGTCAAGCCTCAGGAAAATTCCGCTCGTTGGTCGGCCAAGGCTGGCGCAAGCCGAGGCGACCGGTCGGGGCTTCCGGCTAGTCTGCTCCCGGGATGATCATCGGGTTAGCCAGGCATCTGAGGGTTGTCAAGCCTCAGGAAAATTCCGCTCGTTGGTCGGCCAAGGCTGGCGCAAGCCGAGGCGACCGGTCGGGGCTTCCGGCTAGTCTGCTCCCGGGATGATCATCGGGTTAGCCAGGCATCCGAGGGCCGAGCCTCGGGACATTCCGCTCGTTGGTCGGCCAAGGCTGGCGCAAGCCGAGGCGACCGGTCGGGGCTTCCGGCTAGTCTGCTCCCGGGATGATCATCGGGTTAGCCAGGCATCCGAGGGCCGAGCCTCGGGACATTCCACTCGTTGGTCGGCCACTTGTCGCTCGCCGCCCATCGGGGTTTCTCCGTGCCCAGCCGCGACCGTGTTTCTCCTCTCCTCCAAGCGTTGCCTGGGGGGAACACGAGAAGGGTATTAAACGCTAATTAATGCGTTACCTGGGAAATCAGATCGCCAGTTGCTGCTGGTGAGGAGTGTTAGTTGAGCGGCCGCGATACGCGGGTTCTTCGAGGAGGATGCGGCCTGGGCGCGAGCGGAGACACGTGGACCTAGGGGTATACGTTACCCGGATCGTCCTGCACAAAGAATGCGATTTAAGGAGAATGACGCTTAGGAAATCGCGGGGAGATACGCCTCGGGAGCCGGAACGGCTCCGGATTCAGTGCGCCTGCATTTATTGGAGCCACCCGTATCGGAACTACCAGGGGGCCGCAGCTTGGCTATAAATACAGGTGCAGGTACGATGGAATTTGCCAAGCCGGAGCTGCAGGTTGCCATGGATCGCGGACCTCCTCCTTGGCATATGACTGAGAGACTCCTGTCGAAGGAAAGGGGAGGCGCTCCCCTTACAACTTCAGCCAACTAGCCGTTTCATCTGGGATCAACAAGGAGGGTCTCCCCGGCGGAACTCCGCTCTAGGCGTTTCATCCGGGATCACATCTCCCCTCCTTGAAGTTCGGCCCCCCGGTTGAGCTCTGCGCCGGACGCTCAATCCGGGACCGCGCCTCCATATACTCTTCCCCCTCGAATCCCTTCTCTTCCCTACCACTGGGGAAGATGGGAATATCCTTTGGAGGCGGCGTTCCCCTGGGGGCAGCGGGAGCTTCTTCTGCGGCGGCTCCTCCTCTTTTTGGTGAGGTGCTGGATGGCGCCTCCGGTTAGAAGCACCCACTTCTGGTGGGACTGCAGCCGCCCTGGGTTGAGGGTTTGGGTCCCCACCTCTTCTTTACTTTCTTTACTCCCTAATTCCCCTCTGGGAATTTCTTGTAATCACACGAGCACGCCATTGTAACCAGAAATTATTGAAATGAAAAGTATTGCACCTTTTTAAATTGTCTTTCTGGCCTTGTTGTTCTACTGGTAATACATCCGCAGGTTAGCGGAATTCCAGCCCCTTGGAATTTCTCGGCCATCTAGGGCTTCCAACTGGTAGGAGCCAGGTCGGTTTACCCAACGAACTTTATACGGGCCTTCCCAATTTGGCGCTAGCTTCCCACCTTCCGTAGGTTGAGATGCCTTAGCTCGCCTCAGCACCAGATCTCCAATTCTGAAAAGCTTCGGTCGGACTTTGGAGTTGTAATATCGGGCCACCCTCTGCTGATACATTGCCATCCGAACCTGAGCCATTTCCCTTGCCTCTTCCAAGAGATCCAAGTTCCCTCGGAGTTGCTCTGAATTGGCCTCGGGTCGGTGCGCGGCCACCCGAGGCGAGGGGAGTCCGAGCTCCACGGGGGCAACGGCTTCCGTGCCATAGGTTAGGCTGAAAGGCGTCTCTCCAGTAGGAGTCCGTTGTGTGGTCCGATACGCCCAAAGGACATTCTCGAGTTCCTCGACCCAAGCTTGCCCCGTCCGGCCGATCCGCGCTTTGATACCTTGGAGGATTGTCCGATTTGTGACCTCGGCCTCGCCGTTGGTTTGGGGATGCGACACGGATGTGAACCGATGCTCGATCCCGAATTCCTCGCAGAAGTCCCGGAAGTGCTTGTTATCAAACTGTCGACCGTTATCCGAGATGAGGACCCGAGGTACTCCAAATTGGACAATGATGTTCTTCTTCACGAACTTCCGGACTTGTGCCTCCGTGATGGTGGCCAGTGGCTCTGCCTCCACCCACTTGGTGAAGTAGTCGATGGCGACAATCAAAAATTTCCGCTGGGCCGAAGCGACGGGGAATGGTCCGAGGATATCCATTCCCCACTGTGCGAAGGGCCAGGGCGTGGTGATTGGCGCCAAGGGGACAGAGGGGACTCTCTGGACGTTGGCGTGGCGCTGGCAGGCGTCGCATTTCCGCACGTGGTCCTTCGAGTCCTCCAACAAGGTCGGCCAATAGTAGCCTTGCCTCATGATCTTATGCGCCAAGGACCTAGCCCCCAAGTGCGATCCGCAGATGCCTTCGTGGACTTCGCCGAGGGCGTAGGCCGCTTCCGCGGGGCGGAGGCACCTTAAGAGGGGGGCGGTAAACGAGGTCCGATACAGCCTCCCTTCATAAAGTACGTAGTGGGCGGACTTCTTTACGAGCCGCCGGGCCTGATCTTCGTCTTCAGGGAGGATTCCTTCGGCGAGGTAGGCGACGAGCGGGTCCATCCAAGACGGCTCCGGATCAATTGCCATCACCGCTCCAGCCCCGTCAATGCTCGGGGCATCCAGGGTCTCCAGGTAGATTGCCCTCGACAAGTTGGGCGCGTCTGCGTCCACTAGGCGGGACAACCTGTCGGCCCTGGCATTTTCGCTCCTCGGGACCTGCTGAATGTCAACACTGCCGAGGTCGGGAATGAGTGTTTGCACCTTCCGGACGTAGCTCTGCATGGTCGGGCTTCGCGCCTCGAACTCCCCTCGAACCTGCCCGACCACCAGCTGGGAGTCGGTGAAGACTTTCAGACGCCGGATGCCGAGCTCCTTGGCGAGTTTGAGTCCCGCGACTAGGGCCTCGTACTCCGCCTCATTGTTGGTCACTGGAAATCCGAACCTCAAGGCATACTCGGCTATCACTCCATCGGGATTGGTGAGGACCAGCCCAGCCCCTCCACCTTCAGGGTTCGACGACCCGTCAATGTGGAGCGTCCAGATCGGGAGATCGAGGCTGGGTGTCTCCGGCGGCTTAGGTTCCGCCTCCTGCACAGTGCACTCAGCGAGAAAGTCCGCGAGCACCTGGGCCTTGATGGCTGGTCGGGGCTGGTAGCGGATGTCGAACTCACCAAGTTCTACTGCCCACTTCACCAGCCGTCCCGCATTCTCTGGATTGCTGAGAATCTGCCGCAGTGGTTGATCGGTCAAAAGGGTGACAGAATGAGCCTGAAAATAGGGGCGAAGCCTCCTGGTCGCAGTCAGCAGCGCGAAGGCGATCTTCTCAGCCTTCGTGTACCGCGTCTCGGCATCCCGGAGGACTCGGCTGATGTAGTACACAGGCTTCTGAAGTCTTGCCTCTTCCCGAACCAGTACTGCGCTGACTGCGGTTGGGGAGACCGCCAGGTAAAGGTAGAGCATCTCCCCCTCTTGCGGCTTGGACAGCAGGGGAGGAGACGCCATGTACTCCTTGAGCTGGTCGAACGCCGCTTGACATTCGGCCGTCCAGAGGAAGTCTTTTGGGCGCTTCAACACCTTGAAGAATGGTTGGCAGCGTTCGGCCGACTTTGCCACAAATCGTCCGAGCGCGGCGACCCTTCCAGCGAGCTCCTGAACCTCCTTCACTTTGGTCGGAGGGGACATATCTTGGATGGCTTTGATCTTGTCCGGGTTGGCCTCGATCCCCCGTTGGTTGACAATGAAACCGAGGAACCTCCCGGCCGAAGCACCAAAAGCGCACTTCGCTGGGTTTAGCTTCATGCGAAACTTTCGCAAGGTGGTGAAAGTCTCCTCCAGATCTGCAATGTGCTGGACTGCATGGCGGCTTTTTACCAGCATATCGTCCACGTACACCTCCATATTCCGGCCGATCTGCTCCTTGAAGATTTTATTGACGAGGCGCTGGTAAGTGGCGCCAGCGTTCTTCAGACCGAAGGGCATTACCTTGTAACAGTACAGCCCCCGGTCTGTTATGAAGGCAGTTTTCTCCTCGTCCTGTGGAGCCATCATTATTTGGTTGTAGCCGGAGAAGGCGTCCATAAAAGACAGTAGCTGGTATCCGGAAGTCGCGTCGACCAGTTGGTCTATCCGTGGAAGCGGAAAGCTATCCTTGGGGCACGCCTTGTTCAGGTCGGTGTAGTCGACGCACATCCTCCACTTCCCGCTCGCCTTCCGGACAAGTACGACGTTTGCCAGCCACTCGGGGTAGCTCACCTCCCTTATGAAACCTGCCTCCAAGAGTTTGTCTACCTCCTGGTCGACCACCCGGATCCGATCCGGGGCACAGTGTCTCTTCTTTTGCTTTACTGGTCGGTGGGTCGGGTCGACGCTGAGGGCGTGAGAAACGACCTCCGGGTCGATCCCAGGTACATCGGCCGCCGACCAGGCAAACACATCTGCATTGGCTCGGAGGAATTCCACTAACCGGAGCCGAGCTTCCAAGTCGAGGTTGGCACCGACCCGGACCGTGCGGTCTGGGCGGCCTTCTTCGAGGGGAACTTCGATTACGCCCTCAGCCGGCTCCCCGTGCCGCAAGGCCACTTCGTCTCTGGCGTCAAGTGACTCGACGCTTAGGGCCTCCATGGGCTTCTTCCCTTTGAGAGTTGCTAGGAAACACTGCCGTGCGGTCGGCTGGTCACCTCGGACCTCTCCAATCCCGGCCGCCGTGGGGAACCGCATGAGCAAATGGTAGGTAGAAACCACCGCGCGAAGGGCGTTCAGTCCGGGTCGTCCGAGGATAGCGTTGTAGGCCGAGGGGACACGGACGACCAAGAACCCGAGCCGCACCGTGGCTTCTGCGGGTGCAATGCCCGCAGTCACAGGCAGCTCGATGACACCTTCGGCTGAGATAGCGTCTCCAGTGAATCCTATGAGGGGGGTGGATGTTTTGTGCAACAATTGTCGGGACAAGCCCATCTTTTGGAAGGCCTCGTAATACAAAATATCAGCTGAGCTTCCACTATCCACAAGAACACGCCTTACATCATAGTCCGCCATAGTGAGAGAGATCACCATGGCGTCATCGTGGGGAGTCTGAACCCCCTTTACATCTTCATCACAAAAAGTGATTACATTTCCTACCCGCTGCCTCTTCGCGACGGCCACTCCTGATACTTCCGCCGAGCCCCCTGCGTTCCTCACGGGCCGAGAGCAGCCCCCAGTGATGGTGTGGATCACTCCCGCAACGGGTCGATTCTGCTCCCGAGGCTCCTGAGGGGCCGGGTCGGCTGGACGTGGATCTGCGGGGGGACGTCGGTCGTTTACATATCGACCGAGGCGCCCTCTGCGAATGAGAGCCTCGATCTCGTCCCGAAGCTGGAAGCAGTCTTCGGTATCGTGGCCGTGGTCTCGGTGGTATTCACAGTACGCCCGAGAAGGCTTCCTCCCAGGGATCTTCTTCATCTGCCTCGGGACCGGGAGGTCCTCCCGCCCCTTGACCTCCATGAGGATCTGGGCCCGGGGGGCCAGGAGTGGGGTGTACCGGTTGAAGCGTCGGTGCGGAGAACGAGGGCGTATGGCGCCGTGGTTCCTTGCTGGTGACGGGCTTCTGCGCCGGCGTTGAGGCGTCGGGCTCCTCCTCTGGGGTACCTCTTTTCGCCTTTTCTTCCCGGGCTTTAGAGGGGCCTCGGCGGCCTCCTTGTTCCGGTGGGAAGCTGCCTCCTCGGCGTCTGCATACTGGTTTGCCCGAGACAACAGCTCCGGGAAGCTCCGCGGCAGGCGTTTGTCCAGGGAGAAGGTGAGTCTGCCCTTCCGGAAGCCTCGCTTCAGGGCTGAGAGAGCCACCTCCTGGCTCAAATTCCGGACCTCCAGTGTTGCCTTGTTGAAGCGGGTGAGATAATCCCGCAGGCTCTCTCCCTCGTTCTGCCGGACATCGAAGAGGGAGTCGGAGACCAGTCTTCGCCGGCTACTGACGGCGAAATGGCTGATGAAGAGACGGGTGAACTGGTGGAAGGACTGGATGGAATTAGCCTCCAGGCCGGCGAACCACGCCCTTGCCGGGCCGCGGAGGGTCGCCGGGAAGGCCTTGCAGAGGAGAGGATCCGATGCTCCATGGAGGAGCATAAGAGTCCTGAAACTCTCCACGTGGTCCCGTGGGTCCGCCGCCCCGTCGTAGGGTTCGATAGCCGGCATTTTGAACCCCGGCGGGTTTAGGGTCCGCAGGATCCTTGAGGCAAGCGCCGGCTGGGAGGAGATCTCCAAGTCGGCGAAGGGATCTTTGGAGTGGCCCTTCAGGACCTGGAGCTGTCTGTGGAGATCATCCACCCGCCGGTCCAGGGAGCGCGACCGGTGGGTGGGAGACAAGGAGCGGCGCGAGGGGGACCGACTGGAGTGCGGGCCCCTCGAGGACTGGGGTGTCTGAGAACGCGCCCGGGTCCGCCTCTCGTACCCCGCGCAGCTCCGATGAGAAGGTCCTGGCAGAACGGACCGCACCCGAGAATCCTCCTCGCGCCGGCGCTCCTCTCCATGGGAGAGGAAGGAGCGCGGGTTGTGAGGAAGAGGCGAGTGCTCGGGGAGCAGCGGCTCCTGAGCCCGCTGCGGCACCCGAGAGATCACACCCTGTAGATTCTGCACTGCCTCCGCGAGGGTGCAAACCTGCTGGGCTAGCTGGTCGAACTGAGCCGGTTCGACCGTCTGAATGGGAGGAGAAGCGGTGGAATGCTGCTGAGAGTGTGTTGGGGGCGCAGCAGCCTCCCGGCCAGAGGCGCGTGAGGCTCCGCGACCGGAAGCATTGGAAGCTCCGCGACCACCTCGCCGTGCCATTACGATCGTTCGGAGGTTCGGGGCCCTCCTTCTAGCGCCAACTGTTGCTGGTGGTCCAAACCGAGAACGATTGACACGACGGTGTGAACGGGGTTCCGCCTGAGTTGTCTTGGTTGGTGCTGGTTGCGCTCCACCTTCCGCCAAGGAACCTGCAAACAAGCCTTGCACCACCACCAGGGTGGTGATGGCCCTCCGACGGTCAAGTCAGAGGAGATTGGAGGAGGAGAGATGATAATCACAAGTGGGAGAGAGTGCTCTGGGAGGTATTGCTTACCCCCCCTTCTCCCCCCAGCCGCATATATACCTGGCTGGAAGGTCTCTCAGGGGGGTTTGTCGTCGTGGGGCACGATAGAATGGCCACTGACATGGCCGTTATGGGGCGTCGTGGAGCAGCGCTGGGTACGGTCATGGCAGGGCGTAGTGGA
The DNA here is from genome assembly GCF_051530095.1 of Phoenix dactylifera. Lineage (NCBI taxonomy): Eukaryota > Viridiplantae > Streptophyta > Magnoliopsida > Arecales > Arecaceae > Phoenix > Phoenix dactylifera. The sequence continues at coordinate 32,741,451 of NC_143195.1, forward strand.
GCTCCGCTTCGTACGGTTGATACAGGAGATCGTGGGCAGCATCGGGTACAGCCGTTGCAGGGAGTAGTGGAGCAGGAGGCCGCGGTGTGCCTCTGAAGAATAGCCTGTCGTTATCAAAAGATCTCCGACTCGGGGTCGGAATGCTGGATCATAGGGCAGCCGACCCGGGGTCGGGCTGCGGAGCCGAGGAGGTCCGACTCGGGGTCGGAGTGCTGGATCATAGGGCAGCCGACCCGGGGTCGGGCTGCGGAGCCGAGGAGGTCCGACTCGGGGTCGGAGTGCTGGATCATAGGGCAGCCGACCCGGGGTCGGGCTGCGGAGCCGAAGAGGTCCGACTCGGGGTCGGAGTGCTGGATCATAGGGCAGCTGTAGCTTCCCTGGATACGCGTGCCGGTCACGTGGGGCATGGCGGCTCAATTCCCCCATAACAAAAATATATTGGCTACTTTTGTATTTTCACGGATCTAGAATGCTGTTGATATATAACGGTGACAAAAGTAACAAGGAATCGATAAACAGGCATGGGGGACAAACAGCATTAAGAAAAGGTGATTTTTTTGGATCAACTTTCAGGAGGAATATTACTTACAGTATGCTATGGAAATCTTAAAGGTCAAGTTCAATCGTCATGCATCTCGAGTACCCAACGGAGAGAATGGCCACACCTTGATTTAAAAGTTGCGGATTTATCATTTTATCATGAAAACGAGATTGCTAGCTAGCATGAAGGCAAAAGTTCTCATCTCTGAAACTGATGAAAATTGGAGGCCACGCTAGCTATATCGCTCAGTTACATAATATAAAGAGGCCGGCTTTACTCCACCTATTAGAAGATTGATCATACAATAGCATACAAAGACGTTCCACTGAAGAATTCAAAACTAAAAGAAAGAGAAATCTGATGGTGGGATAATGGGAAACCATATATCCATTTGATGACAATAGCTAGGAAGAAGTCTTCTATGAACCGACCATATTGGATGTCTCTTACTCTCTTAGATCAAGCGGGGAAAAAGGAGGATAGGTCATTGAGAAACTGCTAGAGAAGAGGAGGTATAGGTCTCTGAAGCAAGTCATATATACTTACTCGTGGACAATACATGTTCCTTTTCAATAATAAAAAGAAGATTAAGAAGAGATGCCACAATATCTCACAAAATGTGCTTGGCAACCAGCTGGGTATAATTTCATTCATGGGTTCAGGCCATAAGCTTCAAGCAAATAGTCCAAGCGCATCACAACTTGACTCTAGCAATAATGAATCCCATTGCCGTTCATCTTTAACTAGTTTAAAGTTTAAATAGAAATTTTGGAATAACTAAATGAGCATGGTGCGAGTTTGGTATGAGTATGAAAGAACCTGAAAATCAAAAAGATAAGTTAAAAGTGTAGTTTCCATTTTGCGAATAAGGCGCGAATGTCTGATGAGTAGTGAAACATACGCAACCAAACTCAGGATAATTTGGCCATGTCAAGAATAAAACATTCCAAAAACACTAGAAAATGAATTTTCCTTATTTTTTTTAGAGAAAAATGGAGCAAGAAAACAGCAGGAATACCACCAAAAAAATCAGTCACCAATCGTCGGTGCATTTTTTTCTCCAAACTCATCCATGCATCCGTAAGTACTAGAAAAAAAGAGAAAAAAAAGGGAGAAAACAAAAAAGGAATGAAACCCAGCTCATAACATAGCAGGATCTAAAGATGGGTGGCCAATCGGCTGCATGGGAATGAGGACGAAGGAAGGGCATTCCGGGCAAAGCATGCAACGGATGGGCCTCCCCATGATCGACCCTGCCCTGGGGGCGACAGAAGGTGAGAGCCACGGTGGGCATTTTGGGAAGCAAACAAAAGCATCGTTGCGGGCTCACTGAAACACTTGCCGACTGGTGTCGGTTTTTATCTTTTCCACTTTATTTTTTTATACGTATCGATCAGTCTGCTGCCAGAAAGCAACGTCAGCCCTCCCCTGCCCAGCCCGAAAGCTTTGCTTCCCAGCCAGGGGAAAAAAAAAAACCCTCCAATATAAAAAGAAAAGCTTGGGGGCAGTAAAAAAAGAAAAGAAAAAGGAGGGAGAGCGTGAGCATCTCAACAGCATCGGCAGCCTCTGCAACCCTCCATGTTCCCTCATAAAACCCAATCCCTGAATCCCACCCTCCCCTTTAACTCCATTCTTACCCCCCCTACGCATGTATGAACTTTTTCCTATTTTATACTCCGAGGCCAAGTTGGGAGTATACCTTCCTTCCACCTTCCCCCTCTTCTTTTTATCGCATACTTTTAGTGAGTTCTTAGTCCTTACTGCACTCCATGTAAACTTATCGAGTTAAATATTAGCGAAAGATAACAATATACAATAACAAAGACGCAGTAACAAGTTTAACTGTAATATAAGAAGGGAAATATAGGAGGTTTACAGAAGCAAATGAAGACCGAACAATGATGACGAGAAGAATAGGAAATGTACATTGTCACAGTGCATAACCAGCATTAGAGACCTTCATCATAATTAATTGATTTAAATGAGATAAAATAAAAATAGGAACAAAAATAAAAATCCCCGCACCAAACACCAGCCTATCTCCCGCCATTGATCTCATTTTGTCCTAGCTCTTTATTATTATTACTTTTTCTCCGTCTCTGGGTCATGTGGGTCCTCTTAACTTGAACTGGCAGTCACACAGAGGAGAGAGAAATAGAGATGGAGATTTTTTGAGACACAGTGTGGATATACAAATTCTGAGAGAAAGGAAGACTTTTTGTTGTTGAGGTTGAGGATTTGTTTGCGCTACCACCTTCTCCGAAGTGTACAAAGCCGGATGCCAACTATGGATCCCTCTTTTTTCCCCTCCTCTCTGTGGGCCTCTGGCGGATGCTGTTTGCGCGAGCTTATTACCACCTTTGGTTCATGTCCGCCCCTTCTATTGGCCGAAGAGGATTCTTATTCCACAACAAATCAATAAATAGCAAAGGTAGATTGGCACAACGAACATCATCATCGAGAAAACCTTCTATGTTGAACCATGTGACATTTACGACGCAACTAAAGTAGCACCACCAGTGGAAGGAGGAGTTGGACGTACAAGAAGAAGAAGAAGAAGAAGAAGACAGCAGTGATGGTCGACGATGATGATGATGCACGCAAGAGGAGGAGAAGAAGAGGCGAAAGGAAAGAAGAGAAAGGATTTTTGGGTGTCGTGAACTCTAGGTCGTGGATGGGTTGTTGTTTACGGTAGGTACATATGGTACATTTGAGAGGAAGAAGGGAGAAGTTGCAGTGGGACAGTAGATCTACTGAACCATGGCCAAGAAGGAACCTGAAGTGGCGGACGCTGTCGATGCAGTCCCTCCGCCCCCACCCACGCTTGGCCTTTGGAACTGTATCTTATATTGCATCTTCCCATCCTCGTCGTCCTCGTCATCCTCGTCATCATCATCTTGGTCGATGTTATCGCTGTCGGGTTCCTCCATCTTGTCGTAATCTTCCAGTGCCGCCTGCTGCTGCCGCTGATCCATCAGCTCCTTCACAATGTCTTCTGGCTTCAATGCAATCCATTAAATTAAGATAGGAACAGCTGGAGCGAGAGATCGTTAGAGATGTAAATAGAGCATTTTTTTACCTTCTTCATCTTCGTGCCACCGCCGCTGCTGCCGCCTTCTTCAAAGAAGCTTGGTGGAAGTCCCCCATTGCTAGTCTGCATCTGTATAGCGCGGGACCCTCCACCACCTTCAGAATTGCCGCCGTTGTTGTTGCCTTTCTTGCTTTCAGTCTCTGCTGGTGGCTGCTGTGGTGGCGGTTGTGGCGGCGGTGCCTGTGGTGGTGCCATGATCGTGGGAACATCGCTACGTTCTTGTGGATTGGGATTGGGATTGGGGTTGGCTTCTTGCTCTTGCTGTTTCTGAATTCCTAAAGCACTGCCACCACTGCTGCTGCTGCCGCCGCCGCCACTGCCGAGGAGCTTCTTCCGGTAAAGGGCATCCAATTGGTGGAAGTATGGGCAGGTCTTGGAGTCCTCTGTCCGCTTCTTGCTGCTCTCCTTCACTTTCTTGAAATATTTGTTGATGTTCTCCCACTTCTCCTTGCACCGCTTGGCGCTCCGGTTGAATCCAAGCCGGTGCATCTCGGCGGAGATCTCTTCCCACAGCGGGCCCTTGGGCCCAGTCTCCTGGTACCTTGAGTCGAGACCGCTCCGCAGATTAATCAGCGCGTGGACCTCCGCCTTGGGCCACCGCGAGGATGACACAGGCTCGAAGCTCACGGTCCCGACCGGCTCCTGTGGCTCTGGGACAGGTACCAGCTCTGAAGAAGGTGACACCTGATGCCGTCCAATCTCAATGCTGTGGTGGTGCTGGTGAAGCTCTTGCTGCTGCTGCTGCTGCTGCTGCTGCGATGGTTGCATCAGTGTGCGTGGTTTTTGATGCTGCTGTTGCTGTGACTGCGGCTGTTGGGGTTGTTGCTGAGGTGGTGCTGGTGGCGGTGCCGCAGATGGCTGCTGAGGTGGTGGTGCAAGCGTGATGGCAGTAGCAGCAGGCATGGTCGGCAGCTGGATCGTCTGGCCGCTGATCTTTTGGATGTAGGCAATGATAGCGGCGTCACGGGACGCGGCCATGGCGCGCTCCTGAGCGAGGACATCGTGCTCCCGGTTGAGCCGCGTCATCTCCTGCCGCCTCCACGCCTCCTCCCTTATCATCCTATCCTGCTCTCTCTTCTCGATGGCCTCCAAGAACCGCTGCTGCATGGCCTCCTGCCGCTCCATCACCTGCTTCATCAGCCCCTCGCAGAACGCCATCATCTTCCGACTTCTCCCGGATCCGCCTCCGCGCTTCCGCTTCCGCCCTTCCCGGCTGCCGCCAGCCTCTTCGGTCTCCTCGTCATCGGATTCGGACGAGGGGGAGGAGGAGGTATTGGAGGAGAAGCTGATCCCGGCGGCGGCGGTGGCGGAGCAGGAGATCGCAGGTGGGGTGGCACCGGTGGTGGGGGTGAGCTCGGGGGCAACCCGTGCTGGCATCGTGATGGGCGGTGGGGCCACGGTGGAGATGGGAGGAGCTTGGATTCTTCCGGAGGAGGGGCCCACCATGCCGGTGCTGATCCCAGTTGTGGCTATCGGAGTGGGGTTGGCGGCTGCTGCGGCGGAGGAAAGGGCCGGTGCCGTGGTGGGACAGGGCGCGGCGGCTGCGGAGGAGCTGCCGCTGCTGTGGAGGGCTTCGAGCTGGCTGAAAAAGCGGTAGCTCTTGCCGTCCTGGCGGCCGGCCCGGCCTTCCTTGGTGCGCTTGTAGTATTTGTGCACGTTCTCGAACTTCTCCTTGCATTTCTTAGCGCTCCTCTTGTAGCCCAGCTCCGCTAGCCTCCTGCGCGCCACCCAAACCACCCCCATAATATATAACAATGCCATAACACCGAGAACGCTAACAATAATAACAGGAAGCAGCACACGAGGATAATAGTATACTAGGATGAGAATGAGATAATGATGACGGCATACAATCCACACAAACAGATCTAAAGCACTGATTATATAATAATTATTAGCAGAGCTTAAACAATGAATAAAACTTTAATGTTAGGCGGAGAAAGAAAAGAAAAGAAAAGGAGGAAATAAATTAAAACCAAACGGGCCCTCCATGGCGGGCGAGGAATGCATCCTGTGTTTTGGTATCTCCTTTTTCTAGGGAGTTTTCATCGAGACTCCGAAATTAGAAATCGGGCATTGGTTGGGATCGATGCAGCGGAGATCTGAAGCGGCTCTTCTCGAATTCAGGGACTGAGGTGGAGGGAGGGGGGGTAGATATAATTATAAAACAGAAGTGCTCCGCTCGTGAACGAAGGAGGGAGGGAGATCTGGGACTTGGAGAAGAGAAGCGGGGAGTATTGATGACCGCCTTCTTCTTTCCCAAAACTGGAGGTAATTATCGAAGCAAGGGCAGGAGGAGGGAGCAGCTGCTGTGCTACGGTGGGCTCCGTGGTACGAATCGAGTCCCAGATCGTTACCAGGCCAGCTGTCTCTCGGAATTCTCAAAAAAAAATTTGCTCTAATTTCATCCTGGAGCTAGAGCCCAAGAAACCGTTAAGCCCTCCGTCTCAATTATAGCACCCGAGATCCGTGATCTCTTTTTGCAGAAAGGGAGAGACGTGGCACATGGGAGTGGTGGTGGCGGTGGTGGTGGGGGGTGGGAGGGTGTGGAGAGGAGGAGAAAGGAAGGGAGAAAAATAAAAGGAGGAGGTCCGGCCGCCACATTTCGGAGCCTGGCCGGTGGTTGCCGGTGGAATTCTGGAGGATTTGATGTTTTTTTTTTTTTTTACCTGGAGACGTCCTCCCAGAGGGGGCCCTTGAGGGTGGCTTCCCGGAAGGCGGCGTCCATCTCGGAGCGGATCTTGAGGAGAGCGAGCGTCTCCTGGCGAGGCCACCGGTTACCGGGGGCGCCGCTGCGCTCGACCTCCTCGCCGGCAGCAGCGAGGGCCTCGTCGTCGGGGAAATTCCCGGGCACGGCGGGGACCAATTCTTCGAAATTGGTGGAGAGCGGGCGGGGGGTGGAGCCGGGCGGCGGGGGGCGGCTGCTGATGGGGGAGGCGGCCTCGGCCAGCTGGGGCTGCTGCGGCTGCTGCTGGAGGGGGTCGGGGCTGGAAATTCCGAGCATGTGAGCTCGGGGACCGGCCCCGGGGGAGGAGAATGGGGTCAAGTCCGGCGGAGGAGGCACCCCATATTGGGACCCTCCTTGCTGCTGCATGGCTCCGGAATTTTTCCTCTCCCACTCTTCCCAACGCCTTTTTTTGAGCAGTTACCACACTGCTGCTGTGCTGCTGCTGCCGCTACTTCTACTACGACTGCTAATCTCGGACTGATTCCCTCTTCCTCTCCCCCCCTTACTCTCAGTGGGCAGAGAGAGAGAAGGGGGTGGGGATCGGAGGAATCGGAAATTGGAAAACGAAATTAGTACAACAAGGGGGTGAAAAAGATGGAAGCATGGACAACTGGAAAGAGAGAAAGGAGAAAGGTGGGAGCGAGAGAGAAAGGGAAGCCCCTACGAGTGAGTGCTGCCCAAAAAACTTAAAAATTCAGAATACCATATATACGTCTATACAAATATTAGGGTGAGGAATATTATGGAGGAGGAGATGGGGGTGGGGGAGACGGTGGAGAGAGAGATGAATCGAATGAATTAGAAAGAGAGAGAGAGAGAAAAATAAGGGTACAAAAGCTGATGATGAGGATGATGATGTGAGAAAGAGAGAGAGATGGGAAATGATAAAACAAACGAGATGCTGCGCTGTCAGGGGGGCTTAATAGTTAAAAACCAAAAGGACAGAGAGGGGAGAGAACGAGCGTCCGTTTGCAGGCATGGCTCGTCGAGAAAATTATAACATAGATAACGCTGCCACGGAAGATTAGTACGTCTCGCACCGTCCCTCTCCCCGTTTAAAACCCAGGGGAATAATCCCGAACAGATCATCCCTACTAGCCTACCGCATAACCCGACCCCTCTCTCTTTAGCGGTAACAATATTTTAATTGTCCGCAGGTAAATAAGATAATAACAGGCTATGCCCATGATTGACCTAAGAAACTTGTTGGTTTGATTCCTCCAGCTAACAGTTTGAAATGGGGGCAGCAGTGGGACCCATGGAATGGACGGCTTTGATGTGGTTTTTTCGGTGCTGAGAATTTGAAAAAAAAAGAAGAAGAAGAAACACCATGGTTGAGGGTGGTGGTGATGGTGGTGCTGGGATGGTGGGCCAGCTAAGGAACGACTAATTAATCGGCGCAATAGTTCAGAGGGAGGAAATAAAAATAAAAAAATAATGCAAGTAACGGTGTGACGTAGTGTTCGTACCGTAGTAGAAGGGAAAAATACGCAAGGGAATTGGTGGGGGTGGAAAATAAAAAAATTGAAATAAAAGTGGTAGGAAGGGAAGGCAGACAAGAGCACATTGCAACAGCTGTAGGGTGGGTCCCACGGAGGGGTTGGAACGTGCCGGGCGATTATCGCGGATCCCACAGGAACCCCCAACCGCCACCCAATCACCCCACAGATAAACCCGCACCGTGGCATGTTACGCCAGGTAATGATCCCGTTATTAATTCCAAGGCCGCACAAAAGAAGCCTTAATTAATTAACCCGCTATTATAAACCCAGCTTGAGTGAGAGAGAGAGTGAGATAGGAATCTCTTCTCCACGTGGCGCACGATTCCGCCTGCATGATCTATGATCTCCCGAGACGATTATTTATCTATCATTTTTTATGATTATATTAAGCTAAGCTGGTTTTCCTTTTTTTAATTTTTAATTAACTTTGTTGTGTTTACGAGCGCTGCTAAAGATATCTCATATTGGCATGCGAGATATTGGCGAGATGGGGCTTGTTTGTTTACTATAAATGGTGGGGGAAGGATGGGGATAGAGTTATTACAGTGGGACCCACGCCTCCGAGCTCCGCCTGATCTGGTCAAGTAATAATGGAGGCCCATCCCCCCCCCCCCCCCCCTCCTTCCTCCCCTGCTTTATAACAATTATTATTCCGTCTTATTTTGTTTATCCACCCTCTCTCTCTCTCTCCTTCTCTCTCTCTTTCTCTATCTTATTCCTCTCCGTTTTCTTCCCTAAAACATTTCTTTCACGGCTCTTTTCTATTATCAACCGGAATCAAAACAAATGGAAACAAGTGCCTCGCGCGCTCTCTCTCTCAATCATGGCCGTAGACCTATCGGATTCCTTGTTAGATGTCCACCAGATGGGCAGCATGGTAGAATACAATAAGGACTCGTATGATGCCATGGCATCTCTCACCAAATTAAAATTCTGCTACGGTAATAAAAGAAACTTGTGACAGCGGGAATGAAGAAGGGAAGGGAATGGCCTGGCCGGATATCTTAATGATGCCCGTCATCGCTTAAGCTTTTCTAGACGCCGCTGCCACCGATATTTTTACCCCGTCCAGGGCTCCATCTCGACTTCCATCTCATAATCAAACCGTCCTTTTCCAATCTTTCACTCTTTTACTTAATTCTTTTTTTTTTTTTAATATTCGCATCTTATTCTTGCAATAAAGAAGTATTCTTGGAGGGGAAGTAGCCGAAACGGTAAGCTTCTCTCATTTGATGCCAAAAACTAATGCGGGACAGCGCCGTCGTGATGCAAATTCCCAATAATGCCCCCCGTCTTGTACGTTACGTGCGTAACATCGCCAGATATCCCGGGTCATTTTAGTCAGAACAACTGGATTTTTATGGTGCTCGGTTCCTTACGGCATCCTTCGCGTCCACTGCTGGTGTTCGGCGGACCTTCTTCCTCTCTCGTCCGCAGCTCCTTTTTTTTTTCCCTTCCTCTGAAAAAAATAAAAAAAACATAAAAAATGTAAAAATATATCTATCTGTAGAAATGTTAAGCTGAATTGGATGGTGTGGATGAAGTGGATTTGATGGTTCCGAAGGTCAGCAGCCCTCGGGTAAATTAATTTGGGGGAGGGTACAAGGGGGATGGCGATGGGAGATATCCATCGTATGATCTTGATCAGAAGGATGTAGAGAGGGGATTTGGTTTTACGGTGGGGGGACCATGGAAGCTTTTGGATGGACCCCATCATGTGGACACTGTTGTGCTGGGGCTTCTGATGCGATGTTCCCCATTGGATCGGTGGGTCGACCGGGGACCACCACTAAAGAATTCCACTTGGATTTTGCTGGCAGGACGAGGAGGAGAGGGAGAGGGAGGTGAATGGAGGGGCCGTAATTTGTCCCGTAATAATGAACGAGTGAATGACTGGATGGACGGATGGATGAGCACTTCGCCTTGCAAGTGTGACACGTGTGGGCGTGATCCACCTATCCTCTAATTGACGTTGGACCGACGTGTCAAGGGAACAGTTCTTCCGGGAGCATAGGCTTGTGTGCCTTCTTCAATTGGAGGAGGTAATAAAAGAATTGCAATCCTTGCAAGTTTAGTCTAAGCTACCACACAAGTAAAATGCTTGCAAAGGATTTTGCCAGGTCTACAGTCACTAGATGAAATAATTTAGCGACAATAATACCTAACTCATTGAACTAATTTAAATGTAGTTTGATTAGATCAAGTTAGGTTAGATCGAGTCCAATTATTGGTAGCTTTAAATATAGTTTGATTGGATCAAATCCAATTTTTAGAGATATAGATGAGATTCGTGTAGCCACCAAGACCTAAACCAACATAAATAGGACCATCATACTTTATACAAAGGCTAAGTAGGTTCAATTGGGTTGGGTCCGAATTCAGCTACGATCCATGGCACCTTTTTGTACCCCTAAAGTATGTCTGAGAAATAAAAATAATCTTTTATATCATGTAGAAGTTATCCATTTATCCTAGACCACTTTTAGAAGCATAACTTGCCATAGACTTTCAACAAACATCATGTTCTTATTAAATTCATCCATCACATACATTAATTATGTGCGTTCCATTTTTCTTCTTTTATTTTTCTGTACATGAAAATATTCTTTACCTAAAAGTAATAGGCAAGCCATTTCCTCCATAGTATTTCGCTTTCAAATAAGATTACTAAATATGAGTAGCATTATAAAAAGAGCATCTTCTATTACTTATTCTGTTTCTCAAATAATTTTCTCAAACAAGTAACCCAATCTTGGATCCCTATCCACCTAATGCACCATCAGGAAAAGCTGTCGATGGTGAAGAAGAAAGGTAGCTAGCAGGTGATGAAGGCGACCCCTTCCAACCTTGGTGTCCCAATGCTGTGACTCGTAATTTATTCTCGGTTGGCCCATGGAGAGAATATCAACAAAACCATCTTTGTGTTCGACCAGATCAATCTTTTGTTTGTTTAGATTTTTTTTTTTTTTTTTCTAAACAAAGCTTCATAGCTATCAAAAATATCTTAATGCTACAGCCCTTACGCAATGGCAAACCCGCAATTGATGAGGCATCCAAGAGCTATCACATGTTTCCTAATCTATTAGTTTTGGAAGGCAAAGCTCACATTATTCTAAGCCAAGCTTATCTTTGCACTGCCCAAACCGTATAACAAGTCCTGCTCTGGCTACAGTAGAAGAACAGAAGCCATGGCTATTATAATGCAATAAAGAAACTCTGCCATGTGAGTCTGTACAAAGTCACAATTAATGTATATAGCCGTAGACCTTTCGTATGGCCAGCCACAGTGGCCCAGTGTGCACTACTTGATAGCCTCGTCTCTTTGTGCGGAGGAGGGCCACAGTTGGGTGCACTACTGTAGCTTCCATCATCTCCCCATTTAACTCTTGTGCTTGTACACGGGGTTACGTGTATAGGGCTCGCACCAGTAAAAGATTAGTATTATTTTTTTTTTTTTTTGCATGACCATCCTTCTCAATATCAAATTTTGCCTCAATACCCTTCCAAAATTGATATTTACATGTATATCCAAGTAAAACACTTGATTTGCTATTCTAGTTTTTTTTATCCTTATTTTTTATATATATCCGCGCCATGTAACGCCGTTAAAAAAAATAAAGGTTTTAAATTAAAATGAGTAAAATATTCTTAATGGATAGATGTGTAAGAAGAAAAAAAAAGTAATTTCAAATTTTTATTTTATTTTAAATTAAAATAAATATGGATTTTATTACTAGTGTTAGAAGAGCCATACGGTATTTTATAAAAATACAGAAATAAATATAAATTTTTAGAGAATATTTATGCAAATTTTAATTTTTAAAAAAATATTTATGCAAAACACCCTAATTTTATTATGGAGAGGAATTGAAAGAGTACCGTAGCAAGAAGAGGAATTACGTCATCTCCGGCTTGGTAGGAGGAGATGGAAGCTGGCCCTGAGAGCGACGGCGCGAAGACGTGCTTCCCCGGGCATCTGAGATTATTAGCCCAAAGTGACACGTAGCGTGCTATGATTGGCTGGCCAGGCTTTTTAATGGGCTTAGGAGAATTTCCGGGGGAGCAATCAATCAAGCGCACGGATCCCATATTTTTTCCCTCCGCGTTGAGCGCATGAACTGAAAAGAAAACGGGAAAAGATAATAAAGGAGGAGGAAAAACCGTTGGCAATAGGAATCTCGTTGCTGGGCTCAATGATTACGAGGTCTCTCTCTCTCTCTTTCTCTCGTGGAGATGGTAATTGAATAGGGATAGGGAATTAGAATGGGGGGAATGGGATCGACTTTATGCAAGGGGAAAAATGGAAAAGTTAACTGACTTAGGGGATGGGGAATAAGGTAAAAGGGGCGTTGATTAAAGGTGATGGCACGGAACCCACCTCTCAAAGTGGCTGACACCACATGGAAGGAGGGGGCACTTAAAAGCTGTCAAAAGATCAGCTAAGATTAGCCATCTGATTGATATATCCTTCTTTTCTCTTATGCCTAATCTATATCAAATTATGAGAGACTCCTCTCTCTCTCTCTCTCTCTCTCTCTCTCTCTCTCTCTCTCTCAGCCACGTATGTAATAGAGTGATGAGGGAGCTAGACGTGGCCAATGAAAGTCCAATCATCCCAAGAATTAGGCGCATGACCCCAAGTTTGGAGCATTACGTGCTTTTCTATGAAGTCAAATTCATATAGTTTTGTTTTTTTAGTAACGAAAAAGAATGGCTCCGCTTAGAATGCATGGCATTAGTCCAAGATGTTTACTACTTATTTGACCCTAACGATCTTAGGCCCTTTCTTCCTTTTGGGAGTGTGCGCGCGTATGTATATATAACACAACATGAAAGGGAGTGGCCTAGCTATCTCTAATAGAACAAGCTACAGATTTTAAGCTTAGATGTCAGACCACCGGTTGGTATCTTGGACTTGGAAAACAATGTCATATGATGCCAATATACTTCCGACTATTTGTTTGATGTGACTATCTGATGTGACTTCATTTGCCTAGCAATAGAGGTACGAAATATCGGCTTGACATCTCGTCTTCTTCTATGCAATCAGATACTAGGAAATAACTCCCTGTAGGAAATGATTTATCCTTCTCTTATTGAAAAAAAAAAAAATTAAAGCATATTGTTGATGAAAGATGAAAACAAGGCACTCTTCTATGCTCTCTTATTGTTGCTCCTCGCCCTTTCCTTGCAATCTTCATATGAGGGTCAGACCTCACCCCCTCCTATATAGCATCATGTGTTCCAATATTATTTTTTATCGTGTTAATATCTTAAGACTATATATTGCAACAAAAACCCTTAATTGAATACCATAAGTAGAAATACTGTCATCAACCCTCTGGCAATCTATATGGCAACATCACATGCGTATGCAACTAAGCCCCAATAACCAAAAGCTAATACATCATTTTTAGTAACAATTAATTTTCCTTTATCTTCATATTGGTTCTTTCATCCTTTCCATTTTTCTCTTTTATTTCACCTCATGCAACTGGCTATTAAGTTTATCTAAAATCAATTTATATGAAACATTAAAAAAAAAAATCCTAGTTTGAACTTATCATGATTGCAAGGTTCCTTGTTTCTATTTTTCAACTTGGTTTCTATAGTCTTTAAGCTTCTGAATATGAAGACAGAGTACAAAATTCTTTGTTTCATTTCTGTAACTCTAGTTTAACTCACTGAGTCACTGCTAGTAGAATACTGTATTTTTAATTCTCATTGAATATACTTGCTGACCGACACTAATTCAACTATATGAACAGTATGATGGCACTTTATTAGTTAAAACTATATTTTGAAGAAAAAAAGTTAATTCATAGTGTTACATTTATCCCTAGTGTTGGTCAATTATGAAAGGCTAGATTATTTCTGTAACAACGCAGGACCTCACCCAAAATAACTAGCATGAAGATATTATTTGGGTTCCTTGATCCTGTATAAGTATCCAAGATCTACCTAGCGAATAACCGATATGTAACTAAACACATGCCTGCATGGATCCTCACAATTTCAAACAAGCGTACATGTCTACCATGGTTTGACCCTTGCTTATAATTTCTTTTAACAAAATATGTTAGTTTTATGATATTGGATACATGCAAGAGCAATCATCATCAACGTATATAGGATATGCCATGAATTATTTTTGTTTAAGCTTCATTTACTTCACATCAATCAATTTTATTACAAGCTAAAAATATACTTGTGTTTCGTTCAATGATCTAAGAATTAAATGTCAATTCTAAACTTTTTTTGTGACAATAGTTGATGAAAAATAGAATTTAACCTTTATTGGGAAAGAGAGGGTATATCAAGCTTTACGAATGCAAAATAGCTAAATGGATGGCATATCATACCATATGAAAGAGAAAATAACGAGACATTATAATTACTATGCAATTTTGCTCAAAGACATCTTCATATATTCTTATCTTAGTTGCAAGCTTATTACCTAAAACTTAACAATCACTTTGGCATTACAAACCATATGAAATTTATTAAGTTCTTCACCCCACGAAATAACTTATATAGGATGATGAGATAAAACGGTCATGACACCAAAAATCTATATAGTGCCTATCTTTTTCGAGCATGTGATGATTTGGTATTGAATGCCTTATTTCGAGTTCTAACTCATGACATCATGGGTTATCCCTTTTTTATAGAACATAATCATTCATTTTTTTCGTTCAATGACTTTGAAATATTTAAGTAGGTGGGAACTCAAAATCAAGCGTTCAATGCATTCAACTATTGTATGTAAATTTGTATCTTTTGGAATCTAAAAAGACAATCTTAAGTGGACAATTGCATAAAGCTCACATCCCTAAAGTTATATAAGTAGGAAAATTTAGTACAAAGTATATACGAAAAATAACTATCAAATTGTGCATTTTCATTTTGAAATTGATGACAGGTGGCGAAAGGATGTTACAGTCAGGAGATGTTATAAATGCATCCATTATTTCCAAAGATCTAGTGAAAAAAATAGGTTGATGTGTATGTAAAACCATGAACACAACAAATTGATGCAATGCAAACTAACCATATATAGAAAGGGATTGATGGAACAGTTCCCTCAAAATTACATGGAGCATAAATTACAAGTCTCACACCAAGAGTATTGCTAAGTTCATAAGATGTTGAAGTGATAAAAAAAAAAATTACTATTTCAATATTACATGAGATGTTAATCTTGCAAATAAACATTTCATGCGAAATTCTCACTACATATAAATTTGTTATAGGAGTTATAAACAACATGAATACTATACAATAAATATACCCATACTATCTATTTGACGTTAATATCTTGTTAATACCAAAATTTATGCAATCAAACTATTATATTCTACCGTAGTTAGAGCCTACAAAGTGAGCTCAATGACTATATAATTAGAATTACAAATAATAGGAGATTTCGCAAAAGATAAATAGTTGATTTGTGCATCTTTGATGCAGTATTTCTTTTGCAGAAATGAATCATTCCATGCTTTCAAAGAAAACTGCCCTTACCAACCCCGGATCGATCATGCTGCTAATTTGCCTACTGCAATCATGCGTGCTCATACAATTTTCCAGCAGAGGTCGCATACATTTGGAAAATTAAGACAAATTTGTGAAACACTGACTCCAAAATTTATTAAATAAGTTTCAAAATGATTTGCGCAAGTCTAAACATTGTTTGCATAAATTTAAATATAACTTAGATAGTTTCTTTCTTTTTTTCACTTCTGGGCTTAAAGTAAACAGCACGATGTAATTTCTGTTTTAGCAACTTAATTACTGCAAGACAAAGCTGCCCGTCTGCATTTTCTGCCGACATTCCGAACTGGAAATCCTTATGGTTTAGTTCTTGCGAGGCAACAAGCAAACAAGAAATAACTAGTTGATGTCTACGATATAAATGAGTTTCACTTACTACGTTATAGTTTCTACACACAACACTCAGGCTTTATATGGTTGGATGACAACACACGATGCTTTTGATGGGTTTAGATCCCTCGGGGATTCCTCAATAATTATTCTACTTCCATGTCACGAAAGCAACCCGGCCCCAGTGGGGATTGCGTGTCCAAGGAGGATTAGCGAGGGCTGGAATTAATAGGAGGACACAAGTGAGTAAGAAGTTACTGTTCATGCAAGTAGCCTCAAAA
This sequence comes from Phoenix dactylifera, assembly GCF_051530095.1. Lineage (NCBI taxonomy): Eukaryota > Viridiplantae > Streptophyta > Magnoliopsida > Arecales > Arecaceae > Phoenix > Phoenix dactylifera. Next base: position 32,757,475 of record NC_143195.1, read on the forward strand.
ACATCAGCTGGTGATAAGATTGGGTATCTACCTCCACCCCACCCCCTCAAACCGAATCCCATGAGGAATTAAATTCCCATCCATCCCGAGGAATATGAGCATGCAAGCACTACTAGGCACTCCTCCCCACCCCTTTCTCCCCCACTAGTTGGTTGCAACCGTCGTCCTTCACATAAAGCATGATGTTATTGCCGTTTCTTCTAGCTACTCACTTAGCTTCATTAATATTTGACCCCATCTATCTCAACCTTCCTCTCCCTTATCATTCACCTATTGATGCTCTCTTTCTGTCTCTCTCTCTACAGCTAGACATAAGATTAGCTTCAATAATATTGACCCCATCTTATATCACCCTTCCTCTCCCTTATCATTCACCTATCGATGCACTCTCTCTCTCTCTCTCTCTTTCTCTTTCTCTAGCCGGGCGCAAGATAAACATCAATTACCCGTCAAAGCTAAACTGGCCGAGAGGAAATTAAAGAGGAGAGTTAGGTGCGGAATTGACATGACAGAGCTCAGTGATAACGAGGAGGGAGGAAATGACTTGTTCCAACAAGATTTACAAACTCTCGTGGTCCACACTCCATACGCGCATGTCCCCCTAGCTCCGCATTACGTAGGAATCTTACATATATATTTATCTCTCTCACTTTTAATAGGTGGATCGCAGCACTAACATGGATATATGGTCACGGGGCCGACAGGTAGGTATCCTTCGACAACGATGAACGGGCAAATGACACGGTGCTTTAATGCAGACCGCCTGCCTTCCAAGTCCATCCATGAGGCCACAAGGAGGACCAGTCCATTCAGCAACAGGAGCACATGTACCCGAGAACATCATGTGGTCGTAGATGGCGGATCAGCGTCCGCAACTCGAACCGTGACCCAATGGTAGTGATTGGAGCTTGCAGAAAGAACTCTCGATGGTCTAGCTGCCTAGGTACTTAACTGCTAGCTGTTGCCGCTCTTAATTTGTGGGTTCGTCAGTCGAATTAAGGAACCGAAACTGCATCGAATGGGCCAAGGAGACCGAGTAGGAGGACTTGCAATCGACACTCTGCATGCAGCTACTGGAAGCGGGAAGTGCAAAGCCGAAGCGGGCCATGCACACAAAGGGAATTCGTGCGCATGATTCAGAAACAACTCAGTTGCTCTCAGACGGGACCCCTCGCGACCAAATCAGGCGACAGAAATCACTTCGGAGGGTTATCAAGATGGCGAGGGACAGCACTAGAGACCTATAAGTGGATCCAAACCTACATTAATCGATTCTGAAATGGCTAACAGACTTAAAAGCAATGATCTAAAGAAAGATCTCAAACAGTTGTGACAGTTAGGGTTTTAAATTTGAAGATTTTTTTCTTTTTTTTTTGTGCCACCAAATTCTGTTCCATATTCCTTCTCCTGAAAGAAGTACTGATTGCAAAGAGATCTCCTGCAACTATCATAGATGACCTTGAGCCAGTGATTGACTAGTTGTCAATGATTCAGAGGGACTCGTCATAGAAAAGTCGAAGCAAACTAACAACTGGATCTGCCAAACTCTCTGCGTGAATCGGTGTACCATGTAAGTCCATCTAACCTCTTTTCTTTCATTTTTTTTTTTTTACATTCTCCAGCCTAAACCAACGTTCTGCCAACGACCATAATGTGGAAAGAATCCGAAAGCACTTCCAAGAGGAACCAATATCTTCACACATAAGAGAGGCTTATGCACTTGTTTCATTTTATTTCATGATTGTGTCAACGTAGAAGATGAAGGGACACTTAAAAGGCTCGTATCATCCATTAGACTACTGGACACAAGGGCACACGCAGACATAAACATATTAATATAGGTTTTGGTGTTTTCCTCCAATATACTCATTTTCCTACAACTTACAGCTGCAGTTTCTCCTTATATGCTACCATCTTAGTTCCTACGTTAGAACTTGTACTCTTCGATCTCATTTGTATTAATTCCTTCTAAACTCTTAACTGTCTTCATGACTGTACTTAGGGAAGTGCTTTTACGCTTCATTAACATTCTTTGTATCTTATCCTACTGGAGACATCATTTCCAATCTCTACATTTTTATGTAGAATTAGTTAGAATTAGTTTTAGGCGTTAAATCGCCCATTTCAAAAATTCCATACTCCTGTCAATTTAAGCCCAACTCTTTGTTTTCTAAAAAAAAATCCTCTGGAAGTTCTTGATGTAAAGGTAATTGTCTTATACTCGCCTTATCAATCTCGTTAAATAAACGTATGATGAATTTCCGTTGCTTTTTCTTCCATTACAAGCAATGGTGCTAGTTGATTAACTCCCCGTCATCCAAATTTTGCGTCATAATGACTGCAATATAGTTTATTTAAAACAGGTTTCTATACACTTAAACAATAAGTGACTAATAAAAAACCAATCATTGAAATGATAGTTCCAGTATTTTATATAGCCATCAGTTTCTTAGAAACTTTCACATCAATTTCTGAACAGCAGGAAGAGGAGATAATGGTAGTCCCTTCCAATAAGCAATCCATTTCTCTTACGGATATGACGTTTGGCCCAAGTGCCCAGCACTGTCATAAATGCCTGGTGTGTGTAACCTACGCTTAGCTTTCCTTGAATCCAATGCACCAGTATGCAACTTAGTTAGTGCTATTAATTATTGTTTCGAGGAAATAATGATACCGAAAATTTCTCAAGGAAAAATGCTGCTTTTACTGACATTAATGAAAGAGATTTATCTTAATGGATGCCTGAAACACTTAAACCAGATTCTCGCTGAACTTCTAGCAACATAGATTGAACGCCCTATAAGAACCTCTGCAAACTTATGTAAAGTTCTCTTTTTCTTGAAACAATACTGAGCTCACCGCTGTAAAAAAAATAAAAAGAATTATTCAGTTAAAAATATTTTACCTAAAATTGTTATATCTTTATTTTATAAAAGTATTATAACGTGATAATCTGGTAGAAAAAATCAGAAGATTGAAAAGAGCTTGTCTCGATCGAGGCGTGTAATATACACTGCCTTAAGAACATGATTCGTCCCCTACATGCATGTAGGTTTGTAGCAATCTCGTCCCTAAGGTATAACAACCCGATTCAGCCTGATCCTCCTCTAACAAGCACAATCACTGGGAGGCTTGACCTTACTAACTCTTTCAAATGCCCAGATGAAAAAAAAAAATGAAAGAAGTTTGGATGAAGAGAAAATGAAAAAGAAAGAGAAGAATTTTCTGTTTCATCTCAAAAAGCAGAAAAGTAGTAATGTACATTGAGTTATCTGTAACACTGGATCTAGAGCCTATTTATAGTCTCTATCCAATCACCGTTACTATCTCTATAGAAACCAGAACTAACATTTTTTGCGGAAGAGTTGTAACTCTTCTGAAAGAAACACATGAAGAAAAGGATAAAAATTTTAAAATTTTAAAGTTTTAAACTATCTAAAATTTAGAGAATCTGGTATATTAATTTTTTGAAATTAAATCTTTTTTTAAGTTAAAATTCCAACATATTCTTTGTCCGATAGATTTGAGCGTGATGGCTTAAAAATCCATCTTCACAGAATCCAAAATAAGAGTCTTAAAGAGTGTGGCTCGTGCCACAAGACAAATTTTACAGCAATTCCCTTCCTCCATAATTCTAGCGATCGATGGCGTAGAAATCCACCTCAAGTTTTCACAAAATCCAACATAAGATTCTTAATTAAGAGTGTGGCCGGTCCAAGGCCGCAAATAGATGTTTAGAACAGCTCGTGCACGCGCTAAAATCTACTCATCCAAAAGTATTGCCCGGTCCCTGGATCTCTTGATCCTATCCACAAACTATAGGAGCCTCTGCTCATCCAAGTCAAACTTATATACCATTGCTGTAGGAAATCTACTTTCACCAATATGCATGGATGCTCTCGAGGACTATATCTACAACATTGACCTCATAACAGAGACAACAAGTGGGTGTTGAGTAGGTCTTTGATATGGTTTCTACAACCTGCCACCACCTTTTCTCTTTGGCTCTTTGGACTTCGTCACTTGAACAAAGTCTCCCACACTAGAGATGAAGCTCAGAGATGAGAAAGGAAATGATAATATTTAACTCTTGGGGTTAAAAGAATGAGGTATGAGATGGGTTTTGTTTTAGGATTTGGATTGAGCTGATGTCTGTTTGAGATGTGAAAAATGAAGAGAGGAATATATGTATATATGTATAAAGAATCTGCAAAAAAACTTATGTCAAAAAAACCTTGTCCAAAACATTTTGTCAGCCAGCACGATCGCACCATTCATCAAACATTCTTTCCTCTAGACCTGTTCGTGTGCATATTCTGAGTTTGTATGAGAGAATCTAACTCAAGTAACGCCTTCAAGACCGTTTATTTAGTATTCATTTGAGTGTCTAACTTATAAGACACCCAACAATTCAATTTTTTAATCTTCCACATTTCTAGTTCTCAGATTCTGCTGCTTCCTGTTTTCAGTAGAACAGCAAATGTATGCAGTGCAAGCGGGGTGGTTCACGCCGACACCTCCAATCATCGTCGAATCAATCGAACCGTCAACCCTAAAAATTGTGCCTGTCAAAAGGCAAGGTGGCGTGGGATGACACCACATTAGCTCCTTTTGCTTTCCATTCGTGGTATTCATGACCGTAACTCTAATACAACCCCCAATAGAAAAAAGAATAAGAAAAGCCAATAGTATTTATAAGCCTTGCCCATCCTGGCCGTTTTTTTTGTGAAAGGCTCTGCCTGATTAAAGTAATAATGAGATAAAGGAGTAGAGATGAAGGAGATGCACCTTCGCTCTCAATGATTTAGTGAGACATAACTTTCATTAGCTCATAAATAATATATGATGTGTTTTTTATCCTGACTCATAATATTAAACACAGGCAACGGAGGCCTACTTGTGTGCGCCGCTCTATACAGGACAGGGAAGGAAAGCTACATATCGAACCCTACATCTCGGCGAAGCCTCCAAGAGATTCTTCCTTTAATGAATGGCCAACCAAGAAGGTTCCTTCAATAATAGAGGTCTAGGCTTTTCATGTGAATGCATGAGTTTTCCAGCTCAAGCGCTTTGCTTACCCCACAAAGCATATTACCTTCCTACAAAAAGTTTTTAAGTGCAAGCTCTTTGATCGCATTTGGGCAGTACGAGTCTATATTGCACGCAACAAAAGGAACCTTGCAAGCTAGGCCACATGCATGCGTATGAGAGAAAGTTGCATGCTCTTGTGAGGTAGAATGATGTATGCTTATAATTTAGCCTATAGTACAGTAATATATAAGGCAGAACAACAAAGCATTCTTCTGATTATGCTAAGTTATTGAACTATTCATGATTAGTCGGATAATTTATTGTTTTATGATCGTTTGTGATTATCCATGTACTGATATATATTGATAATGTTACATCAATTTTTTTCTGTTAGCTGTCGTTTGCTTTTTGTTGAATGTATCAAATATAAAAGCTTAGATGATGTACTTTATGTTGACGATCTACATTCTTGCTGAAGTTTGCATGAGTTCTCTTTTTCCTTTTTCCTCTTTGAACTTCGAATCATTTCCTCTGGATGAATTGTCTTAAACATTGAAGTTGGGATATCATACCGGTGTCCCTATGTCATTCTCTCTCTCTCTTTCTCTCTGGTGTGGGAATATGTCATTTTATTATAACTATTGAAATCAACGTTTTAACCCATGTGACCACTAAAATCAAGCTTTAATTCTCACCTGAATTAGCATTGATCGAGCATATCAAGTTGACAAAAAGTTTGAGCTAAGAAGACAGTATTGTCCAAGACCTTGTTATGACCCATATAACAAGGGAGCTACATGGTAGGTGATATTATGGGGTACCAATTTCGAAAACAAATGCTTTCAGACAACGTTTATAAATAGCAGGAGTATCAGACTTGAGTTCAAACATGAAGTCCTACAGAAGGGTTTAAAAAAAATATTCTGAAGAAACAATCAGTAAGTGCCAAGTTGCAGGCAACATATAACACCAATAACCACTTTCTTGTTGCTATAAGAATTTCCATTTAATTGAATTTTGACAATGTTTTTGGTGAGATGTTGATACGTATTGTGAGCGACTTTGTTTTCTCCTGCAAATGAATCATCAACATACGTACGAGCCTTTCCCCCATCATAATTTAGTAAACGGGGGAACAGAACATGAAGGTTGAATGGTAGTAGCGTGTTTATCCTAATTTAACCTTGCATTTTAGCTGACATTTCATTTGATAGGTAGAAGATAAACCTTACCTGTTGAAGTCTAAGCTCGTGAAACCACCTTGGCATCTCTAAAATCATCTAAACCGGAGTCTAAAGGAAAGCGCAAAATGACATGGTTTGGTACAGAATGGCGCACCACAAAAATCTCCTCTCTCAATATCACCCAGTTTCCTGAAAATTTCTTGAAAAATGCCGCAAGATAAGGCCAGAAAACTCATCACAATATGTTTTCGCTATAGTTACATATAAGCATTGACGAGGGTAATCCCCTTAATTATGAGGCTAGGAAAGTTCATCCAGTCAAGAAAAGTCCTTGCCCATCTAGAACTGCATTACGGCCTAGATGAGGCATCCGGACTATTGTTTGCTCAATGAAAACAGAGAGTTAGATTTTACCAGATTCTGACCTTGAAAGGGTTTTAAGATCCCCCCCGGCAACTGTGACTGGTAGGGCTCCGTCCTCAGAACGGAAGCTACAAGTGCCAGTTGTGGCTTTGCTAAATTTAAATGCAAGCTTGTAGTCCCCGACAGTACCTGCACTTTGAACAAAGCTTGAGCATGTTGCGAGTGCTACACCAGGTTCTCAGCAAAAAGAGGAATATCACATTGACGTCAGAAAAGTGAAATGAAGATACAAATGTAGATCTCACTAAATCTTATCTGATAAAAAAGATCCACTGATTCTGGCATGAGGTTTCAAGTTCACATCTGAGCATAGCATCATGAAAAATTTGTACTGAATTGACACTGACAAACGGACAAAATTAGACATTACCCTCTCCTGTACTCCCGTTTTCATTGTCTCAATGAGCCAGGATGGGTTCTGCCCATTCTTCTCCCCCATTTTTTTTCACAAATAAACACACTTTCCCTCTTGTTGTGGTTCTGTACATACATGCTGAAAACCCATTATTTCAAAAAACTGATACAGCACCCGTTTTTTTATTCAGATCGCATCAACATGAACTCGCCCTCCTGAATCTCATGGCCATTTTCAATACATCAATACTCAACTTTGCTATGAAAAGGTCACCGGTGGCCCGGGCTGATTGAAACTAAATTGTTGAACTTGATGAGTTTCAGATCCATGGAGATCCGCAGCAGTTGATGTAACCACGTGCACATTTCAATTTGTACAATGCACCTGCCAAATGTGAAAATAAAGGTGCAATAGTATTAAAGTTTATTATTATGTCCACTTACAGCTTGATACTAGAAGAAGACATACAGGTTTGGAAATATCCTACCATTGCGAAAGTGTTGAGACAAATCCTTCCCAACTAGGCACCTTCGGTAGAAGCAACATCCAGCTGCTTCTTTATTTCATCAAGACAGGCTTCGAGTTCCCTAAATTCCTCTGTATCTGTGAAGTTCACAGCCTGGAAAGCATCCAGAGGATATGTTATCTAAATTTTGTCTCTTAAGATCAAAGAGATAATTGGTGTGAAATGAACAAAGCATGATCAGAATATACAAATATTTGGTTTCTGAGACATCTTCACAAAGTGAAAGAGGTAAATAGGGGTTTCTAAGTTATATTGAACTTTCTAGAGTGGCCGAAAAGATTGAGCTCACATTTGTGGATTGGAACTCAAATATCATAATCATATCAATGTTCATGTGATAAAAAAATTCCAATGATCTGGTGCACTCTAAACGATGTGAAACACAAGCCTTTCAAGATCCTCTAATTTTAGGTAATTTTTTTCTAAGCTTTTTATGCTTGCCACCATAACCCACTGAAACTGTATACCCAAAGCCCACATGACAATATTCTAGTGATGATTAACATATTTTATTTACTCATTTCATTTTTGCTTTTTCTTTCTATTTGCAATTTTGAAATTTTTGGATGCCTAAACTGGATATGAAAACATCTAAATTGAAGCCCATTAGGCTAGTCAAAATTGAAGCCAGTATATACTATAGTCTTGGCATGCTATTTCAGACAATAGCTAATGTTTTTTTCAGACACTTACACCATATATAACAGACTATAAATAAACAGACAAATAGGAATATAACCATTAAAATTACGTAGGGAGAAAGCTCAGACAAGTTTCCAAATTACTTGGATTATTAAAGCCATGCCACTGATATCTTAGTATATTATGAGGGGGAACATGAGCACACCTCAGAAAGTAAGGTGTTTTGCATTTTCAAAAAATAGTATTAGTTGCATGCTGATTCTGAATTACGGTAAAATGTAAAAGAAATATGTTTATTATACAACAAAAACGGCATGACCCAGCAAGATTTCAAATCTTTGAGCAATCCAACAGAATAGTTGACCACTGTATAACAAGAAACAAGGAATGCTGATTTTTAAGATGCAGAGAAAATGTCAAAGATTCACAATTTAATTAAAATTATATTCAAATGCTCTCAGAGTAACAAGAATAAGATGGTAGACAAATATATAAAATATAGCATGCTACATTGTCAGCAATGATAAAAAAAAGTAATGTTGTTAGTCATTAAAATTATCACTAGGAACTTAGCATAATATTTAACAAAGTGCAGTAAATATACATTCTGAAATCACTCAATGTGGTATAATTGTAGGAGACCAAGTTGTAATAAACAAGTGGTAAGAAAGGACTTAAGGATGCTATGGTTAAGGAGACAAGCTTGAAAATCAAAATTATTTCAAAGATTGAAAAAAGGAAGGGAGGATTTAAAATGGTAAGTATGGAAGTTATGAGAAGGATTTACAAAAGCTTAAATAGCAGTAGATTTACCCATATTGGGAAAATAATGAAAAACATGCACTGCGTTGGCTTCTATTTCAGATCTGTAAGGAAGAAGAGTACAAAGAAAAACTTCTGTAATAAAAGACAATACGTTGATGCTTGGTGATATGCTAGACGACTTTTATAGGCAATGCTGAAAATTAACCAAAGCCACAGTCAACGAATTTTATCCCACCTATCCATATTTTATATTTTACATTTATAAAGTATCTCTATGCAATTTGTTCTTATTTATGGCTATGTTGATCATTGACAAGAATACCCTAGCATATGGTTTTTGTCAGAATTCAATCCATATTTTGGCCATCTTAATTACAATCTCATATCAGCTTCTGTCAAACCTTCAAAAACTTCTCCAAAATTGTCAGCTGCATCACCAGAGTTACATTAAGTAGTTGGGTAGAAAACGTAAGAAATGACCATGTAACTTTCTTCATGGTTCATTCATGACAGAGGTCCAACTTACCTGTTATGCACCTTATGTTGGTCAACACATTATAGTTGTGAATTCTGGATAGTACAAATTTAAGTATTATCTTGTTAAGCGTCATCATGATAAGCACATTAGAAAACAATATGATGGCGATAATGTAACAAAGAATTTCATGACCCAATTTTTCTTTTTCAAAAACAGATTCTACCTGTTTTACTGAGCTTCTTAAATGCATCTCAGCTGTAATAAGTTCTCGACGACTCCCAGTGGAGGAAGCAATTTCCATGTAAACCTTGCACAGTTGCAAAGAAGCATGGGCAAATTTTTTAAACCGGTCCCTATCATGCCAGAGCTCTGAACCCTGTAATCAATGAATTTGGTGACTTCTTTGCTTCAGTCAAATGGAATACATAAAAGCTGCATGGATAGAAGTATGAAAAATATTTGTTGGCTGTAAAGAATATACAAATCACACCGAACAATATCTGAATCATATAAAACTGAGATTTTACATTAAGATTGCATACTCAATAGCATGCTAAGAATGTCTATACCTATATTTAAGGAAAACTATGGAGTTGCGCACACGAAGCCAGGTCCTAACAGTGTAGCCTTTGGATTTAATAGAAAAAAATCTTGCAGAACCCACATGCGCACACAAAGACACACACATACATAAATACATACATTATATACGTATGTATGCGCGTGTGCAAGAGAGAGAGAGAGAGAGAGAGAGAGAGAGATGCTGCTAACATTTCATGCTACTTTGCTCCGGACTTCTCAATTCTCCATAAATACTAAGGACTCGTTTGGTTCGTGGGAAGAATTTTTTCTCACAGGAATATTTTTCCCAAGAAGTTGATTCCTAAGAATATGATGCCTGAGAAAATGGTTGTAGTATATTTGGTTAACCATGAAAAAGTGGCACATTGCAGAGTATCTTATGTTTAGTTGAGCATCTACTTTTCAGAAAAAATTGTATGAAATATCTATTATACCCTTAAAAAAGTGAAAGACCTTATTCATAGATTTTGATGGTTTAATGATAGTTTTGGAAAAAGAAAAGGATCCCAATTTCCAACTGGTGGGAAAGTAGCTTATGTATTTTTCTTTCTTATGGGAATACTATTTTTCCATCTCTCTCCGTTGAAAACTCCAACCTAACAAGAGGTATTTTTTCATTTTTCCGTTGATCATGCTTTCCCCCTCTTCTTTTCCCGCGAACCAAACGAGTCCTAAGTATTTGTTTGGATGGCAGCAACTCAACCCTGCTTGCAGGTTGAGTTGCAACATGGCCCATTTGAAACATTATTTGATTGAGTTGCAAAGATTCATTATTTTTTCAAAAGAAAATTTTTGACGAACATAATGGTAGTGTACAAGCAAGTTCCAAAAATTCACAGGGTGTTAGTTGAGTTGCAACATGGCCCATTTCAAACTTTATCTGATTGAGTTGCAAAGATTCATTATTTTTCAGAAGGAAGTTTTTGACGAACAAGCAATTTCCAAAAATTCACAAGATGTTAGTCTTTTTCAAATCAATTGATTGTATGGATTGGCATTCATTCTATGATACCTCTGCTTGCTATCCATCTTAGAATGCCAAAATTTCTTAGGCAATACGATAAGTTCAATTAGGGCTTGCCTCTGTTTTTAAATATTAAATATATAAATGAGACAATAAAAAACATTAAAATTATTTAGCTATACCTGGAATGATCTAACTTGCTTTAAAAGGGCTTCAGAACACATAGTGAGGTTGCCTTTGATTTTGTGCCACCTTGCATATAGACCCCATATATCTTCCTGACTACCACCATTTCGAATAATCTAAAAAATAAAATGGAATATGATTGCAATGAAAGTTGCTTCTCAGAAAGTATAAATTTGAAGGAATAAAGCCAAGTCCTTCAAAGTAATGCCATTTTAAAAATAAAAAGAAGACTAAAATTATGAAGAAAAATAACTATATGTTACTGACACAAATATAAGAGGTAAAACTAGTTGCATTATAGAAGTGATCCCTCGTGTAAAGAAAATAAAATGAGACAAAAAAGTGCAGCAAAAAGCAACAACAGTAAGTATTTTATACAGCTTTTACACATACCTGTTGCAGAATATTGCCAAGCATATCCAACAAGAATTCGGTTTCCCTTGGTTCTTTGAGGATAGATTCTGAGCATCCGCACTCATCAGAAGATTTGGTTAAAGAATGCGTTACTTCTGTATCACTTTCAAGGACATCAAACGAAGAAAAAGCAGGCTTAGAGGTCCTTTCTTCAAACTTTCTCATAATCTTATCCAGTAATTCAACGTCTACTCGTTTATTATTTGATAGATCTAGTACCATTTTAATAGCTTCCAGTGCCTGCAATGAAAAGCTCTTTAGCATCGTTGAAGAGTGTGCCTCCAGCCTCATCCATTTTAATGATTATGAACTCAGTCATACAGAGAAATTTAAATGTTAATGCCCATGGACAAAATTTTAATGCCCCCCATGGTAAATATTCAAAGTGCTTCCAATAAGCGTAAGCAATGGAAGCATCTTACTTTTCTAGTATTTCTAACGAATCATGTTTAAGAATTTTGCAGCAATTAACACCCAAGAGATCAAGAAGATCAAAAACAATATCCTAGCTATTCTTAGTAAAAATTCGAAACAGAAAAATACATTCTAGAAAAGTCTTGACTTGGGTAAGATTTTTTGAGGAAATTGGGTTTGACACAAATTTTGAACCATAGAATTGAAAGAAATGTGACAGGATTTGGGTTTGTTATTAGCAACAACTAAATATTAATCACTAAAAATTAAAGTGTTTCTGTCTGACTCGACTTTAATGGTGAAACCATGAACGAGGTTACTGGAAGAAATTACTAATAAAATAAATGATAAATAAATAAAGGATATGTAGCTAAAATGTGAATAATGATTAAGGTAAGTTCAGCAATGAGGTTCTACAAGATAGGCAAATCCATTAGGGCAAAAAGCCGTAAATATTTAGTATGTAAAGACAGTGAGACACAAAGGAACAGACTTTAAGATTCACATTTTACAATGAAGGGTTCAAGTATAAAACCCAACTGTACAAGTTATCTAAATGTCGGACCTTTGATTCAATATATAACAACATTTTCTCGTGTTATTGTTCAATTTTTCATAACTATAATAAGAAGAAAGCTAAAAAACTTTATGAGGTAGATTTATCATTTTGATGCAAACAAAAGCACATATAAGCAAAATCATGAGAAATAAATTATTTGAAAAGGCTACATAATGATTTTTTATCAACAAATTGAATCTTAAATAAAACATTTCAACAAAAAATGAACATGGAAAGAAAGAATGAACCCTAAAATGAATTCCATAAACAAAAAGATGACGATTACTTTTTATTTGACTTGATTAACACAGCATAAAAAGCATGGGTTAAGGTACCATACCCATGCAAATCAGTACAGTATTGACTATGCCAATAAGGTACCAACATGGTACAGAGCCACATAACCTCCTGTACTTTGCCTGTTGTTTGTCTCAAGTCTCTCAACCTTACATCGACACACACCAATACAGGTCAGCATGGGCCCATTTCAGTTGACATAAGCCTTGGCACATGATTGGGTACATGACCAGCACAGCTCAGCAAGGCACACATTATGCCATCTCGTGATCAGGCACAACACATGATTCTTTAATTCTTGATAAGAAGAACCAATCTATTCCATATGGATGTTAAATACAACATGTTCTTACATCCCTATGCCTTCTACTCAAATGACAAATGCAGTAAAAGATAGTGAGAAGAGTTTAAATAAACTTTAATGTTTCACCTGGCGGAAGTTTCCTACATCCAAAGCAACATGACTAAAGTTTTCCCAGAGCTGCCAACTATTCCTCCTGTTAAAAGTTTCGTGTTAATCAATGCATAAATCTTTCCGTATGTTATTTAATCAACCATGAGAAAGGTGATATTAAATGCCTGAATTTTATTGCTTCCTTGAAAGCGATGAATGCTGACTTGCTCTTCTTCTTTATCATATGCCTACACAGTTCGTGAGGTGTAAATCCATGTTCTAGAGCCAAAAAAATGAAACTTATAACAATATTTAAGAACTGAATATGTCGTAAGCCTCGAACATTACTTTTTATAAATAACTGCAATGAATCAATTTATATATAACTTGAATTTCATAATGTGACTAAAAGATGTCATGTATGCAAAATTACATCCCTGTGATGAATTATAAAAAAATAGAACATAAGAAACTGCAGCACAATGTCTCTGCAAAAACAAAAATAAACAAAGATATTTCTGCCGAAAACCAGTTTTTACGTTACATCATAGATAGACCTGATTATAATGGATGTCAGACAAACATTAATGTAAAAAAACTTAAAGTGAAAAGGCATGAACATACAAACAAGCAATATTATTCCAAGCCTCTCCATTATCAGGATCTAGCTGAACAGCACGAGTAAACGCATCCAATGCTTTATCAATATCTCGGGCCTGCATGTACCAGCAAATAACTCACACATCAAGAAGTACTTGGTTTTCAAGTTTGAATCAATCTCAGTACTTATCATCCAATAATGTACAAGAGCATGAGCTCAGTTCAACTTTACACCTTGACACCTTTCAAGGACAAGAAGGATATAGCATTCTATTTATAAAACTAATTGAACAAAGTTGAAAAACTTGTAAGTGCACACAATGAAGACCCAAAATGAGAGATTTGCATTAAATATATCTAAAGAGTGTAAAGCTTATCAATTAAAGCATAAAGATAATGAAAAGATCACCTTCAATGCAGCGGCACCAAGTGCAAACCAGCCATCCGGGTATAAGGAATTTAACGCCAATGCAGACTCCCTAAAGTACATTTTAATGCAAACCATTACAACTTGTCAGAATAATACAGAGAAATCAAGAGCTGCAAGTTTGCATAATTCCTTTTATGAACCACTTATAATAGAAAACTACTCAAGCTTTAAAATTATATACCAAAGAATTTTAGATGTCTCATAGTCACCCCTGTTGTATGCCCTTCGAGCCAGAGACCGCTGTTAGAAAAGTCTAGTCATACAAAGACTGAATAACTTAACATAATTTAGGGTTCATTGACAATTTGTAAACTTTAATTTTACCATAGCCCTAGCAGACTTATTTTTTGAAACTTCCAATGCTTTCTCATAATACGCATCAGTATTTGTGACATCACCAAGTGAACACCTGCAAATAATATAGAAATATGTAAAAATTCTATGCATCAGGAAGAAACTTTTAAAGAAAAGCACACAACATCATAAATAATATAAACTAATTATGAAAGTGACTAGAATGAGATATCCAAATGATGACGTCTTGTTTAACCTTGTGAAAATGCATAAGACTGAAGGCATCATTAGACACTTGTGTTATCTTAAAACCCTAGGAGTAGAGCAAGTATAAAGGTGAAAGAAAACATATTCTGCACTTTGTACAAAAGGTGACAAAAATGACAAGTACAGCCCTTGATGAAGAAGAATTTCAAAGCAACAAGAACACTAGCCATACTAACCCCGGCTTAGTTTTACTGGGCCTTTAGTCGAATAAAATAAACCAAGCCCATGTTTTCTCGAATTACAGTAGGGGGTGTACACCTATCCTTGTCAGACAAGCGGGAGCCAACACCAAAGGGCAATAAGCTGTATAACTATAGGCGCACCCCCCCCCCCCCCCCCTCTTTCAGGAGATTATGAGAAACCGTTATGATTGTTCATGTGTATGTGAAGCCAATTCCAGCATCGACTTAATGCCAGTAGAAGAGTTGGACTTGATGAGCTGGCCTGAACCTATTAGACATGCAGCCAGTTGCCGCCAAGACACCGGGGCAAAAGGGAAAAAAAAGAAATTTTAGGTCTCTTCAATTCCAATCCACATTCTAGGCTTCTCCGAAACCTGCGACATCAACCAAGAAAGGAAGATGAAGAGTGCTCCCATTGGGTTAGTGGATGGGTGGTTTACAACCCTCCTCCAATCCACAACAGCTAAAAAGAAAAGCAACAGGAGATATGGACAATCAATGCTTAAGCTCTAATCCTAGATTCAGTGGACATCACTGCTTTGCTCTGCTCATTTCTCTTAAGATTGACTGCTAGCAATGATGAAAAAAAAAAAAGAGGAGCTTCTAGCCTAACTTTGGCAAGCAGCCTGCAGTGCTTGGCCACTTCGTGGATGGGTTGAAGAAAGTAGAGAGGAAAATATATAGGTTAGGTTTCGTCTAACTCAGTACCAAGTTTTTCCCTTTATCTGTACCAAGTTAAATACCGAATTACCCAGGTCAAGGAGCCGCAACCCCGGCAATCAATAGTTCAAATGTTTATTTTGATAAATGCACGTTTTATCCCCACCTCATGTGCAACACTTGGTGGGTGACAATCCAAGCAGATTGACTAGCCAAGTCAACCGGGTTATCAAATACCAAGAATATCCCACTCTAATTGATTAGATCAAATCTAACAAGACCACTTCAATCCTGCATGATCTTATTTCAGGGAAAAAGTTTCCCATGCTAGTATAAATTTCCCAATGGCACTCATGTTCTCGTGCTTATATATCTTGCTCCTTAAAAAAAATCCTATTTGTGGACTTAGGTTTTGTGAGGCCCATGACTTAAGAACAAAAGGGGAAAAAAATCTATGGTGGTTGGCCTGAGTCATAAAACTCAGCCTACTCAAAGAATTTAGCAAACCAATTTATTCTATAAAAAAAAGATCATCATCTCTTAGAATTAAGCATTATGAATCACCACTGCCCCACACCTTGTGTGCTTGTGTGAGCATAGAGACTCCATCCCAACAAACATATTACGTAACAACCCAACATATAACTAGAAACATGCATATATGAGCATGTAATCCTAGAAAATAAACCAATCTATGGAAGCACTGAGTATTGTTAAGCATCATTTTAGACGATATGCTTCGGAGATTAATGTATAAGACTTTTGTAACCAAACTTTTGGGTTTTAGTAATGTTTAGGTACATTTGAACTTATTAGATTTAAAGATTTAAGAAATACCTTAGTACTTGAGAGTTAAAAAATTGACTCGAAACCAAAAATCAAGGTTTTGAACTAAAGTTGGAAACTAACTTTGTATTCTTGAAGAATTCAAATTTTTAAGTACTCTAAGTGAACTCAAATAGAGAGTAATTCCTTATTTACATGTAATATATTAAGTAAATATCCTTTTCTGTCTTTTGAATAAAAGTAAAGGAGATTTACCTAAATAATATTAGGTGTAAGTCCACCTGATTGTTTGTCTTTATCGATTGCCTGATGAGCCACCTAGAAGCGCCCATTTTCCAAGGGACCCGACCTATATAATGACAGCCCTACTGGGGCCCACGCATGGAACTGCTTCTCAGCACCTATAACAGGATGTTATGGGGGCAAGTAAGTGAAGGGAAAGAAAAAGGTGCCAGGCCTTTAGAGAGAAGGACAAGGAGTCTGAATCAAGCTTTCTGGATTTGATTGGCTTCAAATAGTAAGTGAAATCCTCCATGCCCTTGATTAAGTTTTGATGTGATTACTGTTTCTGAATCTCATAGTTCATCTTATGCTTCAGAATTTACTCCTTTGTGGGGCTTGAAGATCTGCTTAAGATGTTTTAAATGATCATTTCTGTTCATCTTTTTAAGAAGTTACAACATCTAAGTATACAACAAACCATTTTACTGGATTGCTAAAAGCAACATCTGCTAATATGAAAGGCTTTGAAAATTCAGAATCAACGTCCTTACAGAATTTATGACTTACTTACAAGTACTTTCATCAACTATCCTGAATTTAAGTTAAATATAATGAATTTCTACCCTGAAATCAATTCACAAACAAAGTTACAATTTTGTACCTGTAAAGACCCTGATCAATTTTCATAGCTTAGGATTTCCTTTGTAATTCCTGATTTTGTATCAGTTTAAACTTTGTGTTGTTTCAAGAATTTTGAACCACAAAAGCTATTTCCAAGACCTAAGTTTCCTTTCAAAATTTTAGACTTTTCCACCAGCTTCAATTTTAATGTTCTTTCGCAATTGAATCCTATGGTCCAAATACTTTTGACTGGTTCCTTCTTTGGAAATTTGTTACCATGTCAATTGGAAGTTGTGTTTTGGCATTTGATATGGAAATTCTAAAATGAAAATATAAAAAAGTGAAAGATTTATGTGGACTGCTAATCAAGTTGTGCACTAGCCTCATTAAAAATTCTGAGGAGAATTTCTTTGGACCAGGCAATACATTGGCCAGGTCATATATGTAGCATCAATTGTAATATCAATGACAATCTATAAGGGCCCTCATCCAAGCAGTATATGTGGACCTCGAGGATTTTATGTGGCCTCATCTGCATTAACACGGGATTTATGTGACCTCATCCAGTTTAGCAGTGCACATGAGGATTATGTGGGCCCATCCAGTTTACAAGAGAGGATTTTATGTGACCTTGTTTGTAGTGAGGACTTATGTGGCCTCAAGTTATAAGTAAAACTTTGTAAGAAAATATGAAATAAGAGTTTTGGAAAATAAATTATACTTTGGTCATTTAATTTTGAATAAGTATTCAACTTGTGATTTTGTTTAAATTATTTGGATTCTTCTAAACCGAGGTTTGAACCTATTTGTGACATCTTATTACTTAATGAAAACTATACTTCTGAAATTTCATAACAAAATGATTTTGGTGAATTTTCACTCAAATATATCATTGATAATCAGATCATGTTTTTCATTTTGAAGTTATTTGTTTCTCAAGGACCTTTAGCTTTGTAGCTTACCATATCTTCTATATAATTTTTTTCAAAGGACTAGTTGGGCCCTAGTGGATTTATTCAAAAAAGAGGATTTGATATTTTAAAAGTTGACATTGGATCTAATGATCATTGAAGTGATGTCAGCCATATCCCAGTTTGCACCTTTGAAGGTATAATGTTACATATGATAAGTTATGTTTAAGTTTGAAAATGGATTTCTAATACAGGCATCTGGGGTGGCAGTATGTTTCTAGTAATATTTTGTTTGAACATGTGGATTTTATTAAGCATGTTAAATACTTCGGGTATTTAGATAAATTTCTATTGAGGATAATTAAGTTCGAATTTTAGCTTTGTTTGATTTGGTGGTCACACCTCGGGGTTCAAATAAGATGGCATATTGAGGTCTGACATCGGCTCACTTAATTGGTTTCTCAAACACAATACAAGGGTCAACCTGACTTAAAGAAAATAACAAAGCAACCTCATAACACTTTTCACAGCGCATAACTTTAAACCACAATGATGTGCAATGATGTAAGTTGAGCTGAAAAACTCAAAAATGATAAGATCCTTTCTGGTTCCTTCCACTTATGAATGGCAACAACTGACTCGAAACATGCTCATGCACCAAATAAGAAGGATGTTGCCTTTTATTTTCTACATATACCAAAATTATCTTACAAATCTTCCGACAACAAAATTACTATTAGAAACTAGACCAAAGAAAAAATGAATAAAACAGCCCTTTCAACTCCTAAAAGTCCTCGAAGCCCTAGATGTTTAAGATCTTGAGTTGATAAAGACATTCGAGATCAGAAGAGGCCTAATATTGAAAGGGAAAAACTGGTGAGAGTTGCTTCTTGTACTTAACAAGCCTAATCAGAATTACTCTATGTACTCACCTATTTCATAGAGCTCAAAACCAGTTATAGCATTGCATGTTGTAGAGCATGGGCTAAATTCACAAGGAGTAGATGAGACACCTCAAATGCATTAAAAGAATCGTGGAGACTACAATGAGATATCTACATGTAGTTGTGCCCTTTAAATGAATAAAAAAACAACTCTGCTCCTTAATTAACTCAGCAAGAAACTGCATCAAAAAACTAAATGAGCTAAGTGGCTTGTCTTCCCTGAAGATTCTATCATTAGACAGTTTTCTAACTTTGATATATGTGATTTTTGCATAGTTTTCAATTCAACTAGCAAGATTCTAAATTACTTACCATAATCTTGGGTCATTAGGAATGTCAGACAATCGTGCCTTGATAAGATCAACAGCTGCTGCTTTTTTCCCTAGCAATCTGTCATATTGAAAATGTTATATCTCCATGATTTGGCATGAGCTGACAAGAAGGACAACTGTCAAAAAGAATGCATAATATTTGACATGGGAACATTGCCATACCGATAGCAATAGATTAGATTATCCCATAATTCAAGATCTTCAAAAAATTTTAGTGCCTCTCCAATCATACCACAACTCACCAAAAGCTCACCATATTCTCTGAAAGTTCCAGACAAGGAGGGACAACTTAGGAACATAATAAAAATACATATTTTACAATAATATAAGAAGAACATGCTAAAAAATATACAACTTGTCAACAAAAGAAGATAAGACTGTCATCCACTAACAAATCATCAATACATACTTCCGCAATGCAGGGATGGTTGGTATATAAACACCATATGCTAACTGAATCCTTTGTGAAGCCATAGGAATAGCTTCATATACAACTTCCACCTACAAATGGAACAAAGCAGATTATTCCGAGTTACAAACAAATGTAACCCTCAGTAAAGAGAAGCATTTAAAAATCAGACAAGGATACAATACCACTTAAGATTTGAATGGTGAACAAAGAATAAGGAATGAAAACAATGAGTTAAAATATCAGGTGATGAAAGTTAAATATTCATCTTAAGATACTAAGTCATTGGCTCTAAGAAAAGAAGAAATTATTCCAATAGAGTTGAGTAGATCCTTGTGATATAGTCGGTCATGGGAATAGTCATGCATGTTGCTTTCTAGTTTCTACATTCCATCTTTTTGATGCACAGCATGTGTTTCTCATCATATAAAATAAGTATATGAAGCATAAGAAAAGGAACACAACTAAAAAAAATATAATATGATCTAGTGTCATGACATGAGATAAAGACCGCACAAATTCTCATCAACCTACCAGTTGAAGGATTATCAGACAAGTCTGTATGCTGCATCAATAATACGTATCAGGCATTAGGTTAGCAACAAGATATAATCATTTCAACCAATTTATTACTTGTGCCAGCCCATATCATTACTACAGGACTACATAAATGTGTATCAAAGAAATACAACTGGTACAGACCAATAGGTTGCAATACAAGATTGCACCATGCATTCTCATTCAGCCTAGGCACAGACATCAAGAATAGCCTTGTACGTATTGAAGGTGCTCTCAAACTTTTCTCCTATAATTTTTTGTCATTTTTTTAATTTCTGAAGTACCTGAAGGTCACGCATAAAAAGTGGATGTGATCATGACAGAGAATCATCATTTTATATCAGATGAAAGGTTAAAAATAACGTAAATAAACTCTATAAGTATTCTACTATATTGCCATTATATGAGCTTCCAATTGTATCAACACTATGTTAGAGCACGTATAACCTAGTCATAAATACATAAAATAGTTACACATATGCCTGCAGTTTTTTTTTCCTATAAGTTTTGAGTTTGTCTTTTGTTAATAAGCAACATAATGAAATGTTAGGTCATAAGACAATTTAGCAGGAATTAGGAATTTAGGATAGAATGCAGATGCTAAAGAATTATCAACACATATCTAAGATGATTAATGATCCTAGATATCTATAAATAAGTAAAATCCAGTGTTCGGTCATTAGGAGCATGTCCATAGACCTGTATAATGCAGTTAAAATCAATTTATATTTACCAGAAAACAAAAGAATGAATTAGCATGTATCATTGTTCCGGCTGCTAATCTTTGTAATCACATCTTTCTATGCTAGTGTGTACCAAACATTGGCATGGAATATTAGTGCTATGTATTGACCAATATGGGCATGAGACATGATACTCAGATCAGTACCCTATTTCTTGCACTGAACAACTATAAAATAATCAACACTAATTCAAAGTGAAAAGCATGACAATACTATAATTTCTAATGTAACCTCTTGCATTAATTTCACCAA
The DNA here is from genome assembly GCF_051530095.1 of Phoenix dactylifera. Taxonomy (NCBI): domain Eukaryota; kingdom Viridiplantae; phylum Streptophyta; class Magnoliopsida; order Arecales; family Arecaceae; genus Phoenix; species Phoenix dactylifera. The sequence continues at coordinate 32,778,900 of NC_143195.1, forward strand.
AAATGTTGAGCGATCATACCCCTCATATAAAAGCCACTGTTACTATGAAGCAATCTCTAGAGATACCTGCCTCATGTAATTCAAACTTATCCCATCATTCAAAACCTCGACTAAGCCATCAAAAAGAAGAAAATATCATTTACATGTCGAATTCATATGAACTGAGAAAACAAGGATTTGACATAAGGCAGTGTACCAATACCTATAAATGTTCAACATAATCCATCCGATTTGCTAAATGTTAGCATAGAGTGGAACTAAAAATAAAACTGATTCTATCACTGTATGCTCCAAAAACTCACAATGCCATGATGCAGAGGTCTTTCTTAAATGATGCGCTAACAGACTAAATTGATTAGCTTCATAATGACGGATAATGTATTGAACCTTCATAACACATGACTGATTAAATACATTAAACCAAGGTCCGCCGTACCGGTGGCCGGCCGGACCGGTACGGTACCGGTCCGGACCGGTACCGTACCGGCCGTTACCGCGAGCCAGACTTTTTTTTTTTAATGTTGTCTCTGTTGGATCTTAAATTAAGTGAAAATTGATGTTTTTTTATTACTTTTTTCATGATTTTTGATATTTTCATATTTAAATTTAGGGTTAAAATTTGAAACATATATGATGCATGATTGCATGTTATGTTTTCCTCCCGTTCCAAATGATAAAATCATACACAAAATATCTTCAAATTAAGATGCAATCATTTACATTCATTTAAAGTACTCTAGGATATCTAAAATCGGGACGAGTGCCGATGGCTCTCGTAGGTATCTGGATCATAAGTATAATCAGGAGGAGGCAAATCAACCCAATCAGAAGGAACGCACGCCAGGTTATAAGAACTGTCGGATCTCTCGCTCACGCTCTGGCTCTGAGAGGTGTCCTCTGATTGTGTAGGGGCCCATCCAAATATGGCGGAAGCAAAATCCATTGCACCATATCCATATTCGTCAGGCTGAGGCTGTGGATAATAGAATCCGTATCCGTATGTTGTCGGATCTGCAGTCGTATCCTGTCTTCCTGAACGACCTCGAGGAGCCCGTCTTCTATATCCAATAATATCCTCACGAAATCTATCAGGTGGTCGACCGTAATCCGTATCCTGTGTAGCACCCATAAATTGGGACTCACCGGTGAAATAAAGACCACCCTCCGGCCCATTATCAGTGACGACCTGCACGACATTCTCCTCTCCTACCAGATCAATCACATCCTCCATAAGTTTCAGCATATACGAGGTGTTGTGCACATAAGCCGAAGCATCAATCGACTTGTGGAAGAAGGTCTTAGCATCACAGTATGTCAGGAAGTTGATGATGCTCCGCCTGGTCGGACCGGTCCAACCATCGCACATGATGGTTAGTCCATATATGGGCCACTTGCTCTTGTAGGAGTCAATCCAATTCTCCAGCTCCTCCTTATTGTTGTCAAGAAGCTCACCGTATATATCCTTCGGGCCTGGAGGAGCTACACCGGGACCGGCAGCTTGTATGGCGGCAATGGCAGACCTGTAGTATGTATTGTCTGCCACATTCGCTAGGATGTGGCTGAAGTGAAACCAGGATCCAATAGCTCGCCACATAGTTTTCTTCTTATCCTTCATCCACATTGTGTCTACCCTCTGCTGCCTTGAATCTCTACTGGGGAGAGCATGCGGATCTACATCATGAATTGTCGCTCCTTCTGGAATTCCTCTAGATGACTTCTTTCGGCTACCAAAACTACCCAGCATAGATGCAATCCGGCCACGTTCTTTGCCGACGCCCTCCCTTACTGAAGTTGTCCTCAAGAACTCTGGATCTTGTCTAGTGCTTCGAGAACCGCCGCCCGACTCGTATGCGGAGGGCCCAAATCGAGCCCTATGCCTGGCCACCTCCTCCTGCTGCCACTGATCATCCAGGCTTGCATGCATGGCCGCCTGAATATCTGCCTCCTCCTCATCTAGATCCTCGACCTCCTTTGGCTCCCTAGAGTGATAGGAAGGTGGCTCTGCCGCTTGGCGATCGACCTCCGCCCTCTTCTTGGAAGCCATCTCCTTCGCTTCTTTGGCCTCAGCGAGATTCTGCCTCATCAGCACACGAATCTCGTTAGGACAATTTCGGCACGTAGCAACCTCACCGGAATTTCCGGCTAAGTGTTGCTTCAACCTGGTTACCCCTCCTCCCTTGAAAACCTTGTCGCAAAACTTGCATTGAAACTGGTGTCGTTGCCCCTCACTTCCAAGTCTTCGCCCATAAGACCAGCCAATATCACGCTTTGCAGGGTTCGTTTTTCTTGATGGCTCCATTTCTATCATAAAAGGACAACTTATCAAAAAATTAAGCTAATAAAGTAAATTTTTGCATTATCTTATTATTTAAGTAATTTATAAACTATTTTTTTAAGTAAATTATTAACAAAATTAATGAAATAATATAGGATAAAAAAACCGCACCTTAAATAGTCTCCGCTGGATATTTTGGGCAGGACCTCCTCCTCAATTTGTGGGCTATCTCTCAAATCTTTCCGTCTCTGATTACTCTTTAGAGACTCACTCCTGGATTTTAGAACCTCAATTTGTTTGGAGTCTGGACAGAGCCTCGTTCAGTTTTTATAACCGAACGAGAGGCTTAAAAAGTGGCCGAGACTCTCGGCCACTTTGTGCTGTTAATCCAAGATTAACAGAAAAGAACGTTGATTTGATGGGAAAGAAGTGGCCGGAGGCCACTTCCTTTGTTTTTTTATGGGAAGGAGTGGCCGGAGGCCACTTCCTTTCCCATTAAAAAAAAAAAAAGCTGTGGCCTGTCGGCCACAGCATCTTTTTTTTTTTTTTTGAAAGAAGTGGCCCGTTGGCCACTTCCTTCTTAAAATTACGCGCGGCGCGTGGTTTTTGAAACCACGCGCCACGCGGTGGCGCGCTGTGGTTCCCCCAAAAAAAAAAAATGTTTTTTTTTGGAAAGAAATGGCCCGTGGGCCACTTCTCCCTTAAAACCGCGCGTGGTTTTAAGGGAGTTCCAAAAAAAAAACGTTTTTTTTTTTTTTTGGGAACCACAGCGCGCCGCCGCGCGTGGTTTTAAGAAGGAAGTGGCCAACGGGCCACTTCTTTCAAAAAAAAAAAAAAGATGCTGTGGCCGACAGGCCACAGCTTTTTTTTTTTTTAATGGGAAAGGAAGTGGCCTCCGGCCACTCCTTCCCATAAAAAAACAAAGGAAGTGGCCTCCGGCCACTTCTTTCCCATCAAATCAACGAAAGAAGTGGCCGAAAGGCCACTTCTTTTCTGTTAATCTTGGATTAACAGCACGAAGTGGCCGAGAGTCTCGGCCACTTCTTAAGCCTCTCGTTCGGTTATAAAAACCGAACGAGGCTCTGTCCAGACTCCAAACAAATTGAGGTTCTAAAATCCAGGAGTGAGTCTCTAAAGAGTAATCAGAGACGGAAAGATTTGAGAGATAGCCCACAAATTGAGGAGGAGGTCCTGCCCAAAAAATCCAGCAGAGACTATTTAAAGTGCGGTTTTTTTATCCTATATTATTTCATTAATTTTGTTAATAATTTACTTAAAAAAATAGTTTATAAATTACTTAAATAATAAGATAATGCAAAAATTTACTTTATTAGCTTAATTTTTTGATAAGTTGTCCTTTTATGATAGAAATGGAGCCATCAAGAAAAACGAACCCTGCAAAGCGTGATATTGGCTGGTCTTATGGGCGAAGACTTGGAAGTGAGGGGCAACGACACCAGTTTCAATGCAAGTTATGCGACAAGGTTTTCAAGGGAGGAGTAACCAGGTTGAAGCAACACTTAGCCGGAAATTCCGGTGAGGTTGCTACGTGCCGAAATTGTCCTAACGAGATTCGTGTGCTGATGAGGCAGAATCTCGCTGAGGCCAAAGAAGCGAAGGAGATGGCTTCCAAGAAGAGGGCGGAGGTCGATCGCCAAGCGGCAGAGCCACCTTCCTATCACTCTAGGGAGCCAGAGGAGGTCGAGGATCTAGATGAGGAGGAGGCAGATATTCAGGCGGCCATGCATGTAAGCCTGGATGATCAGTGGCAGCAGGAGGAGGTGGCCAGGCATAGGGCTCGATTTGGGCCCTCCGCATACGAGTCGGGCGGCGGTTCTCGAAGCACTAGACAAGATCCAGAGTTCTTGAGGACAACTTCAGTAAGGGAGGGCGTCGGCAAAGAACGTGGCCGGATTGCATCTATGCTGGGTAGTTTTGGTAGCCGAAAGAAGTCATCTAGAGGAATTCCAGAAGGAGCGACAATTCATGATGTAGATCCGCATGCTCTCCCCAGTAGAGATTCAAGGCAGCAGAGGGTAGACACAATGTGGATGAAGGATAAGAAGAAAACTATGTGGCGAGCTATTGGATCCTGGTTTCACTTCAGCCACATCCCAGCGAATGTGGCAGACAATACATACTACAGGTCTGCCATTGCCGCCATACAAGCTGCCGGTCCCGGTGTAGCTCCTCCAGGCCCGAAGGATATATACGGTGAGCTTCTTGACAACAATAAGGAGCTGGAGAATTGGATTGACTCCTACAAGAGCAAGTGGCCCATATATGGACTAACCATCATGTGCGATGGTTGGACCGGTCCGACCAGGCGGAGCATCATCAACTTCCTGACATACTGTGATGCTAAGACCTTCTTCCACAAGTCGATTGATGCTTCGGCTTATGTGCACAACACCTCGTACATGCTGAAACTTATGGAGGATGTGATTGATCTGGTAGGAGAGGAGAATGTCGTGCAGGTCGTCACTGATAATGGGCCGGAGGGTGGTCTTTATTTCACCGGTGAGTCCCAATTTATGGGTGCTACACAGGATACGGACCACGGTCGACCACCTGATAGATTTCGTGAAGATATTATTGGATATAGAAGACGGGCTCCTCGAGGTCGTTCAGGAAGACAGGATACGACTGCAGATCCGACAACATACGGATACGGATTCTATTATCCACAGCCTCAGCCTGACGAATATGGATATGGTGCAATGGATTTTGCTTCCGCCATATTTGGATGGGCCCCTACACAATCAGAGGACACCTCTCAGAGCCAGACCGTGAGCGAGAGATCCGACAGTTCTTATAACCTGGCGCACGTTCCTTCTGATTGGGTTGATTTGCCTCCTCCTGATTATACTTATGATCCAGATATCTACGAGAGCCATCGGCACTCGTCCCGATTTTAGATATCCTAGAGTACTTTAAATGTATGTAAATGATTGTATCTTAATTTGAAGATATTTTGTGTATGATTTTATCATTTGGAACGGGAGGAAAACATAACATGCAATCATGCATCATATATGTTTCAAATTTCAACCCTAAATTTAAATATGAAAATATCAAAAATCATGAAAAAAGTAATAAAAAAACATCAATTTTCACTTAATTTAAGATCCAACAGAGACAACATTAAAAAAAAAAAAGTCTGGCTCGCGGTAACGGCCGGTACGGTACCGGTCCGGACCGGTACCGTACCGGTCCGGCCGGCCACCGGTACGCCGGACCTTGCTTTTAACGTTGGTTATAAGGTTTCAACCAAGGTTCACCGTCCCGGCTTGAACCGGGCGGTACGGGCCATACCATACCGATTCAATATATGTACTTGTATGGTACTGGTACCGGTGGCTTACCGACACTCAGTATGACGAAAAATTTTCGTACCGTACCATACCGATACTGTGCTAATGTGGCACCGGTACGGGGTCCGGTACCAAGACGGCGAATCTTGGTTTCAACTCAATCGTTGAGAATAAGAAGGATCAGTGATGTAGGACAGCTACGAGAAAGGGAAGAGAGAAAGGAGAAGAAGAGAAGAGGAGGAAGAAGAGAAAGGAGGCTAATCATTCAACCAATCATTCATTAACCCTAATCAAGTGCATGGACCCATATTTATAGGGTCACAAAATAACAAATAGACCCCTACAAATAAAATAATCCCATAAAAGCCCTAAAATAACAATATACAAATAAACCTAATCAACATAAAATAAAATAACATAAAATCAAATCAATCCAACCACAACGAAAGTGGCTGGACTATCTTCCTGCGACGACCGAGGCACTGCATAACAGGTGGTCCGGTACTGGTGTCCGCACCAATCAGACCAATCTTGCACATCATCTTAGAAATTCAGTAAAGGACCATAACAAAGTTACCCAGCTGTAATAACACGAAAATTCATAAGCACATACAAAAAATGCATGTGAGCTCACAAAACGCTAACCTTTACAGATAAGATAGGTTATAAAAATACAATACAAGTGATTAAATTGGGATAAATTTGTAAAGCTAAACATTGTGACTAGAGTACGTCCTATTTCTAATTATGAAAATCTTGAAGAACCATACAAATACAGAATATTTCTATTTCCTTTAACAATTGATTTTCTGACATCAGCACATTCTAAAGTAAATTAAAATGCAAAATACCCATGACATTCAACCCAACAAATGGAGGTAAAAAGAGTCAGCGAAACCAGCATGAAGAAAATTTATATGACAAAAAACTGGTAGAATAGACAATCCAAACCTGTTCTAGAAATCTGGGAATATAACCTAAACTATAATATTTCATTACTAATGGGTTGTCCTAGCTTTATAGTTAGTCATAGTACACATGATTAAGCAGCTTTGAGCACCTTCAGTGTATTAGATATGTATAAAAATAAAGCAAACACAACAAAAGGACAAGAGTGATAAATAGATATTAATTGATACTTCCAGATTCTATATGAAAGAGAAGCATTAGCATGAACTTATTCCAAATACAAGCATAATTTGTAAAATATTGCCACAATTTGCAGATAACGTCCACAAGACTGATCTAATGCACATGAATTTTGTGAACTTCCCGTATGAAATGAACCATAAGCACACATAAGTGGATGAAATGAAGCAGTCATCCACATTTAGGGGAACATAATAATTCTCCAAAGACACATAATAATTCAATACCAAAAAACAATTCAATATAATATTACCAGCTTATCCATCATTAACAAAGCCCGCTGCTTTGTGCGACTACGAGTGGATTCCCATCGAATGCGCAGTATGTCACAGAAGCTTCTAATCTAGAAAGGAAAGACTTAATTAGAGATGACTACAACTTCCATATCAGAAACAGAAAAATTATTTGTTGCTAATGATTGCAGTCCAAAGTTTTCATCCTCGGCAAAATTTATCATATGATAGAATCTATGAAAAAGCTGCCTGGCATACATAAACTAAAAATGCAATGCTCATTCAGAATTGGAACACGTATCTTTTCATAATAGTTTGAAGATGAACATGCACAAATATGACCCTTTACAATATCGGCACGTAGTACGGTACGAGACAGTGAGACGTATCGAGTATCGATATAGTACAAAATTGCATATCAGTTTGGTACCGGTACAGTTCCATACACCCGGTATGGTACGATACCAACAGGTATGGAAAACCTTGCCGCAAGATGGGGTTGTCCCGATTTTCCCATGGGATATAGGATGCATTGCCATCCTACCCTATCCCAACTCCCAAGACATGCCGATCGGATGCTTAAGACAATGGCAGAACTGTCCTGTCCCAACACTTAAAATGGTACCGTCCTGGTGTCCCATGGGACGTCCCGCCAGGACTTGAGTCCATAATGTGAACTATGGGATGCCATGAATTGTTTCAATTTAATTTCACCAAACCTTTATATCTTGAGTTTGTAATGGTACTTGAAAAAATATATGCCCCAACTTTTGTAAATGCGATGACAAACCACATGACTGAACAAAATAATAAATCATGTGTCATTAGTTAATTTTCATTCATCAGAAAATTATATCACAGTATAGGCCAATAGGAATGAATTATATTTCAAATTGCATTTTACATGATGAAGTGAGTTCCTGACTTGACATTTATAACGGTCTTGGTGACTGGTATAGACTAGCATCTCCCAACATTTGTTAAGCAAACTCCAATACGTTGTGGGACACTGCTTAACAGTCAACCCAAAAATAGCATCAGCCCTCCATTATTTCCAAACGCGTCCATTCAACATCTTTTCTCTCATTTGGTGAGGAGCCTTCCACTTATCTTACCCCATTCTCCTATGACTTCACTTCTAAGTGCATAACCCTACAATCTAAAATGTAATAAGATTTTGATCCATAACGTAGTTTGAGACAAACAGATATTCTATCATCCACTAATGCAAAATAGTATCAGCCCTCCATTAAATCAAAGCCTAGAATTTGCACCACCACAAACACCCTTCCGAAAAAGAGGAAATGGAAAAATTGAAAAACAGAAGGCTTCTAACACCCTTAAAGACTAATATTCAGCCAATATTCACCATCTCATTGTGTTCCCATGCTGCTCCAACCTTAGATTTTATTGTGCGATCGTTGACCTGATTTATAGCAAACATCATGTGTGCTCAAAACAAGAATATGTGCATCAATGGGTGCAACTATGTACAAATTAATTTGCATCTGTCTCAACATTACCTACTAAACATGCTGGCTTACCATGGTGGTAAAAACTTGGTGGTACTACCAGAGTCTTGAGTTCTGGTCCCACCTCGACCATGGTTTGGGGGTTAGAGGTATTTAAGGGTGGGCTATCCCCCATTTGTAGCCTATTGCATATGGGTCTCTTCTATCACAAAAACAAAAGGCTGGACAGGGGGTTGTGGTGGGGGTGGGGGTGGGGGTCGTGGCCTGGTGGGGTAAGAGAATTCAGTGAGAATACTTACCGGTGATTTTTTCTTTTATCCTAAATGTTCTTACATGTGACAGCAAAAGCAACAATGGTGAAGTATGTGAACTATTATTAATGTTCTTGACAAAAAAAGTCTAACATGGAGTGAACAAAATGCTTAAAGGTGTAATCTAAATGAGCAACCTCAGCATAAGAGCTAGTGGCAAAATGTCGCTTCTCAGGATTACTTTTACTAGAATAACTCAAAATGAATAGTAGGCTAGTAAACTACAATTACAATCTCCGAGCTATCATTACACCATAAATTGGAAATGACCTCGAGGTAGGAGTAGCCTAGAGGAGATGGTGTACTGAAAGTATTAAATGATTCAAAAGAACACTGCATAGTGGAACAGGGAGTCAAAGCATATAATAGTAAACAGTGATAAAATGCTTAACCTTATGTATGACAAAAACAATATTAAGCCAAAATAAATCACACACAAGCTATGAAAAACTGTGCAACAACATGAATAGAGGCCCAAAATTACGTGCTAATTCAAAAAAGCAGTATCCATTACATAAAGAAAGTTAAGCATGAGAGATTGAACTGAAAAATTGCCAGATTAATGATGGATATAAGAAACTCAACCCAAAAAAAACCAAGAGAAATCATTACAAGCTGATTTCAAGGGCCTAAAACAGAGGATGATTGCAGAAAAGGAGAGAATGCTTTTGGACACTTTAAAGCATGATCTCAGCAGCAATTTGCAGAGCCCAAATATATGTTGATATTATAAGGATAAAATAAATAAATAAATAACCTGCTAGTGAGATCCAATAAAGAATATAGAACATAACAAAAAAAAATACTATATGATCAAACATAACATCATGATCATCTATAGTGAATGCAACTGAATACCTACTGGCATAGAATGAAGAAAAGAATTTCACTTGAATTTATAGGGAAGAAATAAAGTTATCATGCATAGATCACATTGAAATGCTAAAAAGGACTGCTAGCCTTGACTACATCTATTTATTCCCCTTATATGGAACATTTAGGTTGAAGCAAATACAGTGCAACCATGTGTCATGTTCACATGTTCACATCTCACAGGGATAAATCTATAATGAAATAAAACTTAAGGGCTATTCACTGTTACCATAATAAACTCATGACCCATGGGTGGTTCCTAATACATATCATGGAGAAATTCTTAATGAACTGTTTGAGATACTGCTTGAACAGTTTTCTTTGGCCAAAAAAAAAAAAGTGAATGACAGCCAGCAAGCACTATATTAAATAAATTGTGTTGGTTCGGCAGCATGTGATACTGTGGACAAAAACATCGATCCATTGCTTTTGTCACTTGATGTCTTAGATGGACAATTTGGCCATAGATGTGATTGGGATTGAATCTTTCCTTTCCTCTTCGTCTAGATATTTTTCAATTCAAAAAATTCCATGTATTATTGGTCCTTGGTTGCATGAGAGTTAGTTGCCAAACCATCAAAGAAGGGAACATACTCGTCTTATTAAGTTTAATGAAAGGCCGCATCTTGCAAAAGTTGACAGTGCAATTCAACACCAATTTGCAGAGAGGAAATGTCATGTCTAGATAAGTGGATCAGTTGTGAGAAGTCTCAAACTATTGGTTGCATGTCAGGATCCATGAAGCTTAGCCAATGCACATGGGTAAAAGTTTTTGATAAAATAGTAAGAGAGGCACATGGAATGAGTGCAAGAAGGAAGGACAACTAGGTTAAGAAAGTAGTGGACCCAATGATACTAGAATTAATAATACAGTCAATTCAATACTTACTGAGTAGCATGATTGATGTTGGGCATCAACAGCCTCTATGTATGGGGCCATTTCCCAGCCTATAGCATTAAAATCAAAACAAACATATCAAGCAATGAGAAACACAAAATCATGGCTTCTAGAATGAAAAAAAAAAAATCCATAAAATCAAACAATAATAATATGCACAAAATTTGAAATAATATGTAAGAAATAAAAACTGGTAAAGAGAAAATCAATTGTTATGTATGAAATTTCACATTCTACAAAAACTGTTCAATTATAGATGGTTGTGTGGGTATGAACTCTTCCAAGAAAAAATAAATTAACAAAATATGAATTTCTTGAACTTGTGAGAGTGTGTTGAGTTAACAAAACCAATCATCTTGAGCATACAGTGTATGAATTCTTCTAAGAAAAATAAATCAACTGAATCTAATACCCTTGTTCTACATTGCTTAATGGCACTGTTTTGGCACCTTTAGAAGAAAGATCATAACCCTAAATTAAGTCAAGACATTAAAGACTCATTAGAATATGGTATGCCGTACCGGCCCGAACTGGGTGGTACGGGACATACCATACCGTACCGGTTCGGTACCGATATCTGATACGGGTGGCGTACCGACACTTAAGATAAGCCTTGATGGTCACTCCCAGGTACCGGTTCAATATAATGTCCATATAAAGAAATTCAGCCTATCAATGGTCAGGGCTTATCTATTCCACACATGCAATACACCAAATAAGTCATAAGAATGAAGGACCAATTTTGCATGGAGAGAAGCCAACAAAAATGCAAAATGTTCTCGCTATGCACAGTCAGCAAAGCCAACAAGCAGAATCAGTAGAAACAACGACAACATAATTTACACAGGACCCCATTCTCTCAAAACTAGAGGCTTCACTCAGCGTGGACATGCTGCATACAATGTACAGAAGAATGTGAATTAATTATGTACTACATTTGTGGCAACTTGGTGCCATACCAGTACAGGCCAAGCTGACAACTAAGAAAAATTGCTGATATTACAGCCCCATTGATATTTGTAATTTGAGCTAGCCTACAAAGCATGATCCACTTTATGCACACAATATATCTAGACGAAAGAATTGTGTACAAGTTCCAAGCAGTACTTCCAAAAGCACCCCGGGGGAAGTTTCTTCTCTTTTTAGTTGCAACTTCATGTTTATATTTTTAAAATGTACAACTTCTCGTCTACCATAATCTTATGATTTAATATCTTTTATCTTATTGTTTCAGTCTTTTTGAAGGCTTAATCAGAATAATAGACCACAAATACAGGTACAACTTCAACCAGAACTTCCAGCATTCCTGTAAACTAACAAAGAACATGACCGAAATTATGTATATTGACATTATAGGGCTATAATCAAACTACTGCTTTTCAGACTAGCACTTCGTCAAACAAAACATCAATTGTCGAATTATTAATTTTAACATTTATCTTACAAATATGAGGGTTGCTAAAGACAGTAAAGCTGCCTCAATTACAAATCTAGAAAAACTGGAGATTTACAAGGCATGTTGGAGAAAACAAAGAATAAAATTATTAATAATTTTTTGACACCACTAATAATTAATAAGTTAGTCATCAATAATTTGTTCAAAATATCAGTAACTAAACTCAACTACATATAATTATGAATCATAAATATTGAACACAAAACAGTATAAACAGCAGATTGCTAAATAATAAAAACTAAAAATATATATACAAATAAAGCAGAAAAACTTAAAATGAAAAATAAAATAGTATAAATGTGGATGCCAAAACAGGATAGTCCAGGCTAAATATGAAAAATGAGTAAGCAAAGGACTAGTGTAGTAATAACTAGAAAATGAACCATTACTTAGCGAAATTGTACCTGTAATTTCGAAACTAAGGGTTTTCTGAAAAAAGATTGTTATATTTGTTCTCAATTTTCATGTTTTCTTAATTTTGTCTTCTTAGTTTTATCTTTTTTCTATTTTTTTGAATATATTGTACGTATTTTACATTTTTCACGTGGTTTTATATCTCCTCATTTATATTTTTGTATATTTTACTTTATTTTACGCATATGCACATATTCAGTTGTATATCTCTTTGTTATATTTTGTTTTATTTCAATTTATTTTTCTATTTCATAATTTGTGTTGATTCTGTTGTTTAGTTTTTTTTTTTTAAAGTTTGTTTTCGTTATCAAAAAAATAAATAAATAAAGGACACTAGCTACAAGAGGTGAGAATTGAGACAGACAACCAAAAAAGAAAGAGCTAGAGGGGTAAGGCAGAGAGAAAAGGAAGTAGTAGGAAAGAATGCTTGTTTTGCATGTTTGTGCACATGTATAGAGAGAGAGAGAGGGCAAAGTTGGAAAAGTGAGTATGATAAGGGAGGGGTCCTCGGAGACCTCGGGATGCAAGTGGCAATAATAGGAAAGTGTGTGTTGGCGTGTGCACCTAAGTACACAAAGGGGAAGAGAAAAGGCAATAACTAGACAGGTGGATTAGGGCAATTGATATGGATACTTGGGAGGTGAGGGTGGAGAATGCATGGAACAGGGGGCAAAAGAGAAGTTCCATATGAGGAATTGCATTAGAGGGTAAAAATTATAAAGATTTGCAAACAACACTAATATATTATATATTACCAAATAAAGTAAGAAAAACAAATAGATTATATAATATATTACCAAATAAAGTAAGAAAAACAAATAGATTATATGGGGAAAAAATGACTGAAAGAACCTATCCAAAAATTCAACACACTCTTTTATTAATATGGTATAGCCACAGATGAACAATACTGAAAAAGAACTTGATCAACAACACTCAGAAACAGCTAAAAGAAGAAGCAGATTGTACAGGCATGCAATCATACTCCTAACTTGCTCAAGTCAGGAATATATTCAATCCACGTGTTCATTCTCAGCAATAGTTTTTTTTAAAAAAAAGTCAATAAGAATATAAGCATGCAACATTTCGAATTCAATGTAGAACCATAAAATTCAGCGGCATGTTTCAACATTCATGATCATGGGCAAACCTAAATTGCATCAAAGAAAATTTCAATGCATGGTCGGCGAATAAGACAGTAAGCAAATTAAAATTTGGTTATCACATAGGAAAAACCTAAAGAAAAAAAGAAAAAAGACATGGGAGAGAAAAGGAACAGCTATTAGCTTTAATAATAGAGTAAGAGAATATAAACCATACAGACCACTGATGCTTATACATAAACAGAATATTTTTGAACAGTGATTCAATGAATTGATACAAATCCATTCATTTTAAAGGTAGAAAAACCTACTTGACAGTTCATCATCATGATTTATCCTACTAAGATGTAGGCATTGTGCTAGTACAACAGCTTGTTGGATTGCCGTTAATGTAGTATCCTTGCTAATTTTAATAAGATCTCCATTCACACCATTAACAGTGCTCACATTGTCACTGTCCATCAATCTTGGCGCCATTAATATATCGCAACAATCATAATGTCCATTAATATTTGAATCCTTTTTATTTTCATAAGCATTACTATTGCTCTGGGCTTGAGATAACTCTGCTGCGCTTCCACCACCATGGATTTGCTGATCAGTGTTCGCAACAAGCACCAATTGAGGCTTCGCATCCACCTAGATCAAACTATGGATTAGTTTCCTTTATGAAGATGCTAGACTGCAACATGAGAACTGATATTTCAATAAAATGAACCTGGTGTATTGTCCTGAAGCCAAGAGCCCCTGTAACAGAAAGATGCAGTCCACTTGCTTCTTCAGCGCATCTCAGATGCACCCTATAAAGAAGGGCTATTTTTACAAATTAAAAGAAATAATATGGAGTACATTGAAGATATCTTCAACAAAAAATAACATAACATCTAAATTAATACATGTAACTATCACATGCATCAAATGTTGCAATGTGGGAAGTAATATCTTACAAACATAAAGAATGTAAATACTGCAATAAGTATTGAAAAGCTCATGCTGCTTGTTCATAATTTCACCTTCAACACGAGGTAATGGGAAAGGGGGAAAAACTCCTAACATTCTTGCCTCCAGAAAATTTAAAACTAGCTAGAGGATGTAGATAAAATTATTCCGGGGCATGTAAGCAATGTCAACTTTCAGATAATCATGCATGAAAGAAGCAAGATACTAAGGCAAATCTTAAGTTTCCTTTTATAACAAAGATATGTCTATTAGCCTTATACACAAGTTTCTACCGGGTCTGAAAGGCAAAAAAAATGAACAAGGAAACAGAGGCCATTCGTTCATAAATGCCATCAATCATTAGCATTCCAATTGTCCCATATATGTATCGTTTTGTAAGTGCCATCTATCTTTAAGTCAGTTTTATGGATATTCAGACCAATTCTTAGATGGAGCCATCTTGACTTAAATATCATGAACCATAGCTGACCTTTGTAATGGGAGAAAGATTAAATAATTATGGTGAGGGTGTCTTTGTCCAAATTGAAAATGAAATTATTAACAAAGCAAGTTTTTACATATACTTTCTCACAACTTCCAATTAATCTTTATAGCCCCAAAGACCCTAGAAAATTATAAGGGATGTTATCAATGCTTGATGAGTTGGAAAGAAACTACTCAGTTTTGGCCGAAACCATGAATTGCTTTCAGCACAGTCCTGACAGAAACATCTTTGTTTAAACCAAAACAGATTTGTTTATACATGTCAAATACAGCCAAACCATAAAACCACATTGCCCATTTTTACTTTTGTCTCTTCCCCTCTTCTCCTCCTTTGTCATGTTTTTGTTCATCACTTTTATGCCATCTCTTCCTCTCCTCCTTTCCACTCTTCTTAATTCTTTTATTCCAACTGTCCAATTAGGAGCATCCTAAGTGCCTGACACTAGGTACCTCTATGAAACCTCAAGACATTTTAAAACACTGTCCATAGCCATAAAAAATGTGCAACAAAGATTAAGGAAGCAAATGGCTGAAATGTAAGGCAAGGATATGATAACTTGATTGAAGTACAGATGATTTTGCAGATCCAGTAAAAGAAGAGTTGATGATGTCATGATGGTCAATGAGAAGAAGAACAAAGGGATGCCTTAAAAGGATTGAGAAGTCAAAACTAGTAAGTCATCATGAAGACCCAAAATAAGAGTAAATAAAGTTCATTAATAATAAATACACAAATTCTGCACTCTGTTATGGTTTCTAGGTAAAGAGGCTTCTTTTTGTAACACTAGTCCATCCTCGTGAGATATCGTAGTGCATATCAAATAAAAAACCATATTATCATACTCATATGTAGTATCAATTTTAAAAAAAACAATATTATCACACATATTTGCTACTTCATAACCACCCAAAGTTTGAGATTATATATTTTGCAGCTAGTAAGATGATGCAACATGCGAACAAATGGTAAATTCCGGCACACACAGAAATGGTTACCCTTATATTGTGATTACACATGCATGACCTCTATGAAGAAGTTTTAAACTCAGTGGTAATCAAAAATACATGAATGTGGATGTGGACATGCAATTATTCATTTGACATACAACTCAGAAAATGATGCCAACAATTTCACTCCAAGACTCATAGAGATCTAGAATAGAGTAAATTGGAAATGACTTGCAGAGAAGTCCAACAAAGTCCTGTACACTCGTGCTCAAAAGTACTATTGCAGAATATAAAGTGCATTGCTTTCTACTTTGCTAAGGCAAGCTGGAAATTTATTGAGTTATATGCATATTCAGCGAATGAAAAATGTGAGAAATCACGGGAAAAGCAACCATGTCAGAATGATGATCTATAGAACTAGTTGTGCAATATCTCTAAAAAGGTTTGATGGAGTACAAGTGTAATAAGCAGTCAAGTACTCACCTTGAGGAGTCAACTCGACCATATTTATAATCAATAATTCCTGCTTCTAGTTGAGACATCGATACAATTCTTAAAGCTTCTCCCTCGTATAACATAGAACCCCAGTAATTGGTAACTTTTTCTAATTCACCAAATTGAAGCAAGGTGTTGTTCTTAAATAGTTGTAGTAGGTCATATAGAGAAGATGATAGCTCATCTAGAATCCTCTGCTGAAGGAGGACGAGTCTAGACAACCACCAAGATATACTTCTGCTACCATTGAGACAAGAATCTTCCCCCTCCATGTACAAATCCTTTATCTTGCTTAACAAAATCTTTGCATAGACAATATACTGCAAAAGAAAAGATTTCACAATTTATGCTAGTAAAAAGCCAAAAGGACATGGCACATAAACAAAGGAAATTGCTACAATAACTCCTTCGGAGAATTCATTTTAACTCAACAATAATGACATAATCAGCAAAATTCTAAGGAAAAAAGGGAAAACAGATTTTACATCATGTCCAAGAGAACTGTCGACGTTAATGTATCAATGATACCATGGATGACATTCCATTGCATCACACCTTGTATTATAAATATTGACATATTTCTAATAACAACCTTGTGAGAAGTTACAAACCACGTAAATAATTATACATAAGGAGTAAGATTCTCTCAACAACTAAATACACCTATGCATCTAATATGGAAAACAACACAACAATATTCTACTTAAGATAACCAATCACTCCTCTCCATAACTCCCTCTTGCACAAAACCAAATCATCTAGTTAAGGCAAATGAATAGATAATTCTCATTGTGCACCAAAACATAATACAAGGGAATAAAGATACAGATGATAGCTCTGATAAAAGAGAGGTGAGAATCTAGAATTTCTCACAATTATACATCAAAGCACATAACTAGGTTGTCTTCTTGTTTAACAAAAGCACCTACTGGCGAAGAAGAGAAGGCACTTGCCAAATTGGTCGTAAAAGCACTTGCACAGAATTGGTATGCACTAAGGTAGCGCTTGTAGATAAGGTAGGCATGGAATAAAACTTCGACAAAAGTGGGCGCAAAAACAAACGCATGCTACAAACCATCAACAACAGCAACCTACATATGGCTCTCAACTAGAAACTTACAAAGGAACTGGTGATAGTGGATGAGAAGATTTTAGACTTTCAACTTGTGCTCAATAAAGAATGAAAAGCAATAAACTCCTTGGGTGGAAAAATAGATGGAATATATAGTCAAGTTGTGAAACGATCAAAAGAAGCTTTAATATTAACCTAGATTCTAGTTAATGATGAAAAAATTATACACAGGTGAAGAGAAAACTAGGCAGAATTTCTGGTCTCCAAATAATGTACAGAGATGATTGACAAAATGATTTTTTTTATATTTTTCCCAGCTAGTGCCCTAAAAACCAATCCTGCTCTATCAGGTAATGTGACAAGAGTAGGCAAGCAAGGAAAACATAAAATAAATGACCTCTTCTTTTCAGCTAATCCATATATCCATGGTTACAAATTGTTAATATGGTCCCGGGCAGTTATAGGCCTAGGTACAATGCCTACACTTAGCGGTCATATTACCTAAAAATCTATAAACTTTGTCAACAAATTCTGTAAACTTTTTTTAAAAAAGAGACTTGTATGAATGAATATATGACTAATTTATATAAACTTCTGAAAGAATCAAAATATTGATAACAGGTATTGCAACTAAGTCTTCAACATATGGGCACCAAAATTCGAGAATCTTTTGTTTAACTACTCAATATTTATTCACATAAGCTCTTTATTCATTGATTTAAAGAGCTCATAGTTTCTGATCAACATAATGTGAAACTTAAACAGTTAATGTTACGGTACCACAACATAGAAGGAAAAAAAGGAAGCTAAGAATGAGTTGTAAAGGCCAAGTTATATGCACCTAGTCAGCCTGTATATGAAAACATAACATAAATTAGACAGGGAGAAAAGTCAATTTCTACCAATCATTCTATAGAAGGGCCTCGAATTCAATACCTGTAAGAGTGGGAACTTCCCTTGAACATCAGAACCAACGGAAGATAGCTGATTCCGAGCCCATACATCCCACTCCCCTCCACTGATATTAACACCATCCTTCTTTGACCGTGAAAATAATAGAGGAAAAGGAGAAAAACTCCCAACAGGCCTTCAAAACGAAAAAAAAAAAAAGAAAATTCATAAAGACCATAGCTTTATTGAATTCTTATACTTTGATCCAGAAAAAAGTTAGCACTGTTCTTTTTCGATGGCAGAAACAATAAAACACGAGCAAAATTCCCATAAGCCATCAAAAATTTAACAGAGAGCCAAGAAGATCGATAAAGAACGTATCTTTAGCTGAAATCTTCATATATTAACCTAGAAACTCGTGGACAGAGTCTATCTTGAGAGTCTAAGAACACTCACCCGGTCACATTCTGCTGCGTAAAAGCAAGAAGCGACGCAACTCCGACGCACATCAACAGCGCACACCTGCACTCCATGTCAGCGTCGGTATCCGCATCAAGAACTTGGAGCCAGGCCGCCGAGTTGCCGTTCCGTAGAAACAACTCAACGCTCCTCTCCACCTCGTCGTAGAACCGGGCGGCACACTCCACGGAGTCCTCGAACTCCCACGAGTCCGCGAATCCGAAGACGAGGCGAGTAGCATCCGAGGAGAGCGCGTCCGCGTAGTTTCCCCGTTCGATCGAGTCGAGGAGGTCCTCGACCAGGGGGCGGAGGGGGTTCGGCAGGGCGGCGGGCGGAGGGTGGGAGGACGGGGGAGGGGGAGGGGAGTCGTGAGATAAAGTGAATCGGAGGAGGCGGAGCTCCACGGCTCGGAGAAAGACCGGCTCTGAGGAAGCCATGAGCACGGGAGAAGAGTGGGCGGGATTGGGGATTTAGTTAGGGTTTTACAAGGACAACGGAGGAGGCGGTGATTAGAACCAGCTGTCAAACTTTTCAAATGGTCTTTCTTGATTCGTTTGCCTAGTTACGGCCCTAATTATAGTCCCACATCGAATAATTGCACCCGCACACCAGAAGGACCTCAAACAGTTGCGGCTGACGTGTCATATGTCGGGCACTTCTTTCATCGGGGTCTACACTACTCAATGTAGGAGAATAATTATCACAAGATAGGAAGATATCTCTCCTATTTTTTTTCCATATTTTTTAATATAAAATATTTCATAATCAGGACGCCAACAAATAAAAAATAAAACACATATTTCAAAGCCTAATTTTAATTATACTTCGAATAAGACCAAGTTTTCTTAAAAATTATACTTTAACCTATTAAGAACTCCTTTTCCTCCTGACAAGAAAAATTTCCACAAGTCAAATTCTTGTTATAACTACTAAACCATATTACATAACAATTATTTAAAAAGAAATTATATGGATCAATAAAAATCAAAGCACCCATAGCATATTTTGAAACCGTCTATGTGAGCAACCTTCTTTTTGAACCCATTCCTTCTCTGTCTCTAGTTAATAGGAGCATCCATATGACCATATTGGCTGCCGACCCACCATTGGGGCTAAAGAGCGTGGTGCTGATGCTTAGAATTATCGTCATGACAATGTACATAGGCGACCATTGCTCGTTGGCGAGCACGTAGCCATATGGGTCATCGCTAAGTGCATGCAAAATGGACATGCACATGCACTCGTCGATATACACATTGGGATGCCACATTTCTGATGTGAAGATAATCTCAGGCATCATGTTAGGATAGCTAGGTGGAAACTTCATAATGATGGCGACCTTCCACTCAAAGATATGGTTCTCGTCGATGAAGTCGACATAAGGAGAAGCTCCTTGAGCTGCTTTTGGAGGAGTTTTGCCTGGATCTTGCCAGGCATGAGGAAAAGCTAGATTTTTGGGCTTGCAAAGATAGGGATTGAAGAGAGAGGAACAAGGGCGTAATATATTTATAGGGACAGCCGAGGTCCCAAGTTTTCTAACAGAGATGTACAAAATTCCTACAATGATCGATACATATAGAATTGTGAATTAGAAAATTAGAATAGCTAGGATTCCATGAAGTTTTGAAGAGTTTGGTTCAAAGTCACACGGTCTTATGAGAGAGGAAGTACTTTGATATGGTGAGAGGTATGTGATTGCTTTCCATCTTAGTCATTCAAAAGTGAAGTCGGAGAAAAGAAAAAGGTTGGTCCCGAGTGGATTGACAACCGTGAGCAAGGAGATCTAACTTAAGATGGCTTAGTACAAGCTTCCCTCCTTGAAGCTGAAGACCTTGTAAAATAAAATCTTACATTGTAATAACCCTTAGATGGGGAGCAAATTAAAGTCCCATTACTTGGTTACCGAATATTATAAACAAAAAAGTACAATTGCTTCTTTGAAGCCAGGTTTTTATAGTTACCTAATATTTATTTTTATATCCAAATCTATCCAAATATAAGTACAAATTTAAACATCTTACTAATATTTATATCTATATTATATCCGTTAAAAAAAATAAATATACATATGAATAAATAACTATCTGATCCATATCCGACTTTATTTGTAGCACTATTTAATTTTATATAACACCAAAAATAAATGACCATATTAATCTGTTATTAACTTAATTTATTATTCACTTCGTAAAATCGTTTATTCTATAATCATAAAGTTTAATTATCTGATTTATATCCATATTTGTTTAAACCAAATTTGAATATATATTTTTGCATCCAACTAACATTCTGGTTCATACCTGTATTCATTAAATAAAATAAATATAAATATAAATATACTAGCACCCAATGCCGCTTGCTGCTTTCACACAGTACTTGCCCTTAATAAAGATTAATTAGGTTCAATTAATTGAGCCTACTGTTATAGCGCCTAAGAGCTCAACGGCAGTAGTATGCACAAACCCACTGATAGTATATGCAAGGGCTCAGGCTTAATCCCCTTCATCTCTACTTTTGGACAGTCATTTTGAAGAGAGAAAAAATGAAACAACAGCGCTGGTGTAACTTTAGCTACCCCCTCCCGTTTAGAGAGAGAAATTTTAAGACCCTGTTTGGCACCGTTGCTAGTTTTGTATCTTTATTTCTCCACAAATTAGTCAAATTCTCCATGGAAATCGATGCAGCTGACAGCATTTCCACGTGGAAATTGATGCAGCAGAGAGTATTTGCACAAAACTTCAGCTATTTTTGAAAGCCACAGCTCTCTGCTCCCAAAGTTACTAGGATTTTGCAAAAAGTTTAAAAAACAAAGGAGTTTCATCATATGGGTTGCCCGGTCCAGTACGTTTTTATTCTTCAGTTTCTTTTTTTTTTGAAAACAAAAAGCATGATCAGATGGGCCCTAATTGGACTTAGGTTAATACAAAAAGGAACTTATTCATGCTACAATTTTAATGAACTCTACATGGTTGTATACCCAGGACCACCACCGCCTTCAGGCACTGTCCACTCTATGTTTTGCTTCGGATCCTTAATATCACAGGCCTGCAAAATCAGCAAACAAGACGGCATAAGTAACTGATTAGGTTACATGTGAGCAACATTGTGTATGTAGCAGTGACAAATTCACTGATGGTAACAAGGAAATGCAAAATGTGATGAGCTAGGAAACAATAAAATATATTTAGAACCTAGCTAACGGTTCCAAAAAGTAGTCAATGGTTGGTGCTTGCAGTTGTTAAACGGGAGACATCCACCACCACATTTATATATGCAACACTGAATCCAACTGGCTTCTAAATGTCGATACTTTTGTCTAACATGACATATATCCAAAGCTGGAAAAAGTGTATACCATAAAGACTATGCAGGTTTTATTGAATTTATTGGGTTTTTTAGACATAAGAACATCACAGAGTCACGTTCCAACAATCTCCTAAAGAGCAACCAGACTTGTTAACTCAGCATCACAACATCGAAACAAATAAAAAATAAAAGTATTGGCACGAGCCATGTGTGATAATTTTTGAACCCCCAAAAACTTTTAGTCATGATGCACCATGGACACTAGAAAAGCAACACAGCACAATTCATGTAGTCCCACAAATTGGCCATCCTTGTGATTATGTATGAAAAATTTCATGACGGTAATTCAACGGAAAAGGAAGTACCTTACAATGAAGGCAATTTTGAGCATTGATGTGGAGCTTCAGACCATGTTTGTCATCAGGGACATACCTTTGTTGAGACAGAAAGAAAGGGAAAAAAATGATCTTAAGAATAATTAACAAAAAGTTCTTCACTTATCGGTTTTACTTGATGATCTTTTTTTGTTGTTCAGTCCCATAAATAACTTCGTGGTTTTCTAAATAAACATAGGTGGAAACAATACTATATCCTCACAATCTTACTCATATACACGAGCTGGGCAATAGCGCGACTCTGGTCCAGCATATAGTGGTAGATTTACTCGTTCAGGTATTGCAGGATCCCTCAGACGAAGATGAACAGGCTGATCATGTTCGTGATTTGTGTTACTCCTGCGAGTCAGCTCACATGAAACTAGTAAGGAAGCAAAGAATTAAGACATAATAGCAACAAATATTGCAAAATAACATACTTGCATAATGTGCTTAAGGACTTGGCTATACTAGATAAGATACAATGTCAGAGAAAAATTCATCTGGTGTTGCCACTACATGCTATATAAGCCATTAACTGGTTGGGAGTGGTTGAGAAAATATCAATGAGTTAGCTATCTCCAATTCAAGAGAGCATAACTCCACCACCATTCTTGGAAAATTTTCTAGCTATCCTAGCAGGACTCCCCACATTTCAGGCTTAAAAACCTGACTACACTGGCTGATGGCCTCGTCGGATGAGCTAGGATGAGAGGAGTTGCCAAATACTGGTAGCAAAATACACCTAAGGATATACCTGACCTGTGTGGTCCTCATAATAAACTGTGTGGAATGAATACCCTGTTAGCGCTTAAATTACTTAAAATAGGTAGTTCTAATTTGCCATTGCTTAAAATCTAATTGTCAGGCTTCACAAGACAATGAGAGCAGGCAGCATACATATAATATGAAGGCTCTTGGGTGAGTCAATGGAGCTTGCTATGCCCATAGTCAATTCTCTTAATGGCAATTCTCAAATGAAAGTAGGTATCACATGGTAAAAGTGGAATAGGAATGTGTTAAGATCATCAGTTCATGAGCCAGCACCAACAAAGCACATGTTGCGAACAACTGAAAGAAGACCAAGTATCTAATTAGTAAATCACATCTACACCTATAAGTAGTAGTGAAAGCTAGAAGTGCAATATCATTTTGCCGCAGTTAGATGATAAACGGGAAAATTGGAATGCACAAGTATGTGCATGCCTTCCATACATGCATGTTGATGCACATGTACATAGATATAAAGGAAAATCACTAGCTTCCATGGTCAAGTTGATGGTTTAACCTGTACAGTGAAGTTGGCACATCAAAGGATACTTGTCCGTCTGGCCTTGGATACTGAATCGGAGTATGCACACTGGCAATCTGCAAATGTGCAAGTTTCTTCATTAGTTTTCAATAGAAAATCTACATATCAAAAGATTCTCTAGTGGAAAATCATAGCTTTGGAAGCAGTTGATCCTCACATCTGTGGCTTCATGATCAGGTTTTCCATGCTTCAGTGTCAAAGGCAATCTTCCTCTAAAAACATAGCTGATACACAATAGTAATGTCAGATAATGAACAAAAATCTGCATTCAAGAAGCAAATAAAACAAGGCTAATATCCGCCATTATGAAGTTGGACTTCACCGCTCCAGTGCAGAAAAGGCCAAACCAGGCATAAGCCCATACTCAAATGCCTGGAAAAAATGGAAATAAGGCACTAGATATATCAGTAAAAAATCAAATAAGGTAACTGCATAAGTTGGTTATCATGCTTTGCCTGAACTGTTAATTCTACAGAATTATAACCAGTGCAGATGCTGCAAACAAAATGAACATAGATGCATTACTTACTGGTCGATAATTCCGGGATCTGAAGAGCTCCTCCCAAATCCATGACTTTTTCAAACTGTCCCAATACATTTCCATTTGTGCTCCTGCAACTAGAACATTAAAAGCTGCTTCTGCTGCCAGCATACCTGCAGGACAAAGAAGTCTGTATTTGAATAAATTATTTTTAGACAAATGATAAATGTACACTCTAGAAGGATGCAGGCAAAAGCATGGATGTTGATTTATAGTGGAACTGATGACAAGGTCAGTGCACATCGATATTTAATTGACAAATAAGCACCTCTTATTGAACTCTCAAACACAGTGCCCAAAATATAACATATATGGCAACATACAAATCCATGCTAAAATGTTTGGAAGAACAGAAATGAAAGCAAAACCTGATTTCATGGCAGTATGTGTTCCTTTTATTTTAGGCACATTTAGATAGCCTGCAGAGCATCCAATAATTGCTCCTCCTGGAAAAACTGGATTTGGTATTGACTGGAATTTACAAATGTGATAGTTATGTCTCAGTGATGTGACATGAAGAAATGAAGGACAGCAAAAGTAGATCACTGGCCATTATGCATCTCACAGTCTGACACTTATTTTAACCAGCCACAGAGAAGACTATTCTGCTCAGGTCCATCAATCAAGTGGTTACTCTGTATCAAGGTTTGCTGTACCACGATGTACCACCCAATACCGTTATAGTACAGGGGCTTGATATGGCTGGCACCAACACATGGCACGCTATTATCCCACCTGCAGCAGCATACCATATGTTAGTACGAGGGCATACCAACATGTATCATACCATTAAGCTACCGATACAGTGCCCAGTACTAGTACAGCAAACCTTGTTTTGTACATGAAAAACACTAATTTATATCAATAGTCAAATTATTTGGTCAATTGCTTTAGGTTTGGATAGTAAGTACAAGTAAAAAAATAGTTGAGAACAGATGACAGATTTAATTGTTAACATTAATCAATGAATGTGAAATTTTCACAATAGTCTGCTTACAAAGTAATTTGTCAATAATGGCTGGTTCAAATAAAAGACAGACCTTGATATTTTATAATCCGATGGATTTCATTCTAGCAAATAAATCTAATTACTAATAACGAATGATTTACCTGAAAACCCCCTTCATTCAGAGCGCGGGCACCATACTGGAGAACACTTCCACCTTCCAAAAGTGATTTGATGGCAGGGTGGTGCTTAAATTTCTAGAATACAGCAAAACATAATTAAAACCAACGTCTATCACAAATTTTAATTCTTAAGACAAACAAGTTTTCATGATTTCAATTTCCTGATGCAAGAGTTATTCCATGGAAACATGAAAACAAGTAGCTACCCACAGTGGTCATAGACTTAAGGATCAAGAGTGATTGGTGAAGATCCAATTAAGGTGGACTGATGTATATAGCATAGACGCAAGGGGTCAGAAGATGGTAAAAGGCATTTGACTACAAAAAGATTAAAATTAGAGCTTTTATGCAGCTGGCAGGCTCGAATTTAGATCTATACCCTTAATTTATTTAGCCTTACCAGCCTTTATGCATTTTCTTTAGCCTTTATATATCTTTCAAAGTTTTTGATATCTTCTCCATTAATAAAGCAAGTCTTCTTTACATTGTACCTCATCATTCCATGACCAAAGTTTTTTTGTGTATGAGTGTACATATTTTATCTTTCAACTCCCCAAGAACTCTCTACCTACCCTTCTAATAAAATCAGCCATCTGGTCTCACATTCTACTTAGTTCAATTCTTAATCTCCTTTAATAGTTCATCCCTAAAAGATTTAGCATTTTCCCTTTTTAAATTCACCATCTTATTATTAGTTATTTATTAGTATTTCTTCTTTTTTTCACTTAATATGTACATCTAATTGTACTAGCCTATGTTGTGTGATCAATTTCTCATGGTATCAGCATACAATCTTTGCATGTTGATCACTCTGTTCTCTATATATATAAAAAGCATTCTTATGATTACAAATTTGATCCAGTATTAAAGGTTATTAAATGTTCATCCTGCTTCCTAAATCATATTTTTACAATTGTTAAATCAGAAGATATTGCAAATTCAAGAATTGAATCTCCCATTATATTCCTATCACCAAAGTCACATCCACATGTACTCTCTCAAACCCCATAACAATCTGCCCTACATGCCCATAAAAGTCACCACCTACAATTATCTTTCACCCTATGGAATGCCCTGCATTAATATATCAATCTCCTGCCTAAACTGCCTTCTAATTCTCATCAAGCCTATTTGCGGTGCGTAGGTGCTACTACATTAATAATCTCCTCATCTAAAAGTAACTTAATAGCTATTAATCTATAGGTCATTGTTTTCACATCTACAAGTTTATCTTTCATTTCTCTATCCATTACCATTCCAAATCTTTTATCCTTCCTTACACATAAAAGTACATAATCCTCACCAATAACCCTAGAGGGTCCACATTTCCATTTGATTTCCTGAAAACGAGCAATATTGATTCTTCTCCATATCATTGTATATACTATTTATCTACTCTTTCCAATTGAAGTTCCAGCATTCCAAATAATAAATCTAATCCCCTTCTTTTGTGTAAATAACCTTTTTTTGCATATTTTTGCTCCACATGACACAATTGCTCATCTCCTTATCACTCCAATTGGCCACCATTGTGCCATATCACTACTAGAAAATACCCAAAACTACAATTGGGTTACATTTTAACAAGGTCTGCAATCTAAATATTGGGTACCATACAGGTACGTTATCTGTTTGGTACGGTACAGTACGCATCTTGTATCATATCTATCACAGTACCACCTGAAATACAGTACAGTACACACCTTGACTTTGGGTGATACCAAACAATGCGGTATGATTCAACTTGGTATGGGTCGGTAGGGCCGGTTGAGGGCCTATAGCGATCCAAATAGTGTTTTTGTATCAATTATCACCCGGTACGGGTTGGTCCACCCAAGACCAAGCAGTTTGGGGCGGTATGGCAAACATTGCATTGTAGAGCATCCCTTACAAGTGGCAATTTGCCAATCCTTGCTTATCTATCACCATAACTGGATCCCATTATGGCATGCTGCTATATAAGCAATGATCTAGACAACCCTTTCCACTTCTCAAGACAATCAAGTTAAGTGGTGGTGCATTGCATAAAATTGGGAATGCTCTTGCATTCATGGGCACAAAATTTGGATCTACCTCATCACAATTTGATATGTTTTTACAACTAGCTGTCAACCTAATATCAACATTCCACCTTTTTAATCCAAGCTTGAGATCAGCAATGGAGATGTTTTCTAAGGTAAACAATGTATAACTACAATATATAAGAAACTAAATGAACTAAAAAATGAATTGCTTTGAGGATTACATATCCTATTATCCAAGATCTATGGAAGCGAAAATGGCTTATGATAAGATAATTAGTTTCAATTTTTTTACTTCTCCTTTAAAGCTATAAAGAGCATATGGCCTTTGTTTTTAATATTTTAGAACACGATTTAAGTGCTAGCTTACATCAATTCGTGTCGACCAACACCATACCACGTTGGACCAATATCAGCATTACCATAAAATCCACATGAAATGGTCGGTCCTATTTCTTTAAAACTTTGATTAAAAAAAAAAATTAATTCACTTTGGTTTGATCTTACGACAACTGACCTCACTCGTACCTTCTACTCTAGGTAGTAAAAGAATATGGATGAGAAATGTAATAGGTAAAGAAAGCAGTCTTTTTTATCAGAAATATCAGCAGTTCTGCTAGACCATCATGTGCCCCCAATACCTTATAAAAGCATAGGGAGAGAAAAAAGTGACAGCATTCTTGGAGCAAGTGAAGGAATCGTGACCTGACCAATCCAGATCCTCGATCCAAAAGACATGCAGCCAGTTGCTACCAAGACACCAGGGAAAAGGAAAAAAAAAAAGAAAAATATAAGCCCAGTTATAAGGGCAGTCTTCTCAAAGTTTTGAGTCTAAGTTTTCTTTCTAGCATAACATTGGTACTTGACATGCCAACCACTAGCTAGCATGCCCCATGCTAGCAGCACTTAAACCCTTGTTTCAAACCAATTCAATATATCCAACCACATCGAGACCATATTCTAAACATGATAAATATCCCTTCATCACAAGAAATTCTTCGAGTTACAAAAAGACTAATCAAAGGAAAAAAAAGAATTATATCCAAACATAAATTAGCATTCAAAAAATATGGTTTTTGCTCCAACCAACATTATCACCAAAATTATACCATTATTGTATCTTTTTCCATCACAAAGTGAGAAATCAACAAGTAAAGATAGCAAGCAAACCCCATGGAAAAGCCTAACCATATAACATAGCCTAGAAGTTCAAGACATGCACACCATATGCAAGAAGAAATAAAAGCAAATCATAGATTTCTCAAAGATAAGAATGTTGAAATTAGAGGATAGATTGTAGCAAAACCAAATCACATAGGGTCTGCAAGCTAACATTAATTTCATATCTGTTTACACTACGCATGGTCCCATAATCCAGGCAGTAATCAACAGCTTAGGTTACATATAATGGATGCTAAGCAGGGCCACACCAGTTTGTGGCAAATTTAATAGTAGGCTGGTCTAGACCTGGCCATCAGGTCTAACGCACCATGAGAATACCAATAAATATTTACATAAATTATAGCATGTATAGAGATCTTATGTATACACCCTTTATCCAAAAGTAATAGCAGCATGAAAACAATGCAAATATACATGCAAGAAGTGGAGTGCCTATATGATTTACATCAAATTCTTCTTATATTAGTGATAGGCTAATAGCGGAGGATTCAAAATAAGTTCAACAGGACCTGGGCTTGAACCAGGCATCTATTTGGAGGTACATTTTGTGTCCAGCTCTTGCTCTGAATAATTTTCATGGTTCTGGACCGTGATTAAGCTTTAAGTTTGAGATCCAGTGACCAATGCTTGGCACAAGCCCAGCCTATCAACACCCCTATTAGTCACAAGGACAAAAGCTGGCAACCATATTCTTTATGCAGTTAGTTACCTGGAATTCATCAAAAGGGCTCAGATAAGGATTCTGATAATTTAAGGCAATAACCAGTCCAATAGATATCTGCATATTCACCACGAAATGTAATTTAGTTATCAGCCAATTGTCACATGAACCATACACATAGAACAAGTAAGAAAAGAAAACTAAAGGCCTAAATAACTCCAAAATATGAACAAAAGCACATTCTGATGTCACTCTAATGAATCTTCTAGAATTTAGAATGAGTGTCATATTTTACAAACCCATACATACTTAGCAATCCTCTTTTCAAGTAATAAGTTATGTGAAGCAGCAACTTACAAGAAACAGAACCATGAAATACAAGTAAGCACAAATGAGAATATACTGAAGCCGAAGTATAAAGCACCTGGGATAAACTGCTACTAAACCTAGAAGACAGTCTTGCTTTTGCATTTACACTCTCTCAAACTTGATACTGCATATATTTTCAATTCAGGAAAGAAAAGTCTAACTATTAGAATACACATGGGCCGACGCAGATTTCCGTCAACTACATGAATGCAGTATAGTTTCTTTAGGAGCAAACTAATGACTAGGAGTATGCACAAACAACATTTCCCAGACAGCAAAGATTCTAACTTCCCTGGGTATGTAGAAAACTAAGCATCAACAAAATTATATGAAAAGAACATAACAAGATATCGACTACGTGTTACACCACTCAGAGTTTCTTATTTTACCAAATAGAAAACCCAAATCAACAAGTTCACCCTGATAACCAGAAGCAAGGTTTCATATGCAAAAGCTTATTTACTAACATCCCTAGACCCAGAACGAAT
Source organism: Phoenix dactylifera (assembly GCF_051530095.1). Taxonomy (NCBI): domain Eukaryota; kingdom Viridiplantae; phylum Streptophyta; class Magnoliopsida; order Arecales; family Arecaceae; genus Phoenix; species Phoenix dactylifera. The sequence continues at coordinate 32,809,088 of NC_143195.1, forward strand.
GCAACCATACAATGTGGGGTCAGTTATTCACTGTAACAGTGAATACCAGACAATCAAACAGTAAATTGACATTCCTGCACCTATGAGCTGATATTCAAGCATTATGCTTAAGGAATAGTCAACTGGTTCTTCGTTCTTCAATTGAATAAAGGACTAGCACCAATAATGCAATTTGTACGGAGGGATCTACTACTAGTTCTTTGATTGGAATAACATATGGATATGCTTCTTGCACTGCTCCAGCAACCCTAGCTTATGGTTCAGGCCCACAAGTGGGTATGTAACTGGTGCATTCTTTTTATGTATTAGCTACTTCTGCTCCTATTGGTGTTGATACTAGGTACAAATCAACTACTGGCTCAATCTAAGATTGGATCTATTGCTAGGTCTGCTACTTGCTTTGCTCTTGCCATCCTTGCCTCTATTGCTATTAAGGCTGGTTCTCAATCTGGAACAACCGACTCTAGTATTGGTGCTTGCTTTGCTTATGGCATATATGGATCACGAAGGTTTAGGACCTTAGGTCACACTCACGAACGGCAGGGTCAGGCTCTCGATCACTACTCATAGAATCTGGATCTCAACTGAAGCAAGCAATTTGATACCTAGCGGATCCTGCAGAGCCAGTAGCATAGCTAGAAGTTTTTCCATTCTTTTTTAGTTGGAGATTCCATTAAAAATCCAACAGCAGCAATTATTTACCCACTTTAGCTTCCCCAAATTGTCTGATTTTTCCTCCACAATGATAAAAAGCTAAAAGATCCACCACTTTAATCCCTGTTTCAAAGATTGATAATTTTATATCTAACTGTATAAAAGGTAAGGTGCAAATCTATACATAGGAGGTGTTGTACGAGTATCTATAGGCATGGTAGGAGCTTTGTTTGAGCATGACTTTTCCTGCAATGCGACCAACCGATCAGAAAGTCTTTCTTAAACGGATTTGATCGTCTCTGCTCAAATTTCTCGGGAATCCTACAAGATCAATTCATTCTTTTTCCTCTGACAGATGGTCAGAACTTCATCTCTCTTTTTTTGCTTGTTGAATAAATTTGTTCCTTTATTCGTTTGGCCTAGCCCATTTTATTTCATAAAAGGGGATGGCTCGCCTAGGTGGGATAGCCAAGCCAAAACAGAAAAAAACAATAGAATAGAATAAATATATTATAATAAATACAAACTACAAGAATATGATATTTAATGAAAGAAAGAGAAATACTCATGAATGCACAAAAATAAAAAATTAAAAAAAGGAGAAAAAGCCCTTCAATGATGATAACTCATTATTTATGATGTGAATTTTGGAATCCATTTGACAGAGATGGACCTTACATTATCAACACATTATCACATCTCTTTTTTCGACCTTGGCAACTAAGGTAGTAAGGCAGAAGGCCTGATCTTTTTGTCAATTCTCTACATCATAAAAATCTGTTTCGATCCTTTTTGTCTAATGAAGTGCTTACTTGCCTGTGTACTAACTCAGTTCCTAAAAAGAAATTCATAAAATTTTCTTTGGCAAAAATTTGTTCTGTTTCTTGTAGGTACAAAAAAAGGTGAGATTTTATGACAATTGATTTACAACATAATGGAATGTGAAGACAAGAAAGCAGACTCAGAAACTGCTCCAGGTTTACATTGTCAAGGTCAAATTAACTGCTGTTCATCAATTACCAAAAATGCTGCAAGAAGGTTAAACTTACTTCAAGAAATGGAAAAACTTGTGGTTTGCACAAGTAGCTTTTGAAATCTCAAATTCTTCTTTGAAATAGAACAAAACAACAATGAAAGACCAAAATTACCTGCCTATTGTTCATGTGGTATAAAAAAGATCCTCCATATGTCTTCATATCCAATGGCCATCCTATTGTGTGTAGCACAGATCCTGGTACATGCTTCCCTTCCTCAATTTCCCAGACCTCAACACCAAATCCACTAATGTTAAATGAAATTTCAAATCACTTTTACAATCATCTAACACACAGAAGATGCTAATCCACACTGATAAACAAAAAGACCATTTCTATAACAAAAATATTGGTGGCTAAACAATTAGAGCTTCAAGTTGCAACAGAAAAGAAACAACAGTGAGGTAACAATCATGACAGTTCGAAATGGGAACAAGAAACTCTTACAGGAATTTGACCCTTTTAGTTTTACATCTCAATGCCACATCTGTAGCAATATTTTGTGTGCTTTGTTCGGAAGAGGAGGCAGCAATAAGGAACCTAAATCACATTTAAATTAAACAATATTTTCAACTATAAAATGGCCATCTTGTACTGGTTAATTCAAGATTACCTAGCTGTGTAGCACCCAGAATAAACATGGTAATCTTTTTCTCATCATTGATAATTATATATTTTTTAGTCACAGCCAAACCACAACCAACTTATCATTATGGATCAAACTAACAAATTTAAAGATACAAGCACTCTGCAAAGTTCAATCATACATGTTTCCTCAGCAAAATACCACATCTAAGAAACTGGTTGTAGACCATGGGAAATCGTTCACCACAAGGACACATATAAACAAATCTAAGTTGATTCTAATAAAAAGGATGTCTTAATGCACAAGGTTTCCTCCACTGTGGGGTCTGGGGAGTGTGAAAAGTATGCAGCCTCACCCCTGCATATAGAGAGGCTGTTTTCATGTTTCCAACCCATGACACCCAAGTCATAATGAAGCAACCTTATGTGCACCAAGGCCCACACCTCCAAGTCACCCCTAATGCATGGTGAAATTAAAATCAATGTTTTCTAGTATTGGTCTTTTGGCTAATTAAACTACTCAAATTCCCTAAGGTCAGAAAACGAAAAATAGCATGATAATGCCCGAACAGTAAAGACACTTTAAACCCAAATAAGCATAATCACAGAGGAATACTGCTTTGCAGTGGCTCTCTAGCAGTTAAGACTATAAAATGAAAGTAGAATATGAATTACCTCTTTTATTCCAATAGCATAGGTTTGATGTTGTCCTTGTCCTTTGTCTCGTAGTTTATAATCTCTTATAATTTTCTATAAACAAAAATAAAGAGAAAAGGTCAGTAATAATGGTAATGCAAAATCACTCCAAAAAAATGATAAAGAAACTCAACAGCAGCTATTAACGATTAAAGTAGACTTCAATTAAAAATGAAAAGAAACTCATCAATTAAAATAGACTTCAGTAAACCTCTGATAAGGAACCTCGACAGCCTTCAGCAAGGAGTGTAATATGTCCTGCATAACATTTCACAACTCATTGACCATGAATACAATAAATACATCGAACGAATTAATAGTTAAATTTGAAAGGATATTTGAGGAAAGGTACTAAATGAAGATAATGAACACAAAAGTATATGGAGTGTTCTGAGTTCAAATCTTTTTCCCCCCTTTTGGATCCATCCAAAGAAAGGAAGAGAGAAGTGCCAAGGACTAAAGCTTAGACCTGTGCAATTGCAGATAAAACCTAGGCCACAGCTACTAAACTCGAAAACAAGTCAATAAACAAGTACATAAAGTACTTAAAGGATGTCCAATTTACACCAGCAGAAAATATTTGCAATCAAGGATTTGGATAGTGTACAACAGGAAAGGAAAAATAGTTAAAGAAAACCATAATCAGTCAAAAAACCTGTACAATTGAATAAATAATGGAGTCCTCATCAAAGTTCAGCAACATGAATATGCTGAAATACAACCAACAGCACAGGCAATTAAGTTATCAGGAAAAAAAGCAAGACTTGTGAATGTCTTCTTCTTTCTACGTTTGCTGATCTATTGGATGATATCTACAAGGAACTGAACAATACAAGATAAATTAACTGCAATGGATCAAGCCAAAAGTAGCATTGCAGCAGGCCCAGAATATTTCAATATGAAAGCCTGAAGAGGCTGCCTGGTATATCTGAATATCTGATGGGCCATCTTAGAGCATTGAAAATAGTCTAGTGCATCTTCCGAAACTTGTCACATCATTTGTAAATTGATTAAGGGTACATCAAAGATTCAAAGGGCATCTCTAGGATAGTAGGTTCCCAAATTTATATCATTCACATGAAAGGTCCAGAAAAAATTTTTAAAAGAAAATATGCTAAGAATGCATGCCTTTCAGCTCTACTCCACGTTGAAAAGTTTCCTTTTTTGAACCATCTTTAGCAACACCCACATCATTAGTTGCAACTCCAACAACCTTGTCATTTTCATCATACAGAATCTGTCCAATTATCAAATTTAGAAATAAAACATAATTCTTCCACATTTTAATTACTATGAGGCAACTAATTCTAATACCTCACTAGCAGCAAAACCTGGATAAATTTCTACACCCAACTCCTCAGCTTTAGTTGACATCCAACAAACCAGCTGGCTCAAACTGCAAAGAGAAGTTAATCTAAAAAGGATGAGTTTATTTGAACATTGACACTTACTAACAAAGATCAAAACAAAGAACAATTGAAGAAAGAATGTGATCCTCGTTAAAAAAAAAAGCTTCATCAAATGTTTGTCGAAAAATAATTTGAAATAACTAATGATCGGCATCTCCAGTTTCAGAGTCCTCAGTTTGCATGACTAGGATCTTTCTGCAGCTCTTTTCATCATCTACAAAAGAATTACTTCAAGAAAAAGTCTGATTAAACCTAGTTAGATTCCGTTTTCAAGATACAGTAAGTGGATTGCCAAAGCACATATACTTCAAAAGCTGAAGACACGTGGTACACAAATCACCTAGCTCTACCAGTGCACCGTTTACAACTTTGAACTATGAATTTTATAAGAAAAGTATGGGATCATGACTTGTAAACTCCTTGCGGCACACTACAAGATTGCTTCTGAGAGGAAGTCGAATTCATGAAATTGCTTATGTTCTGCCATTTTCATTTCTGTTTTCCCTCTCAACTCTATCTATGTAATCAATCAAACAGCCCTCTATTCCTGTTTGCTGCAAAAACTTTGACGGTATCTATCTCCCTATGCATATCTTTGCACTTGTACTATACTTGTTCCATTTTTCTCCCTCTTGGTGAAAGTTCATGTTCTCCCCAAACTACTATATGTCTCGTTGTATCAACAAGTAATAATTCCCTTTCCTCTAGGTGTTCGTATACTGTGGCATGACGTTCCAAACCATCACTCTTATTTAGCGAGCTTCTACTTTCAGAGTTTTTTCATCCATCCACTCCTTAATCAATTAGCCACGGACCTTGTATCAAGCCTTCCACCTTATTTACATCCTCTCACATATTGTACCCAGTTACTGTCTATCTAGATGCTCTAGGCATTTCTCAAGTTTTTATACTATTTCTAATGTTTGTCATAAGAGCTCACTTTCTTTTAATGTTCTCCTCCATGCATCCCTTCATTTGCCTACCTACCTCATACGATGGTCTTGTTGCCACTTGGTATCATTACCTAAGCACATGGCAAGAACCTTAACATTGATTGTTACTTTTATCTTCTTTTTAAGGTCTTCCTATTGCCAACTTTTATGCCTATTACGAGTGCAATCTTAGTAAGATCACCCAAAGCAGAAAGTATTTTAGACAAATGGAACTCAAGGCTCTTCAATAAAGGCATGGCTAAGAACTTGTTTCCCCCTTGAAGTTGATGATTTCCAATAATTCCAAGTGCTTAAAAAAATTGTAACATACACCGGGGTTTTAGAATAGTATATAAGTGCAGTCTTAGTGCCACATTATAGGCGGCTGAGAAGAACATTGCTTTTCTAGTGCAAGCTGCGTTGAACTTAAAGCCCCTTCTTGTATTTATACAGGATGCTGCTTCCTCTGATAGATTTTCAAAAGCCTCTACGAAGTTATGGTTTCTTTTGTCTCAATAAAAGGAACACCAGGAGAAACTATTCTAGAGAATCATTTTTCGTTTTTGGAAACATTTCTGAAAATAACACTGATACGTGAGAATGTGCATCTCAATGCGTAGTTATAAACTTATCTCCAATCCATAAAAGGAGGTAAACAGTTTGTAGTAGTTGTTATAAATATGATCCTAACTAAATTTAAAATATGAAGCCAAGACTACTGACCTCTTTTTACAATCAAAATAAAAAGAAATAAGAAAGAATAAAATATTTAACAGGAAAGACAATTCCAGATGGCAGCCCTAACACATGAGAGTATAGTAAGCAGAACATTTGACACATCAACATATCTCTGCCTATATAATATAAATGGTTATTTACCTTATCACATAGTTTCCCTTATTATCGAAAGGGGATGGAAGTGACAATGCACGATTCTCTGTAAGAAGCCAAAACTTGTCATGAGAAACAGGAACTTCAATTGGGGCCTACAGAACAACAGATAGATAGATAAGAAGCAACATTTTTTAACTATTTAAACTATGAAAATTTCATATCTATTATGAGAAAAAGATTCAACAGTAAAAGAGGATAATCATTTTTCTATGATAAAAAAGGAACATGAAGTGTTACACATGTTTGTATATCACTGTATGCTGTATGTATACACGTTGTATGCTCATGTACACAAATCATCATTTGACAAATTAATGCACATACCCACATCTTGGGTCTTAATCACAGTGTTCCTTGATAGTATCTACATGGTGTTATACTTTTATGCACTATTCAGAATAGTGCACGTAGTCTGATGCTTAGTCCTCAATTTTAATGCATCAAAGAAAAGCAAGCTCTCGACATACTCGTGAAAATCTAGGAGATATATTGCAATAAACCAGTCCATCTTTTCACAATTTTAGAGTTCACCTAAACGGTCGCAATCCTTCTACCAACAAATTTCATCAAATTATCATTAGAATCTAGCAGTTTGGACTTTGGTCAACAGTAAGCATCAAAATCTGCAGGACTATTATCTTTAACCTAGTGCTTCAAGATAAGGTTTGGCCAGGGCATCTCATGTTCTTCTTTATCTAAACAGGTTGGTAGAACATTCACCTTCTCTCCCAGCCACAGGTGCTTCAGATGTTGAGGAGAACACATCTGAGATGGATTTACAAAACTTCCCCATGGGACTCAGGTTTCCACCATGCCCATTCTGATTCATACACGATGTTTTCTACGACCCAACTTGTCTTTGCTAATATCTTTTAACCTAAATATATTCTGATTGCAGGATTTTGTCATGTTACTACATTATGTTTTTTTTTTTTCTGTTCAATGCAAAGACCATAACGCCACCTTTATGTTGCTTCAAACCCCTTCTTACATTCTTCATTTAAAATTTTTAAGACTTGTAGCATAGCCTAAGCATTTCATTATTAGGTTTGGCGTTTGAAGCACCCAGAAACCCACTGTATACTTTTGAGTTTGTTTTGGCTACACCTACTACTAAATGCACTATCTTGCTCATGTATGAATCCTCTAAAAATGTATATGAGTAGATATATGACCTTATGAAAAAGATCATTTATTTCAATATTTGCTCATTGAGTTTTACCAAATACTACTTGGGTTGTTTCTGCTATGCAGCTCCCACTGTTTGATCATATATAGTTTCAGCTGCAGCAATCTCCAATAACATGGTTAGATGATTTAAAAATAAATTTACCAAAATCTTGATGTTGCATTCAATGTTCATTTTCCTAGAATTTCTGATCCGACCATCAGGTAGAACAATAACTGCATACTACAGCCTATAATGACTTTAGATATGCAGATAACTAGTTATAACATTAAATGATATAGCTATGTGATAATACAAACAGCACAGACCCCCTCATCTCTCCAACGAGGCATCAGTTCATCCAATGCACGAGGCTCAAAGACATTCCCTGATATGATATGAGCACCTGGAAAAAAATTAGCATTTGTCATTAGAAAGAAAGATCTGGAATTCGATGGCAGCAGAGTATGTAAAAATAAGCTTCAGTAAAGCTTAGTGACTTGTTTAAAGAGAGTAGATTATAGGAATTTGAATTGCAGTTGATGTTCTCATCCAAATTCAGCTTTCACTGAAAATATCAAATTATCCGTCTTGATAGTAAAGTAAATTTTTTTCTGCTCATCCATGTTTATTTTAGTGCCATGCGTAAAAGGCAAAGGATGTGTAAGGTGGAGAGCACATAACACATGAACACTAGCAGGGCAAGGAGAAGCATTTTAAGTAAGGAACAAAAAGGAGCTGAGAAGAAAAACTGTAATTAACAAAAGCAGGTGGAATATAACTGCCAACAGGTACAGCAACTCAGCAAGGATTTAAAAAACATTGGACAAATGTAAGCAGGTGCTACCACAATGTGGAATTATGCATATTGTCACCACCTTGGTAATGGGACAATGTACAAAAAACATAGGTGATCTGGGCAGTCAGATGGTCTCTCTCTCTCTCTCTCTCTCTCTCTCTCTCTCTCTCTCTGTGTGTGTGTGTGTGTGTGTGTGTGTGTGTGCCCAGTGTGTCTTACATGTAGATTGATAAGTAGTTGCAATGGCCTGAGGATCAAATGGTCTCTGATGAAATGAGAGTGGAACTGATGTGATTAAGTAAAGATTCGCTAAGCTCCACCCAAGGTTGAATTCCTAATACTCTTCATTTATCTGTTCAGTTTTCCTTTTCTATTTTAGTTTATTTTGGTTCACTAATTCTTACTCTCCAAATGACTTAAAGAAGTATAATGCTGCAAATAGTAAAGGTGGAGCCTGGTGTACTATATGAACCCAGATAACAAAGTAATAAATATATGAAACTTTCGGTTAGGGTCAAGGCATTGATGCAGAGAATGTTAACTAACCACTAGAGTACAAAACTTAAAGCTGTTAGGGAATGAGCCAACAATGTATATTAGGCTTAACACCCCACTCCTTTCCTCCTTCATGTGCAGCCCAGATCATGCACGTGGAGAATGAAACAAGAACAAGATGACAACCAGGTTGATTAAATAAATAATTTGCTTAAAAAGGGTAAGTACTCACAAACTACAAGAAACTTGTCTCTGATACCATGTTAGTTAACTAATTAACCCAAATGATTAAGCTGTCAAGAAATGAGTTAACAAATGTATATCTAGTTTAACAGTTAGGAAACCAGGTAGATCTCCTACGCATCAGTTTTGTGCACGTAAACGAAATATTGTTACCAAGGCACAAAATCTATCAAAGTTTTCAATTTAATCTTAAAGATAATGAAGACATTTAACTTCCGCTCACTATGGATCCATGTTTAAATATATAATTGCTCACAGTAAGCATAAATTTTATGGTGGTATGGATTAAGGAAAAGAATATAATAGAAAGTAGAGAAACTAGGAAACCAAAAAGGTACATATTCCTACCATTTCTATCCAAAGTCGTGGACCTTGTCAAAGTCCATTTTACAAATAACACCTGGTTCATTCTTTCTTGCTGTCAAGTCAAAACATGATTGTACAACCAAAATAGGTCTGACTTGTGACTGGCTCTAATAAAGGCAATATCATGGTTGCTAAATTCCTTCTCATAACTTGACTCGTCAGTAATCCCATTTTACTTGCTGATCAATCTACAACAGCCAAGATGGCTCAGCATCTCCATCTTGGGAATCATCACCTAGGGTAACTATAACAAAAGCAATATTCCTTGAAATTGTCCAAATTACAAAAGATAAAGGTTGCGACACCTAAAACTTACCTTAGAAAAGCTAATACAAGAATACTACTTCCATAAGCCAAGCCATTATCAGCCCAAAAAACATGTGTTCTAAGATCAAATAAAGAAAGATAATATCTTTATCATCCCATTTCAATTTTAGTGTGTTTTGATCTTTAAAGAGCAGCATCTAGGGGATTGATTCGAGCAGGTAAAAGAACAAGAAAAAAGATTCCACAAGAAAAAAGATTCCAGCCTTCTTCTTTTGATCAATAACAAAAGCCAAAAAGGAAGCCGTACCCACTTCGGAGCCCTTCTCTAAGACACAGACCGAGAGATCGGTGTTCCTCTCCCGGCACAGCTGCTTGAGCCGTATCGCCGCCGACAGCCCCGCGGGCCCCGCCCCGACGATAACCACATCGTAGTGCAGAGCCTCCCGGCCGCCCGATTCTCCGCTGAACCTCCTCGTTCCTCTGGTTGAATGGATGAAACTCGCCAAATTGATGCTAGCTGGATGAAATCGAGATAGAGAGGATCGGTTCGGAGGGATTGGGACGCTCGGACGGAGTCCGAAGCCAGTGGCTGGCCGGAGCGGTGAGCGGGTAGGGTTTTCGGTGAGGAATAGAGGGAGATTTCGGAAGGGCGAGGTGGTTTTCGAGAAGGGATTTCCGAGGGGGTTCGATTTGGAGGGGAAGAAGCAGAGCAATCTATGCATGGCTGCAAAGTTCCCGAGGCTTGAGAATCTATCCTTGTTACTGCGCAAGATTGGCGCCTTTGAGTGGATTTGCGGGAAGAAAGACCCCCCGCACGCTTACCATCTCTTCTTTAGAAGAAGGGAGGGGAGGAACCGACTCGCCTGAGGGATCTTGTTTTCTTGCAACAGTGGCTAGAAGTTCAGGGTTATTTTCTCCTGTTGGTTTTCTTCGAACTTATGCCAACGGGTTGGGGATGGAAAGAAGTGGATAGCTTGAGGAGAACTTTGAGATGTGTGCACTGGCTGATCGCCTGATCCAACATTGGATTCTTACTTGCGCGAAAGATGTAACCTCAATCCAATATATGCATATATGTACACATACACACACATAATACTACTTTAATACCCTTCCATAATTTTTTTGTTAACGAATAAATTATTTATATGATATAAAAATAATAATAATAGTTTATTTATAATAATCCGATATTTAAAAGAATACATTTCTCATGTATCCTCAGGCATGATATTTAAATAATTCAAGCTACCATCGTCCTGCAAAAAAACCAATGTTGTAGGACTAATAGGGACAATAAAGAGCCAACAAACAAAGACCATCTATGGCCGCAAAGTTAAAATAATCACATAAAAAAACTTTAGACTATCTAAAAAATTTTAATTCTCTTCCTAACTTTAATTCAGTGTAATTAAATTTTCGAACTTTTAAATTCGTTCAATTCAGACTCCGGCTATAAATTCCGTTTTGCTGTCATGACGAAATTGTCACATGATGTCATATGAGGCATCATTCACTTTCATCATATAAGTTGGTCATGTGATATCACATGACATTTCTGTTATGGTTGCTAAATAGAATTCATTGCTTAAAAGTTCGATGAGTTGATTGTACTAAATTAAAGTTCAAGGAAAAATTAAAAACCTCTAAATAATTCAGAATTTTTTGTGTGATTATCCTCTGTAGAGTTCGAAGGAAGGTGAAGTCAAGCAAAACAAAAAAAAAAAAAAAAAGAAAAAAGAAAGGGACAAGGCAAATAAGATCCAAGCCCCAAAATCAAAGTATGGCGTCAGACCCGGTGGAGGTCCATCCATGTAGAAATTTGAAATAATCATGGCATCCTGTAAGCCATGGCTTCCTTCCATTCGAGCCAAGAGAGCACTAGCATGGTAGGGGAAACAAATAGATTTTGTTGGGTTAGAAGGCCTTACCTGATCTGTCAGAAGAGCAAGGCTGTTGTGTGGATCCGGTCACCTCAACCCCGTCAACCGCACCAATCTACTTGATTCAGCCATGGGCACGCAGGAAGACAAACCCACGAACCGGAGACTTGGGCCCTTCACGCAAGTTTGTGAGAGCTCGGGGGCAGCGGAAAGTAAATGAGGTGAAGCAGTTTTAGCCCCTATCCAGGGGTTAAAACTATATATCCCCACCCCTAAAACAAAACTTTATCACCACTGATAAGGGATAGCAAGCTTTGAATATAAATTCTTTATTCGCAGTAAAGCTATTCTATTTGAACCAAACGAGGTCTAAGTAGTTTAACTTGTTGGAAAGTGACTCTAGTGAATAAGGATAGCCTTCTCCATTCTTGCGTTCCATGAGTCCACAAGGATAGCCTTCTCCATTATTGCGTTCCATGAGTCCACAAGGATTTTGGGCTAGGTCTACAACAGTTTAGACCAAATTTGGGCTTAAATGTAGAGTTCATTTGTTGTCGGACTGGGCGCGGATATATTATTAGCCCGACCCAAGCCTGAACAAAGTCCGAAATGAAGCCCAAATTCCGACCCAAATTCAATCCCAAATCAATTTATTTTTATATATTATTATTTAGAAAGAATAATGAGAAAATAAATGACAAACTAAATGAGTTTAGCTGAGAATAATGAATCATCTATCATTTTTTTTGTATTACAGAAGAGAGCCCAATGTTTAGCTTGCTCATTTACTTGTGAAGCAATATTATGAATTATTAAACTTTATTTATATTCAGGCCAGATCTATTTTTGGCCAAAATAAATAATTTGGTCAGGCTCAATCAAGTTCCGTCAGGTTCGGGCCTGAGCTCAAGTCGGGCTCGGGCTTGAATTTTTCAAAAATTTTTGGGTGTCAACCCAAATTGGAGCTCCAAAAAAAAAAAAAATCGGATCGAGTTCGTGCAGGAGCATGGCCCGGCCCGAATTCACAAGAATTAGGACTTAGATGATTTGCAATAGAAAATGGATTCAACTATGGGCATCAAAAAACTTTTAAGCACAAAGCACTTTGCTGAGATAGGTCATAGTCTCCATTTAACAAGTTGAAGACCTAATCAAGCATATAGTCCGCGTAGGTTATTTATTTATTCAGACCATGACATACATTGATGTCAATTTAAGATTAGCGCGCCCACTGATGGATAATTCTGCAGACATGATCTTATAAGAAATCCTTATCCTGTTTGCTGGTTTGGACACAAATTAGCTGTTATCTTTGAATGCGATTCCATGGTCAGGGAAGCCCGACAAATTCGGCGGATTCAAGGTCGAATTCCAGGTTTTCTCCTTGTAGCTTCCTAACCAGTACAATCCTTATTTTAGCTTCTCTTTCTTATAAGACTTTGATATGTTTCTCCGAGATGCTCCCATGCAACTTACGAAATCCTATTTTTCTATAGAACGGACCATTTCATGTCAGCTAAACACCCTTGCGGTTGGTTTATATAATGCTCCCACATGGAAAAAAAATGTCATATGGAAACTTCTCGCTGCTTTCTTATTCATTTTATTACAAGCTTTGTGCACCCAATTTGGACTGAATCAAGCAAAATCAGTGGATTTAAAACGATAATAGATAGATGGGAACATGAGAATTGGTCCCTAAGATTGCACTCGATTGGTTTTGTCTGGATCAGACAAAACATGCACTTCATTGGTTTAGGATGTCAGCTTCTGTTGGACTTGGACCCCAACATGTCACGGTCCGAGAAGGGCCGGAACCATTTCTTTTCTTTTGTCATCAAAGTATCCTGACTGATGTTAAAATTACGTGGATGATGCAAGGAAGAAGACAGCATATCCAACCACGGACAGCTTAGCTTCCTAAATCCTTCGCCTGCTCCTCCCATTTCCCTGCACCTTATTGGCCTTTGTTTTGATAATTTGACACTCATGGAGATGCTGTGGCCATGTCAGTGACCAGTATGCCCTTCTTTTTCTCATTAATAGCTTCAATATGAATGACTGGCTTCTCGTAGAGCATGTCTATATATGGCCAAGGAAAAAACTGATGAAGTGTATCTAAAGCGAGTGAGCGACCATGTCAAGAAGTGACTGTGTTAATGATAGATATACTAAACAAATCAAAAAAAGAAGAAGGAAGGTTTCCTTCTACTCATATCTTTTTTTTTTCTCTTTTTGATGAGAAGGGAAGTTAAACCACCCATTTGAATTGATGGAATTATGCACATAATATGAGAGAGAGAGAGAGAGAGAGAGAGAGAGAGAGAGAGAGAGAGGAGGTGTCTTCCATTATCTACAGCCGAGTTGGCATAGGCCTTTGCAAGGACTATAAAGAGAAGCTCTAGACCTGTCACAACCACGCCCGCACGAGTCCTCAAATATTCTTTTTATTTTTAGTACTATTTGTTACAATTCAGAACCTCATCCAAAAAACCTAGCTCAAAGTTATTATTTAAATTTCTTGATCTTATATAACTATATAAGTATTCAATATTTATCCAGCGAATAATCGATATGAGACTAAACACACGTCCGCACGAATCCTCACAGAATGTGAACATTTTACTAGTTAAGTTCTTTTTTGTTAAGGTGCTTAAGAGCCTTCTGTATCCACCCGTACTGTCACCGCACCTCACGGTGTTCAACATCTTTAAATTACTCAACTGGTGCTTGCTTTCAACTGGTGCTTCCTTCTACTCAAATCTTTGCTTTGGCTATCAGATTAGTTGCTCCGTTTTACTCTCCCGACACATGTGAACTTCTGCTACGTTATCAATTTGTTGAAGTGGCTCTTTCCGCTGCTGCCTAAACTTCTTTTTCCACCTTGACATTAGCGTGCCAAAGCAGCAGGCACCTATAAATTTGAGCTTTTTACCTAAATGTTTAATGGCGCATCCGTCAGTGACTCAGTGGTGCTAGTGACCAGATTGAAAGCAATAGGAAAATTATTATACGAAATGAGTAGCCATTTTTACCAAAAAAAAAAAAGCAATAGAAAAATTACTTTAAGGTTGTAGTGTGGTGGTGGCTCTCATCTAACGCATAGTATACTTGCAAACAAAACAGTCTATAAAATAAATCCGGCACAATTAGCTTTATAAATAGAAAAGATGTTGTTAAAATCGAAGCTTTTAGGATTTCATGGGCATGACCATCTATTTACATATGAAGAAAGGGTTTTAGATGGAAATATGATGCGGATCCAACTCCGGCATCGAAATTTCCTCCGCACCACTGGTTTTGCACTAATGTGTTGTACCACGTGGCCACCTACTTGCGCAGAGAAGGATTTTGGTGATAGGGTTTGATTTCTTTGTTTTTTTTTTTTTTTATGAAGCGGAAGAAACACATAAGTCTAGTATGAATACATCTTAAAAGATTAGAAAATCAAATATCACGAAAAAGAAGAGAAACAACTGCATAGTTCACTTATAAAGATCCATCCAGAATACTCTGCCACAAAAGCAACCTAATCCATTGTGTTGTTTGTCTCATGACAGACATTAGTTGAATAAAAGGAAATATAGCTCCCAACTATCTTGCAAGTATCCTGTAGCAAGATATATATATATATATATATATATATATATATATATATATATATATATATATATATATATATCTTATGATTCTGTTATGTTATTTATCCGATCACTATCACTAAGTCACCTTCTAGGTGAATGAGATTGGCCATAAAATCGTACTTATAGGTTCATTGTATTTGATGGAACTTTTACGGTTACCGTAATATATGCACAATATTTTCTATCGAAGTATATATTCCATGCAATCGGTGCATGGTATATCCAAAAAATAATCACTCAAAAACATTATAGGCATTACTTTCATACCTACAAGGAAATCTTTCCCAAAAGAAACTACCACTTTGGAATGTACCCTTCAATCTATTTGTGGATTTCTTAGGAGACAATTTGGGTATTCTAACGGGAAGTTTAAATCTACTATATTTTTATTCATTAATGGAGTAAAACGGGACCTAATAAAAATCAAATGCATTACCTGAGTTAGTAAGGTCAACTAGGAGGAGCTTCCTAGTTCCCTCACTAATATTTAAGTTTTTGTGGGTGTCTAATTATACATAATACAAACAACCATTGAAGTATTGTCATTCAAT
This sequence comes from Phoenix dactylifera, assembly GCF_051530095.1. NCBI lineage: Eukaryota > Viridiplantae > Streptophyta > Magnoliopsida > Arecales > Arecaceae > Phoenix > Phoenix dactylifera. The sequence continues at coordinate 32,824,708 of NC_143195.1, forward strand.
GGAAGAATGAGGTAGGACCACTTATTAAAAGTTCTAAGTTACCAAACAAAATATTTATTTTTCAATTCATTACTTATTTATCCATCTCAAATATTCAGCAATTGGTGCAGATTGTTTTACCTAATTTTAGTTGATCGGGATATGTGATTTTATATGTGATCCTTAATTTGTGCATTTCTAGCTTTCGAGTGTCAGTGATGTTGTAAATGTAGTTGAAGATGAACCGAGTACCATCTCTCCACATTTATTATTTGACCTCAATGTACATGGTATAGATATAATTGTATGACAAAAATATACATTCATATTTTTTGTCAAGAAAGAATGATACAAACAATATATTAGTAATATTCATTTTTTTTAAGTAATATGAATACAGATTGAGTATAGTAGTATCCATATTTTCTTATTATATACAATAAATATGTGTATGTGTTTATCTCCCTCTCTCGCTTTATATATATATATATATATATGAGTGGGTGGGTGTGCATGCAAAGAGACAAATTTATCATGTGAATATTTGTTCAAACATATACATGTATAAGTTAGGGATAAGAAGTATAATGGAATAAATCAACAAACCTACCAAGTGAATCAATCATATCAAGTTAGACTAATCATATAATAACATATGTTGAATTCTTTACCTAACATAAAGTTAGATAAAGAATGCAAAAATTGAATGTAACTAACATTTAACTAACATCAAGTTGGAAAAGAATTCTATAACATATATTGATGTCTATATCTAGGTTTGCATCGCCGATTTTTGGATATCCAAATGTATATATATGTTGAATGGGGGAAATAATTTTCATAAAGTACCTTCTTTTATATCTATATTTAAGATATATACATATATGCATTATTCTAGCAAATTTTGGACATGAAAACAAATACAATTAGATCATATCTGATCCATCTTCAGCCCTCATCTTAGATGTTGTTGTTAGGATCTTGTAATTAAATAAACTTTATGAAGATAATCATATCAAAAGCATGCTCCTTCATTTATTTGTTTCATTCCCTTTTCTTTAGGGCATCAATTAATACCTTTGTTAATTTATCTTACATGTGTGTGGCACTTTAAGTGATGACTTAAAATAAGAAGTGCATCTAGCTAAGGTTTATATATGCTTTTATTTTGGTAAATTATATGTTTATCTATTTCAAGTTCTTTATCTCTAGCACAATTAAAATGAGTATATATCCTAAAATTTTTCTTTTAAGAAAGGAATAATTTTTGTTGGTAGGCCAGTAGCCAAAAAAGAACCAAGCCATTGTGAGAAAAATGAACTCCAGTCTAGCCGGGCCATCAGTCGGCTCTACGTAAGTTTTTTCTTTTTGCTAAAACAGACGTTTCATATAATTTGAATATGGATACATGTAATAAAATTAGAAAATAAGTCTCGGAGTACTCCAGACAACCCCCTATAGAGTATTTTTAGAGTGGAAGATCTATAAAAAGTTATCCAGTCTGCGGCTACATTAAGCTCTTTTAACAGATGTATAAGCCCGTTTATTAATGGCATCAACGCAGATGGCCCTCCCAAATAAGTACTCACCAAGCGCTCCTCTTTTCCCAGCATTCTCCTCCCCCTCTCTTCCCTTCTCTTTCCTTCTCTCTCAGCGAAGGGTGGCGGGGGGGGCGCTCTAAAGAGCCAGCTCCGCGAGTGAGCGTGAAGGAAACCGAATGGATTTCCTCTTAGTTGTCGGCCTCGCCTCGGCGGCGCTCGTCTTGTCCCTCGCCCTCCTCTCTTTGGCCTACATTACCATGTTACGCAGGTACAGGATACCGTGCTGCGGGGGCTGCCGTGACCCTGACCTGGAGCTGGGCCACCACGCCGGTGCTCGCGTCGCCGACAGCCCCGACCACCAACCAGAGCTCGAGCCGGTTAAGGGCGAACCCGCCCCCTGCCGGTTCGAGTGGCGCGAGATCGAGTTCCTCACCGGTAACTTCACCACCTCCGCCGTCATTGGCGAGGGCGGCTCCAGCACCGTCTACCTCGCCGCCCTCCCCTCCCCTTCGTCCTCCCTCGCCGCACTCAAGGTCCTTCGCTCCAGCGAGCGCCTCCACCGCGCCTTCCGCCTGGAGCTCGACGTCCTCCTCCGCCTCCGCCACCCCCACATCGTCCGCCTCCTCGGCTTCTGCGACGACCGGGGTTAGCCTTAGCCGCTCCTCATCCCCCCCACCACTCTCCGTTTCGGAATTTCCAATCCCTTCTTTTCTAATTTGGAGTTTCTTTCTCTATTTCAGAGGAAGGGGTTCTGGTGTTCGAGTACGTCCCCAACGGAACCCTCCACGAGAAGCTCCACGGAGGCGGCGGCGCCGTGCTGCCGTGGGCCCGGCGGGTGGCGGTCGCGTACCAGGTGGCCCAGGCGCTGGATTACCTCCACGAGCGCTGCGACCTCCACATCGTCCACGGCGACATCAAGGCTTCCAACGTTCTCCTGGGTGAAGGCTTAGACGCTAAGCTCTGTGACTTTGGGTTCGCCGGGATGGGGTTCTCGGCCGCGGTCCTGCCGTCCTCGACCCGGTCCGCCAACCCCATGATGGGCTCCCCGGGCTACGTCGACCCCCACTACCTCCGGTCCGGAATCGTCTCCAAAAAGAGCGACGTGTATAGCTTCGGTGTACTTCTTTTGGAGTTGATCACGGGAATCGAGGCCTTCTGTTCGGAGAGGGAACAGCTGTTGACGGCTGTGATGGGCCCGGCGCTGCGGGACACGGAAAGTGGGCCGGGGGAGATGGTCGACCCCAGATTAAACCGAGAGTACGTCGCGGAGGAGGCCGCGGCGATGGCCGCCCTCGCCGCGCTCTGCGTCGGGGAGAACCCGAGCCTGCGGCCGTCAATGGCGGAGGTGCTGCGGATCATGGGCGAGAAGGCGTCTTCGTCGATCTCGACCGTTGATTCCAAATCGAAAGGCAAACTGGATATGTAAATTTCTCTATAATCTCATATTAATAGGCGTAGGATAAGGGGTGTATACGTACGTACATGGAGAGAAATAATAGAGGAAAGTACACATGATTTAGACCAAAGAGAGTGGCGAGTATTGAAAGAGTTGTAATAACGGCCTGCCTCATGGGCATTTTGTGAATTCGAAGAAAAAGACCACTTATATGTGGTAATTAAATTCTTAAAATTTGCTGAAATTTGATGTTTTTATGTGTATGCTGATGCGGTGGTGGTGGTGCTACCTGTGGACGGACAGAATGAGGCTAGCTATGGGTCCATAAATGGATTGGGTGCGGAGTCGCCATCTTGATTTCTTGGTGTAACATCAATTGATTTCTTGGTGTAACATGAAAGGCCGGTCCCTCCCTCTTACTAAGTTTTATTTTTCTATCCATTAGAATGTTACCAATTACACTGCACACAAGATAATTAAACTAAGAATATGTTTGGTTGGAAGCTCCGATTCCTATTTCAGTTTTAGGAAGATAGAAATCCTTGGATTCTTTAAAAACTAATCTCTACTTCCTCTTACTTGTCAAATCTCATTCTTATTTCGATTCCGACTATAGCCATAAACCAAATGTATCTAGGATATGGCATTTCGATTTCCACCATAAATTATTTCGATTCCGTTTTCAATTCTAACACCGAACCAAGCTCACCCTAAGTTTCTAGGGTTCTTTGGAAATTTGCTTCAGTAGACTACAAGAAATTAGAACCATCTCCATTCGGTGACTTGCCCCACAACTTTGGATGCTTATTCAGCGCGTCATCAATGCAACTTGGGTTGTTAAACTTTCAAGAATGGGATTTTATTAATAACATCCCAACCACTAGATCAACATTAGAGAAGGTGACGGTTGAATTTATAATGGAAGTGCGAAGTACATGCTATTTTCTTTTGTGACGAGAAAAAGAGAACGTGATACAACGAGTGGTTGCAGAGGAGAAAGGATGGATACGGATCATGACAGCCCACCGGATGAATGCATTATAGAAATTATGCAGCATGGAAAGTTTCTTGAGGCCTCCTGGTTTTCAACTTTCCATGGTTTGATAACATTTCCCATAAGCCTAGACTCGAGCAGTTCTTTGTATGCTATGCACTCTTTAGAAAAAGTCAAATCTTTATCCTAGCCCCTACGGTCATGTTCTCACTAGCCAGTCGCACGAACCGTGTTTTTTTTTTTTTTTATTTTCCTCACTAAAATGGACATTTCATATCTTACAAGTACGGATACATTCAATAAAAATTGAAAACAACAAGTCTCGAAGTGCTTTAAGCAGCTTCACTTTTTCGATAATACCTCCGGAGTGGCAGGCCACATAAGAAGCCACCCAATTCGAGCGGTGGTCTCTTTCGATCTCAAATTTTTGGCGCACCCTCCCCCTTTAATTCAATCATACATGTAGGCATAGGAACAACGGGGGCTCTGCTGCATGTGGGCACATGGTCTTACCTTCTGGTCCGGTAGCTTAAAGGGGGGATGAAAACCCACTGCTCTTCCACTCTGCTCTTCTCCTGCTACAAGGAGACTGAGCTCTCCCGTGTCACCTCCACGTGTCATGCTCGTCACGTGCATGGTATGACTTGCAGATCGAAAGGCAATTAAGTTGCCCACTTCACAGCACAGGTCCTTATGGGCAGGGCATTATCCACCAGCCTAGCATTCAACTCATCTCTCTCTTTCTCTGGATAAGTAATAGTGGTTTTAAGCAGACAATCCACATGTGCTTTGCCTTCCAATGTGAGCTTGCTCCCTGATTAGGTTTCCTTTTTATTTTCTGTGTATATTTATTATAGAAAGAATATTTTTGGAAGAGTATATTTTTGGATGACTGCAACTATCATGCATGCAGTACATTTGAATTGTGGGAATACTTTGTACTTCAATTAATTCTTTTGTGGTTAGTTCTGCCAAGAGATTAGAGAGAATAATCGGTCTTACTTAATGGCTACAAATAAATGAGCTCTGAATGGTTTGCTAGGTATGATTGCAGGTGATGGTTTCTTATCATTATGATTCAGATTAGGTTTTTGGGAGTGCAATGAGAGAGCCACAAAATGGGAGGGGCTCCAAGCAGGTCATTGGAAGACTGAATTGTTATTATATACCTGGATGTTATATATAACGACCGCAGGTTACTAGTTGGGTTTGCTGGTGTTGGTTTCTCATTATTTTGATTTAGATTATGTTTTCGGGCATGATTAAGGAACATGGCAGGTATAATAATAGAGCCATAAAATTGGAGGGGCTGCAAAAAACAGGTCATTGGAAGAGTAGTTATCATATAGCTGGCTACTTATGAATTGAAATTCAATCATTGCATACTTCTGGCGAAAATGGAAGCTAAACAACTCTTAATGCAAAGAAAGCATCACATAATCATGGATTACAAGGGTAGGATGACCTAGCTGAGAACAGCCAAGATTGGTTCGGATAAATTGTTTACAATTATAATCTTTCGTGATGTGACAAATATGGTTGCATTCTCTTGAGAAATTAGCCAGGGAGCAAAGAACTTGAATGACTTTTTGAGTCTTTTGTAACTGGTTCTACTTTTCAGGTAGCACTGTGATTTTCTTCATTTGTTGTCTCAATGAATTTCGAGCTAGGGCATCGCCAATCACATGCATATATTGTCCTTTCAGAAGGATTAGAGCCCCAATCCTACCAATTCAAAATCAATGCTGGAGATTCCATATGGAGATCAACAGTCGACTATGATCTACGTCATAAAAACTACTTTGAAACTGAAAATGATATCTTTTGTAGATTATTTGCCTATACATCAAGTGACCCGAAGACATACTATTTAATAGCTCAATACGATATTTTTCATGATCTATGGGTTGGAAGCACCAAAATTTACTGAATTTTGAAGCATACATATTTGTGAGATGCAGATAATGATCAACATTGTGAATTTCTAAATTATATCCTATGACATTGTTTAGCACATTAATAACATCACAACTGCTTTTATTTGTACCCAATCAATGTACGAGTATGATGCTCCCAAAATATATGATACTTGATTTCTTGGCAATTTTGATATAGATCATGACCAATGATGTAGATTCTCAATTTAGAATATCGATCATCGATTTTGAATTGGTCAGACTGAGGCTTCATCGCTTTAGAAAGGAGAGTAGATGGACAGCTAGAAAGATAGTACGCAAGTCTGTGTATGTCTCAAGTTGACCACAATAAGAACCATATCAGAAAGTGTGTAGGCAACAACAGGATACAATATACCTACATCAACAGGATAGAATGTAAGTGTTCCCAGTCATAATTCCGAGTTCTGAAGCGCAAATTCTGAGCACCATTATGGCTTCAACAAAAAAAGGATCTCATAATTTTGGACCAAGCCTAACATCAAAACCAACTTGAAAGCAGTCAGTTTGGCTTAACTAGGCAACAACAGCATATGTATCGAGCCTCCTAGTTATGTTTCAAAGCCTGAAGTGCAAACTAAAATATGTATAGATATAGATCCAGGGAATAAAAGAACAATCTTGAAGTAAACCCAAGCTAGTTTCAGCAACCATCCTCCTTTTACATGTACACAACCTTGAAGTCGCACACTTCTGGATTCCAAGTGAAAGAAATTTCTGTTATACAAGAATCCATTCTACTCTCTCTACAAATAAAATATAAATGTCGTTCTGAAAATGATCAACATCATCACATATTCACAATAGACAATTAAAAAACCTGATGACATAAACTATCCAAATGGTCTGAACTAAACCAGCAATCATTGCAACAGTAATCCGGAAGTTATGTGGATAACTTCAACTAAACCACAACATTGATATGTTCAAATTTCAGAATCACTTTAAAACAACTTGCAGAAGCAATGATATTGGAAGAATGACGGATAACAGATAACCACCAAGAAAATAAACGTAAATAACCTTGCCATCTTTATAACACTGTTTATATCACAAATATAAGAGATACTACATAATAACTTGAACAAACATTAACCTTACATTCTCCTTTCCTTATCTCATGAACAATATCATGTGAGAACTTCAGGAGAATCAGCCCACACCAACAAAGAAAACTAAAATTTCATCGAGCAATCTGACCACTTCATGGCCTGACCTCATCTACACTACTTTCATTTGTTACATCAGACCCTCTAAGGTTAGAAAGCAAAGCATCACGTCCGCTTAGAACAATCTGGAAGAAGTCTCTCACTTGCTTTGACAGAAGATCAAGCCCATGGGCAAACCTCTCTGCTTCTTCAGCCATATTTGATACAGACTCCTGGAATCCTTCTCTTTCTTCCTGGTCCACACTTATCGTCAGTGTGCCTACTTCCTGATGTCTAATACCATTGCTTTGCAGTAACTTTTCTTCTTTCTGGCAACTGCTTTGCAGTAAAGTCACATACTCGTGGCTAACACAATTAGTCAAATCGTGCAATCTCTCCGCATGTTTTTCGACTGCCTCCAGCTCTTTCAACATTGTAATCTTTCCACTTAAAAAATGACTCTTAGCTTCCTCATTCACAACAGCTTGCAAGTCACTGAAGGCCTCAGCCCACAAGAACTTGTCAGAAACATTCAAGTCCATCAATGGCGTAGAGCAACCTGACAATGCTGCTGTGAAGACACTGCAAATAAATAAAGTCATAACCTTCACTCCATACATGGCTCTCATCAATACCTTCCCTTTGGCAGAGTTCTTGACCTTTGTCAAATAAAGAGTGCCAGCAAGACTCTGTACGATGGAAGAACAGTTTTCAAACTTGGGACTCTTCGAGTTGAATTGCTTCACCCAATCATGAAGACATGCATCGGCCCGTTTGAGTTGTTCGGATGAAGGAGAACTGCTTGAGGAGTCCAAAACATGCAAGACATATCGTAGCAAGATTTGCCCTTGATCCAGATGGGAGAGTTCAGAGCTAAACGCAATGCAAATATCAAGCAATTTCACACTCCAGTCGAAGTAAAGGTCAATCCACTTCTCGTCCCAGTCAGAAACAGGAAACTGAAGATCAGTTATTAAAGTTTTGATGTTAGCATGGGCCTCACATAAGGACTCCATTGCACGGCGCATCCAGGATAAGCTAAGGACATCTGAAGAATCTTTAGGCTTGAGCCTTTTTAAACTTTCTGCCAAGGTTTGCTCAAAAATATTCAGCAAGGCAAGAAGCTTTGGCGACAGATAAGATCCCCTGGGAAGTATACTCCGAAAAGGATTTCCAAAGGGAAAAAAGGTCCGCTGCCCATCATGTGGTCGACTCATTTTGTCTTAACTGCTAACACAGTCAAATAAAAAAAAAAATTTAGCACAAAAAGAGAGAAAAAAGTATGTAAAGCTAAAATCTTGGTTTAAAAAAATTCTCCTATAACATCTAATACAACTTATTCGCATCTAAGTTGATTCCTGGCCATGAATTTAGCAAATTTCAACTGTGTCAAATTGCATGAAATGAATCCCTAAATCAGATTATGCTTGACAACAAGAAGAAAAACCCTTGTTATCAATGGTTTGAACTATAAATTGCGGACCAAAAGTCAAATGTCAAAGATTCATGATAATGTTAATATATAAACAGCACAGATCAGTTGTTTTACTAATGATACAATTCTAAACATGCTTGCACACCTCAGCATAAACATCAACATTTAGACAAGTTTGCATGCGTATATACACGATTTAAAGAAACATATAACACAGCACAACCATAACTTTACAGTCAATGTAACCAACAGATCTAATACAAAAGCTCCCTGTTGTTGAAATATACATTATTTTAACGACATAAGTAGTCATAACACCATGATTGCCGTTATGGGTTCATGAGGAACAGAACATACGGAGATTTTATAGGTAGCTTCCAAGTACTATGGGAAAATTATACGAATATATCACTCATTCTATATCTGTGTAATGCTTATCTACATTAGTTTTAAATGGAACCTAGGAGTTTACCAGATTAGCTGAAGACGATAGCCCACAAACTCTCACACTTGAGATAACTTTTGTGAGGGATGATGATGTAAAGTATTCGAGGAAAAGATAACTCATTAATTTCTTTGTAATGTTTTCCCCTTTATCAATATAAGACATCTCTCTGCATTTCCTTTTTGTAAAAATATATACAAAATGATCAAGCATGGCCATTCCTAAATGGTTAGTATGCACATCATATCATTGGAGACATTATTCTTGTCAAATCTTTCATTTGTTTGTCAATACTGGTTTACTTCATGCAAAGTAGCAGCAACTGACGGTGTCTGGCCTACAAATAAGGTGCATGGGTTTCTTTTCTGCAAACTTATATTAAACCTGTTGAGAAAGTCGCATCATGAAAAGAAACCAATGAGACAATTGAGAATTCATGGGCGAATACATGAGCCTCGAAAACTGACTGCAAACTTAAATGAAATTTGGTGGTATTCTGTTCGGTCATGGTAATAGATATTTCACAGGACAAGTCGAATTTAGAGATTTCCCCTCGTCCCTTCAATTATCTATCGCGAATCTACACTCTTCTCTTGCATTATGAGTTTAAATTAGATACCATAATAGAAAAAAGGCAACATTAGGGTTTCAAATATAGAAATCTAGATCTCTAGGTTTCATCCTCAAAAAATGCAAGAAAGTCCCCCCACTATATCATAGTAAGTAAAGCTAATCAATTTCCCCAGCGACAAATAAGGAAGTATAACAAGATTCCCCAATTACACATAGCATCAAAATTAAAACCACAAGACTAAAATTAAATATCGGAAAGCACCAAAGATCACTTGCTATTACCTTCTATATGAGTCCAATTGAAATTGCAGACAGTATAAATGAGGATAAGGAAAAGAAAAAAAATCTCCTCAAAGAACGGCCAATTCCAGACCCAAAGCGGGGAAACGAAACGAACACCAGATCATGAAAAACAACATCAAATCGGACCCTTTAAGAAGAGAGCCGTCGAAAGGACCCCCAATTTCCCCTTATTTGCACAGAAGTCTTGGATCAATTAGATCAAGAAAAGGACAAGGTCTCCTCTCCCATCTATCGACTTTGAATGATTCTAACAACGCGTAGAAATAAATAAGCATAGATCTATACATGCTTACCTCCGGAATTAAAAACGAAGACGAGAGGGAAAAGGAGGCAACAAGTCCCATACCTCAATCGGTACCTGCCGGAGAGCGTAAAGCGAGACGAAAGTCGCGGCTCCGATCAAAACCAGACGACACGGTTTCTGGCAGGGCCGGCACCGCTTTTCTTATCTCTTCAGCCCTTTCCTTTTGGGCCGCCCCACCCAACCCCCTCCAATCCGCTGTTTGTCTTGGGCTAGAATACAGTCTTTCTAAGATCTCCGTAGCCGACACGTAATCCACAGTTTATATTATAGTAGTACCGTGTTCGCCGTGCGACCATCCAATCGTGTGTTAGCTGACTTGCTCTAACCAGCTGATGCAGAATTAATATATGCACTCCTCTTTTCTTAGCGATGCACCGACTCCCGCATAAAGATTCGACCGTTCTTGGTGTATTTATGAGAAGTAGGAGTGCAAATATATTCTTCCCGCTGACATCGGGTGGCGGATCCGAAATTCCAACTTTAGTTGATTTGGGAGCAGTTTTGGGTCCGGATTGTCGTCCATGAATTTCCGGCAGTCAATCCAAGTCATATTGGAGGCTGGAAATGGTCGGACGGGCGATAAGCAACGAGGACAATGTGGGTGGGCTGGGCTGGGCTGGGTTGGGTTGGGGCTTATTGAAGAGCTTGGCCATCTAAATCCAACACAAAATCTTAAAACCAGCACAATTTGGATTCGGTTTTCGTTTTGGACTAATCTTACCCCTTACCCAGCTCAACTTGCACCATAAGTTTAGCTTGCTCCTTTTGAATTGGATTTCCTCCATTGGCAAAACGTTTACTTGTTGATTCCCGAAGAATAAGTTTAGTAAGGTGGGTAGGTATTACCTAAACAAACTTCGAGATACATGCAGAGGCTATTTAGATGCCAAAAAATCTTATTGGACCAACAAGATCTTCCCAAGGGGTGGGAAACCTCTATTTTAAAAGTACAGTATTATTCCGGATGGTTTAAAAGTATTTTAAAAAATCGTATTGGAACGGTTTGAGGGGATGTGAGAAGGCGGCTCCAATAAGATTTTTCCGGCATTCAAACGAGTCTTTAATGAGGAACATATCTTCTCACTGGGTGCCAGCATGTATATAGATCTCTGGTATGAAACAAAGATTGGCGACACCTATGGGCTCGTTTGGTTCGCAGGAAAACGAAGGGAGAAAGTATGGTCAATGGGAAAGTAATGAAATGCCTCTTGTTTGGTTGGAGTTTTCAAAGGAGAGAGATGGGAAAGTTGTATTCCCATGGGAATATGATTCCCACATTTCATGGGAAAGTCTTTCCCATAAGAAACTTTCCCATGAGGTGGGAATCACTCCTTTTTTATTTTTTCCCAAAAAAACCCTTCAGCATTAAAGAAGCATTAAAGAGGCATTAAAGACCTAATTTTTATTAAGGGCATAATAGGAATTATACATAACTTTCCTAGGAAAGTGGATGGTCAACCAAACATAAGCACTTTGGAAATTAGTCACTTTCCCATGGTTAACCAAACATGTCAAAAGTACTTTCCTAGGTATCCTCTCCCTAGGAATCTGATTCCCAGGAATCATATTCCTAGGAGGGAAAATACTTCCCGCGAACCAAACGAGCCCTATAAGTTGCCAACATTTCCTAATGATCATTAAAGCCAACTCGCTTGATTATCTATTTTGTCCGAATATATATATATATATATATATATATATATATATATATATATATATATATATATATATATATATATATATATATATATATATATATATATATAAAGTGGCTAATCTCTATCTTTTCTATCACGTAACCACGTTAGTTTCAGGGGCTGACTTCAACTAGAATTAAATTCTATTCTAGAGTTTAGAATTTAGAGTTTAGGGTCTAGGTTTCAGTTCTTTTTGATACCAAAAAGAGAGAGGCCATTTGATGCTCCACAAGAAGGGGGAGAAAATTGTTACAATACCATGTTGAAATCACCACTTGTCCTAAAAGCTTAAGCTTATAGGATGAGGTAGATTTATTTATATATTTTATATTTTCTTACACTCTTCCTCACATGTGAGCCAGACTTTCCTTTAATCGGTAAGCCCAATATGTGAAATTTTTAATAATTGAGCTAAGAGTACAGAGACAGGGTTTGAACTCTGGACCTCTGCTCTGATACCATGTTGAAATCACTATTTGTCCCAAAAGCTTAAGCTGATAGGATAAGGTAGATTTATTTATATATTTTATATTTTCTTACACTTCTCCTCACATATAGGCCGAACTTTTCTTTTAATGGGCGAGCCCAACATGTGAATTTTTTTTTAATAATTGGGTTAAAGAGTGCGGAGACAGGGTTTGAACTCATGACCTCTACTCTGATACCATGTTAAAATTACCACTTGTCCTAAAAGCTTAAACTAATAGGATGAAGTAGATTTATTTATATATTTTATATTTTCTTACACTCTTCCTCATATGTGGGCCAGACTTTCCTTTAATGGGTAAGCCCAACATGTGAAATTTTTAATAATGGGGCTAAAGAGTGCGGAGACAGGGTTTGAACTCAGGATCTCTGCTCTGATACCATGTTGAAATCATTGTTCGTCCAATTCCTGTCTACCTAAAAATATGCTAGACAGATCGTTGTTAGAACCGACGGACAAAGTTTAAATTTAATTCACTCTTACCTGTTCTACTTGAAGAATAGCGGTCGTAAGAGGTCGATCCACAGGGAGGCGATTGGAGTTGCATAAAAATTAAAACGTTCACTCGGATTCAAAATCGATTTTTGAATATCAAAAGAAAAACATTACGTCGGGGATGTTGAATGTTTTCTAATTGAAAATAAACAAGGGGAAGAAGGAAAACTTTGCAATTGAAATTGGATGCAGAGTAGGGGTCGATTTCTAAAGACAGATTATGAATTAAAATCGTCAGTTGAACAGCAAAAATAAATTTTAGAGTTATCTTAAAACTAAAAATTTCAGAATATATAAAATAAATTGCGGAGACTAAACCAAACCTAGGGCACGGATTGCATAAAAGAAAATTAATAGATTGTATATTAAGCAAATATTAAACCAAACCTAAAACACTTTCATGAAAGAAAATTGATTACAAGAACATAAAAGAAAATCCTTGAAATAAAAAGAACCAACAACTCGGCTGAACACTATAAAAAAAATATTAAAATAATATTTTCTTCTTCCTTCTTCTCGAAAAACAGGGCTTCTCCTCTGTTTCTTTTGAACCAGCCGACTCCCCTCCCGAGCCGACTCCTTCTCCCCCTGGCTCTGTTTCTTGGCCTCCAACGAACTCTCCACCCTCCTCTGTTCTTTGGAACAGATCCCCCAACCGAGCACACCTCTGCCGATGGCCTCTCCCCTCTTCTTATAGCCGCAGGGTCACTTGGATTTTGGGTGGAATCACGGATCATCCGGGATGCTGGGAAGGAGGAGGAAATGGTGGAGGATTGCTCCGGTCGACTTCCCTCTTTGGTCGCGGAAGCGAGATCGCCGGACTCCTGATGCGGAAGGGGGGGATTTCGGGATCACCGGATTGGAAGGAGCTGGGATGCGGTGGATGCTGGGAATCCGGAATGGCTTGAGACGCGGAGGAGGGGCTGAAGCCGGAGGAGCCGATCACGGCTTGGTGGGCGCCTGGGATCTCGGACGGATGCCACGGCTGGAATCCGGAAGAGGGGAGGATGCTGGAACTTGCGGGATCACCGGAAGATGCTTGATGGGCGTTGGTAGATCGCTGGAAATCATGCTTGCTGGGATGCGGTTGGGATGCTGGCAGCGCGTGAAGAAGCTGGGAATGTGGCCTTCCTTCTTTGGCCGGATTGGGGCGTTCGTGGCACGGGAGAACTTGGATGCGGAGGGATGAGCTGGGAGTGTGATCGTCGGGATTTTCTTTGCCCTCGTGAGATGGAGCTGGGAGACACCAATTTCCATCCAATCAGTCATCTAGATAATAATAAAAAAAAAATAGTGTGATATGAAATTTGGCTTGTAGACGGACGAACTTGGTTTGTCGCGGGTCATCTGTTCTGACTAGAGGTCAATTGCAAGTCTTTCAAGTCATGGGTTACCCAGCATCTCATAGTTATGATATGGCCAAATTAGATTTGCCCCAAAATTATTTCCCAAAAGCACAAAAGAAATGGACCTGATTCGGATCCGAACCCGACTCGGACCCGACCCGATCTTCAACCGGATCGGATCTGGGAAGGGATCCTTCTTTAGTCAAATTTGTACTCAATGTGCATTTTATCTCTAATTTATGAAAATCTATGCCAAACCCAAATATAATATTAATCCAGTGAATTTATCATTATCGGTTAGCAATAATACTAATTTAGGTGACATGTAGGTCGCACTTTTGTGCTCTCATCAATCATCATTTATCCCAAAAGCTTAAGTTGATAGGATAAGATAGATTTATTTATATATTTTATATTTTTCTTACAACAACTCGGTACGGGTTAAATTAGAGACACAAGGACTGGCCTAGGTTTGAATTTTATGTTGCTCAACTTTATTAATCAGACTGGCCTGACAATTTTGTGACACCCTAGCCCTGGCATGGCCCTTTTCCTCTGTATTAGCCTACTAAAGTGAGTCGAAGAGGAAAGTTTCTTTTAAAGCAAAAAAAAAAGAAAAAAAAAAGAGGAAAGTTTCTAAATATAGTAAACTCAGAAACTATTTTCAAGCTTGCCTCCAACTATAGGGTTGAAAGAGGGAGTCACTGGAGATTGAAGGAATAAAATATGGAAACATGTAGCTGTTGTTAAAAATGAACTTACCTGACTATAGTGTGATCTATGGTCCTACTGGAATTAGTGCATGCATAATTGCAATCAAGATGCCTGCCATCTGGTGCACTCATCCATCTGAGCACCTGTAAAAGGTCTGGCCCTACACTCAATGAATGGCATCAGAGCTACACATACAGGCCCCCTAAAATTCAACCAACTTTCTCCAATTTGGCCTGTCAGAGGCCAGTTCTCAGCGTTCTGGCTCCCAAATTTTTCCCAAGGTAATTGAGTTGGTCAAAACCGGGGCAGGGTATAGATTTGGCAATTTACTCCAACACTAGTGAACTGGCTTATGGATGGAACAAAGGCTCTTATGTCCATCCTTTCATAAGATATGCCATCGAGTTCCTTCTTAGCCTTCGTTTCTCTCATTTCTAAACTTCAGGGGAACGGTAAATTATGTTTCATGCAGTGCTCTTTTGCTCCAAAAACTTCTCTTATGACAGCACGTTCAGAGAGGACCAGGATTGAAGCTTCCTTTGTTGCTTCCCCTTAACGAATGAATCTATGTTGTCTTTTGTTGCTGGAAATTGGACCCGGGGGCGGTCGTCGGTCGAGGAGGGGGAGCGGCAGGTGGACACAGGGGAGTGGCGGTCCGTCGGCGGGTGGCGTCCTCCGTCGGGGTGCCTGCAGAAAAGCCGGTGGCCGGGTTTTCCGGCGCCGGCCCTCCGATGCTTAAGTCAGAGGGGGGCAATCTGTGTTTAAAGGAGAAAGAGGAGAACAGTATTTTTAGAGTTTTCTGTGTCCAACCCCCCTTTGAGAAGCAAGGGTTCCCTTTTATAGGGGGTCGGTTTATCTGCAATGTGATGGGGCGAGACCGTCGTACGGCTCGGCATGTTGCTTGGACTGGCACACGATCGGGTGAATCATTGCATTGATGTCGGAGATGAGGCCATCGTACGACCCGAGCTGGCATGCGATCGGGTGAATCATTGCATTGATGTCGGAGGTAAGGCCGAGATCAGAGACTTATCACGGTTGACTAGACTCCGCTGAGCTGATTTGCCGTAGAGAGCCGTGGGTCCGTAGATAATAGGAGCCATGCGCATTAATTGTTGAGTAAGCCGGAGGTGCGCATTAATTGTTGAGTAGGCCGGAGATTCGCATTAATTATTGAGTGAACAAGGATTCGCATTAATTGTTGAGTGAACCGGGGGTTTGCAGAGGTCATGCGCAGTAAATGCTAGGGCAGTGGCAGGATATGGCCCTCGGCCGGACCTCGGAGGGGTACGGCCGTAGTAGGTGGTCGACAAGGACAGACCTCTGGGGTCGGAAATTCTCCAGGTCGGAGGTTCTGAGGTCGGACGTTCCGAGGTCGGACGCCGACCTCAGTCGTCCAAGGTCGGCGGCTATGCGGCCTTTTAGAGGCGAGGTTACTATATTGCTGGGGGGAAAACCGTATTCCCCCAACACTACCCCCGACTTCCGAGTTCGAGCGGCTTGCAAGCTCGGACGTGAGATGATGAGAGCACAAAAGTGCAATCATCAGACTATTTTAATTAGTATTTTAGCTAATTATTAATAATAAAATTAACTAATTAATGTTTTATTTATGCAAGTAAGCCTAATCAGCTCGTTCCCCACACTTCAAACAATGCGGGCCCAATCCTGCCATGATCTGATCGAGCACAATTGCTCCCAAACATCCGAGCCCGCGTGCGATCCTCCAGTGATCCTCGCATTCCTTCCTTTCCGGATTAGCACGTGCACTCTTCCGGAATAAAGATTCCCACTCTCACTTCATCACAAAAAAAAAAGAACTTTTTAACCTCCAATCCCATAAACAATAGCTGAAATTACTATTTATTCCCGAAATTACTATTCATTCCTGAAATCACTGTTCATATGAACAGTGTTCCGTGAAAACACTGTTCATATGAACAGTATTTGAGATGAAACTGTTCATATGAACAGTGTTACGTAAAAACACTGTTCATATGAACAGTGCTACGGAAATTTGTTTTGATGATTCACTATTCTTCTTCCTTCCAGCGGCTCTCTCGCCCGTTTCAGCCACGCTCCAGCAAGCCTTCCGCGTATCAGACGTGTCACCAGCCCGCGTCCCCACCTTCCATCCGCGTCGCTGCCAGCTCGTCCCCAACGCGCAATCAGCGCACCTCAACGGCACAGCACCCAGCTTCATCCCGTGCGAAAGAAGGGGAGAAGAAAGGATTCATCCCATCCGTGTTCCTCTTCCGGATTCCCAACTCCTTCCAATCCTGTCCGCTTGCACCTTCCAAAGCCGTGATCTCCTTCCTCTATGCCATCAAAATCCCAGCACCTCCTCCGTCGATCACCCTCCCGTGATGCTAGCGGTGGTCCCACGGCAGCCTCCGCCTCTGCACCCACGGATCCACGTCCTCCCGTTGATTCTGTGCCAGCCACCGTGCCAGCTCCCGTCGGATCCCCAGCATCACGCAGCCATCTTCCGCTTCCGCTTCATCATCAGCTATCCCACGCCATCAACGCGTTCACAGCCAGCAAATCTCAGCTCCCAGCATCGCGGCCGAGCCGGATTCGAGATCCCAGCGCCTCCTTCCTTCCGCATCAGCCCCTCCACCGCGTCCATGATCGGCTCCTCCCGAAGATCACGCTCCCAGCTCTTCCGTGATCTTCTCCTCCGCATCCAAGCGTCCGTGCCAGCTCGCCCATGCCATGAACGCCCCAATCCGGCACCCAAAGAAGGAAACCCCTTTTCCGTGATCCCAGCAACGCCTGACTCACAGCCGTCTGCACGTCCTCATCTCTCTTGATCAACGCCACAGCCCCCTCCGGCTTCATCCATCCACGTTTCTCCCAGATTTCTTTCCATTCCCGTGCGAAGAAGAAGGGAGAAGAGAGGATCCCGCGCCCGGCCGCCTCTTGCGCATCCTCCGCGTTCTCCTCCTCGTCCCAGCACCGCGTCTCCAAGTGCTATAAGAAGGGGGGAAGAAGGCAGGCAGAGGGTGCTCAGGTGGGGGGTGGGAACCAAGAGAGGAGAGCTCTCGGGTGGTGCTGTGTTGAGCCAAAGAAACAGAGGAGGAACAGGGGGTGCTCGGCTCGGTTGGAGGAAGAAGAAGTGTTGATGCTCTGTTTTCAAACAGAGCCAGTGCTTTGTTTTGTTTTTTTTATTCTTTTTCTTTTTCTTTTCATGTTTAGTTTTATTTTTAAGGGCAATGTTTTATGTTTATTGTTATTTTAATTAAGAGCAATGTGTTTTGAGTTTGAGTTTTAATTGAGAACAATGTTTTAAGTTTTAACTTTAGAGAATTTTATTTTGGTGGAGTGTTTTACTTTTAAGATTTTATTTATGCTGAAATTTTAATTTCTTTTATGCAATACATTAAATCTTCTTTTATGAAATTTATGTTTGCTTCAATCTCTTAGTTTCATCCATTTTAATTTTATGCCAGAGCTTTATTTTTTATTAAAAATATTTTTTGAATCTGAGTACATGTCGTCTAGTTAATTTCAATTAAAAATTATTCTCCGGTAGACTAGAGATTCCATCATCATCCCCGATATAATGTTTTTCTTCTATTATTCAAAAATCGATTTCAAATCCGAGTGAACGTTCTAATTTTTAAGCAACTCCAATCGCCTCCCTGTGGATCGACCTCTTACAACCACTATTCTTCGAGTAGAACAGGTAAGAGTAAATTAAATTTAACTTTTGTTCGTCGGTTCTAACAACGATCTGTCTAGCATATTTTTAGGTGGACAGGAACCGCACAACAAAATTTTGGCGCCGTTGCCGGGGACGAGGAGGAGAACGCGGAGGATGCGCAAGAGGCGGCCGGGCGCGGGATCCTCTCTTCTCCCTTCTTCTTCGCACGGGAATGGAAAGAAATCTGGGAGAAACGTGGATGGATGAAGCCGGAGGGGGCTGTGGCGTTGATCAAGAGAGATGAGGACGTGCAGACGGCTGTGAGTCAGGCGTTGCTGGGATCACGGAAAAGGGGTTTCCTTCTTTGGGTGCCGGATTGGGGCGTTCATGGCATGGGCGAGCTGGCACGGACGCTTGGATGCGGAGGAGAAGATCACGGAAGAGCTGGGAGCGTGATCTTCGGGAGGAGCCGATCATGGACGCGGTGGAGGGGCTGATGCGGAAGGAAGGAGGCGCTGGGATCTCGAATCCGGCTCGGCCGCGATGCTGGGAGCTGAGATTTGCTGGCTGTGAACGCGTTGATGGCGTGGGATAGCTGATGATGAAGCGGAAGCGGAAGATGGCTGCGTGATGCTGGGGATCCGACGGGAGCTGGCACGGTGGCTGGCACAGAATCAACGGGAGGACGTGGATCCGTGGGTGCAGAGGCGGAGGCTGCCGTGGGACCACCGCTAGCATCACGGGAGGGTGATCGACGGAGGAGGTGCTGGGATTTTGATGGCATAGAGGAAGGAGATCACGGCTTTGGAAGGTGCAAGCGGACAGGATTGGAAGGAGTTGGGAATCCGGAAGAGGAACACGGATGGGATGAATCCTTTCTTCTCCCCTTCTTTCGCACGGGATGAAGCTGGGTGCTGTGCCGTTGAGGTGCGCTGATTGCGCGTTGGGGACGAGCTGGCAGCGACGCGGATGGAAGGTGGGGACGCGGGCTGGTGACACGTCTGATACGCGGAAGGCTTGCTGGAGCGTGGCTGAAACGGGCGAGAGAGCCGCTGGAAGGAAGAAGAATAGTGAATCATCAAAACAAATTTCCGTAGCACTGTTCATATGAACAGTGTTTTTACGTAACACTGTTCATATGAACAGTTTCATCTCAAATACTGTTCATATGAACAGTGTTTTCACGGAACACTGTTCATATGAACAGTGATTTCAGGAATGAATAGTAATTTCGGGAATAAATAGTAATTTCAGCTATTGTTTATGGGATTGGAGGTTAAAAAGTTCTTTTTTTTTGTGATGAAGTGAGAGTGGGAATCTTTATTCCGGAAGAGTGCACGTGCTAATCCGGAAAGGAAGGAATGCGAGGATCACTGGAGGATCGCACGCGGGCTCGGATGTTTGGGAGCAATTGTGCTCGATCAGATCATGGCAGGATTGGGCCCGCATTGTTTGAAGTGTGGGGAACGAGCTGATTAGGCTTACTTGCATAAATAAAACATTAATTAGTTAATTTTATTATTAATAATTAGCTAAAATACTAATTAAAATAGTCTGATGATTGCATGAGAAGTAGAAGTCATTGTGGTTATTGAGGCCGAAGGGGATCACGTCCGCACCCTTACGTACCTTGAAGCTTTTATAACGGAGTCTGCGCCCTTTGGCCCTTCGGCCCTTCGAGATCGCTCTACATGGCGAACTTATAACGGGGTCTGCGTCCTTACGCATCCCGAAGCAGCTACAACGGGGACAACGCCCTTTGGATCTCCGAGATCGCTTCGTACGGCGAACTCATGATGAGGGTCCCTCGGCCCAATGGGGCGGCGCCTCGATCTCGTGGTCGAGGCCCCCCTCTTAAATGGGTACGCCGTTTCGCGCCTCAAAATGAACACGCGGCATGATCCGAGGTCGGATGTTTCTGATCTCGTATTGGCAGGATAGTGATCTGGGGAGGCTGAGGTTACATCGGCGCTCCACGTGTCCCTGAGGCTTATTAAATGAAGGGAGCAGGGGTGACGTCCGCTCGTCTTTCAAGGTGGTCCGGTTTTGCGGACCCATGATGAGGCCGTGAGATCCGATGGGACGGCGCTTCGATTTTGTACCCGACTTATTGATCTGGAGTGAATGCGGTGCTTCAGCTTTCGAGGCCGACACGTGGCGCAATCCAGACGGGGGGTGGGAACCGAACCCGCCGATCTGGGCCGTCAGGGGGGTCTATATAAACTCCACGAATCTGCCCTAAGAGTTCTATTTGGTTGCCTTTCGTTTTTGCCGTTTCTTCTTTCACTCCACCTTTCGACCAAATCTTGCCGACGGTGCCCGGAGCGATTTTTGACGACTTTTCCGTAGGTTTCCACCCTATGTTAGCTAGGGTTCCTCTTCCTCCTCCTCCTTACTCCCTTTATCTTTAGTTTATTTCATTTCTCAGTAAAATGGGTCTTGGTCCAGATGAGGTGGGGTCGAGTTTGTCGGGGGAGGAGTTGGAGTTAATCCGCTCCCGGTTCTTCTTCCAGCCCGGGTTTCGTCTCGAAAATGCGGGGCCGGAGGATAGGGCGATGCGGCCGCCCCCAGGTCGGATCGCGATCCATCGCGAGACGCTCTGGGCCGGTCCGCGGTTCCCTGTTCACGAGTTCGTGAACAACTTGCTGGTAGAGTATCAACTCGTTCCAGCACAGCTTGCTCCGAACTCGTGGAGGACCATAATCGGGTTCTTGTCCTTGTGTCTTGCGCACGGGATCCCGATCTCGGTGAGTATTTTCCGCCGGTATTTTTTATTAAAGAAAAACCCGGCGGATGCGGGGTGGCTATACTTCGCCTTTCGGGGCGGTATGTCACTCTTTCAGGGTGCCCCTTCCTCTATTCATGAGTGGAAGGAGAAATTTTTCTTTCTTGCGTCCGAGGTGCCGTGGGGGTTCAACCCGAGGTGGGGGCACCCTCGGTTGAAAGCTCTCAACAGGCTCTCCGAGCCCTCGGGGAGGGAGCTGAGGGTCTTGGACTCCCTACGGGCCCTCGGGAAGGGGTTCAACCTAACCGAGCTCCTACGGGAGGACGCCTTGGCGAGCGTGGGCTTGAGTTCGGCGCGCCCCGAGGGTAAGAGTAGTCGCATCGCTTTGTTTTTATCTGTTTTCTCTTCTCACTAATATTGGTCTGATACTTAAGAAAATTTTTGGTTTCAGACATCCCCCACATGCCGACCAGCAACACGTCCCTCTTCTCTCGACTGAAGAGGCGGGAGGCCGAGGCCGGGGGGGCTATTCCCCAGCCTCGGAAGAAGTCGAGGTCGGCCGGTGCTTCTACATCGGCCGGGACGGGAGGCCCGGAGGCGGGGGCCTCCGCAGTTGATCAGGGGCGGACACGGGCCGCCGGCGACGCGGGCCCAGCGGCCCCTCTCTGTCCCACCCCCGTCGCCCAGCGGGGGGGGGGGGGGGCGACCGTAATCCACTTACGGCGCCCGGGGCCTGAGCCGACCAGAGGCCCCGAGGTCCCTGGCTCGAACGAGCCGAACTCTTCAAGGGTCCAGAGGGAGGAGTCGGCCGAGCCAGGATCCCCACTCCTCGAGGGGAGCTCGGCCATCCACGATGCCGATGTCGCACGCGCCGTGTTTCGGCGTGCGATGCTTCCAGCGGACCGGGCCGAGTTCCGAAACTTGCCGCTGGAAGAGGTTGTCGACGGTACTTACCGCAATACCGCTCGGGTAAGCTACTTTCCCAATTTTTCTTAGACTACTGGCGAATATGTTATGTTTTTCAACTCGTAATCGCTTTACCCTTTTTCTCTTGCAGCATATCCACGAAGTCGACACCCTGGTATTCATTGCCCAAGGGTGTCAAGAAGAGACTCGGCAAGTCAGCCGGCAATTGGAGCTGGCTAAGAAGAAGATTGCCGAGTTGGGGGCGGCGTTGGCCGAGGCCGAGGCGCGGAGGGAGGCCACTGAGGCCGGGCGCCTAGCTATGGTCGAGGTGCTTGAGGAAGAAAGGGCTGCCCATTCCTTGGCCAAGTCAGCCCTGCGCGCTTCGGAGGCGCGCCTGGGGGAGGTCCAGTCCGAGGTCGCGGGCCTCAAGTATGAGGGCGGGGTCTTGCGCCTCAAGGTCGAGCAACTGGTGGCCCGGAAAAGGAGGGCGCTCGAGCGGGCCGAGCATGCTGTAGACTCCTTCAAGGAATCGGAGGAGTTTCGCGACATGCTCGAGGAGGAAACCGTCGACGGGTTCCTCCGGAGCTTCGAAAACTTCCGGAGGCAGATGGCTCGGTTCTGCCCCCAACTCGATCTTTCATCGGTTCGTCCGAGGATGAGGCTGGGTTACAATTCCGACTCTGACGACGTTCCCGCCGCCCTGGCATCCGAGGGGGATTCGGCCGAGTTGGACGCAGCCGAGCCGGCGGTGGCGGAGCCCATCCCTCGTGAAACCAACGAGGGCGTTTCCGAGGCACCCGCTGAGGCCCCTGCCGCAGACCCCGAGCCTGCGCCCGCTGAAGACCCTCCAGTCATCGCCATAGATGACCCCGAGGGTGACGCCGATACGACCGCCGCCGATACGACCGCCGCCCCTTAGGACTTAGGTTTATTTCTTCTTTCTATTGTAATCGAGGTCGGCCTTCAAATTTTTGAATGGTCGACCTCCAACTTTGTACTTAGCCTCTGCGGCATTTCATCAATTAAAAATTCTTCTTGTCATTCCGCGTTTATCTTTCTCTTTGTCTTCCTTTGTTGTAAATGAGGTCGGGACTTTAACTTATTATTTTACCGGCCCTCAACTTTGTATCCTAGCTTTCGAGCTGCTTGATAGAGGCATATTTTTTGGCTATGTTTTGCTTTCCTGAGTTCTGATTACGCTAACCAGATGGAGCTCTGAGCTTAGACTCTAAGAAATTTTTCTAAGTCCTGTAGCTCGGACTTGAAGATCGCAGAGGTCGCCGTGTTTGGCTTTTGGATTTTTGAGGCACCGAGCTCGGGCCTCAGGCCTCCGAGCGGGGCCGTGCTGGACTTGCATAGGCCGCTATCTGGGGGTCTCGCCGAGCTATCGAGCTCGGCTTTCGGACCGTAGGTCCATAAAAAGGTTAGTGCTGTCCCTCAAAGGGGAGCCAATAATCAAATCGTCGCCAGGGCTTTCATAGTTATCGCCCTTGGACCCCGCCAAGGTTTCGGCGAGCGGGGTCGGAACTTGTAGAGAATATCTCGGTCTTCTTGAGCTCGATCAGTACGCCCGCGGTCGAGGTCATCTTCATAGGTCGACGTTGGGGTCTCTGCGTATGAGGGCCGAATTGGGCCCTTGTGCCTGTGGGTTCACATAAGTTGTCGAGGAGGTTATCGGTAGACGGAGCATGCATGAGGTCAGTAGACTAAACCGACTTGCAGGAGCAATGCGACTTTGGCCAGAATAAGGTCCCGATTTTAATCGGGATGTTGCTGGCAATATGTAGATAAATATAACAAGGCAAGCATCAAGTAGAATGTACCTTTTGTATTTCCAAAATTGCGCTCCTCGTAGCGGAGTGGGTGGCCTTATTTCCTCGCCAACTTTTCGGAATCATTCTTTGACTTTCGGAGAGCTCGGGCTTCTCATGGACCCGATGGCGCCCGCCGAGGTTGAAGGGGTTTGGGAATGCTCCATTAATCTGCGACTCTTCCCGAGGTCGAGAGCGTTTGGGACTCTACGGTCGAACCTCGGAGCATCCCGACCTTAGTCGAGGAATCTTGCGTCAGGTCGATGGGTCTGGGAACGCTCTATCGACCTGCGATACATCCCGAGGTCGAGGGAGTTTGGGGCTCTACGGTCGAACCTCGAGGCATTCCGACCTTAGTCGAGGAATCGTGCGCCAGGTCGATGGGTCTGCGAACGCTCTATCGACCTGCGACGCTTTCCGAGGTCGAGGGAGTTTGGGACTCTACGGTCGACCCTCGGGGCATCTCGACCTTAGTCGAGGAACCGTACGTCAGGTCGATGGGTCTGGGAACGCTCTATCGACCTGCGACGCTTTCCGAGGTCGAGGGAGTTTGGGACTCTACGGTCGACCCTCGGGGCATCCCGACCTTAGTCGAGGAATCGTACGTCAGGTCGATGGGTCTGGAAACGCTCTATCGACCTGCGACGCTTTCCGAGGTCGAGGGAGTTTAGGACTCTACGGTCGAACCTCGGGGCATCCCGACCTTGTCGGGGAATCTTGCGCCAAGTCGATACTTTATCGTCCTGCGACGCTTCCCGAGGTCGAGGGAATTTGGGACTCTACGGTCGAGCCTCGAGGCATCCCGACCTTAGTCGAGGAATCTGAGGATCACAAACGACCCGACATTAGAAGAGATAATCATAATCATTGAAATGGACGAATCATTATAAAAAGGAGACTGAGTCCATGTTCCTGATTGCCTAGAACCCCTAGGAGTTTTATTGGTAGTACATTCGTAGATTTTCGGAGTTTCAGCTTCGCGGAATTGGAGTCCCTTCGAGAGATTTCAACTTGTATGCTCCGGGCCGTTGTACTCGGGCGATTTGATACGGCCCTTCCCAATTTGGGGCGAGCTTTCCCTGCTCAGTTGGCTGAGAAGCCTCGGCTCTCCTGACGACGAGGTCCCCTACTTTGAAGAGCTTGGGCTTGACTCTGGAGTTGTAGTATTGGGCTGTTTTCTGTTGGTATCTTGCCATACGGACCCGGGCGACCTTTCGTGTCTCTTCAACGAGATCCAGATTATTCCTGAGTCGGAAAGAGTTGGAGTCGGGGTCGTAGTGCTCCACCCTTGAAGAAGGGAGGCCGATTTCCAGCGGGATGACAGCCTCTGTGCCATACGCTAGGTTGAACGGGGTCTCTCCTGTGGGCAATCGGAACGTAGTCCGGTATGCCCAGAGAACGTTGTACAAGTCCTCGACCCACTGTCCTTTGGATCGATTGAGCCTAGCTTTGAGTCCCTGCAAAATGGTACGATTAGTTACCTCAGTTTCTCCGTTTGTCTGGGGATGGGCGACCGAGGTGAAGCGGTGGTCGATGCCGAGCTCGGAATAAAATTCTCTGAAGTGGACGTTGTCGAACTGCCGGCCATTGTCAGATATAAGGATACGGGGGAGTCCGAATCTGCAGATTATGGACTTCCACACGAAGTCCCGCATCTTTTGCTCGGTGATCCGGGCCACAGGTTCAGCTTCAACCCATTTGGTGAAGTAGTCGATGGAGACGACCAGAAATTTTCTTTGCCCGGTGGCCAGAGGAAAGGGTCCCAGAATGTCGATCCCCCACTGGGCAAACGGCCAGGGGGCGATGATTGAAGTTAGCAGGGCCGAAGGTCGGCGTTGGATGTTGGCGTTCCGTTGGCACCGGTCGCACTTCCGAACGAAGTCCGTGGCATCCTTCTGGAGCGTGGGCCAGTAATATCCTTGCCGCAGGATCTTATGGGCTAACGCCCGACCTCCCAGGTGATTTCCGCAAATTCCTTCATGGACCTCTCGGAGGGCATAGTCCGCCTCAGAGGGGCGGAGACATCTGAGAAGAGGAGAAGTGAATGATCGACGATAGAGTCTGTTTTCATACAGGACATACCGGGAAGCTTGGCGCCTGATCCGGCGAGCCTCTGTCTCATCATGAGGGAGGGTTTCGTCCTGGAGATAGCGGACGAACCCGTCGATCCAGCTCGGCTCGAAGTCGATGCACATGGTGGGTTCGGGTTCCTCCGTGCTGGGTGTCTGAAGATACTCGAGCGTTGTCTCCTTAGAAAGCTCGCTCATGCGGGAGGTCGCCAGTTTAGACAATTGGTCCGCCCTGAGATTCTCCGCTCTGGGAATGTGCTGGATGCTGAAAGAGCCTAAGGCGGACGTGAGTTCCCGCACTTTTTGGAGATATTTCTGCATCGATGGCTCTTTTGCTTCAAAGTCTCCCTGAACTTGGCTCACTATCAGCTGGGAATCGCTGAAGGCCTTCAGATCTTCCACTTTCAGTTCCTTCGCCAATTTGAGCCCAGCAATGGGCGCCTCGTACTCTGCCTCGTTGTTTGAGGCCGGGAACTCGAGGTGTAAGGCTTGCTCGGCCACCACTCCATCCGGGCTGGTGAGGATGAGTCCAGCTCCGCTACCCCCCGAAGTTGAGGACCCGTCCGAATATAGGACCCATGGTAGCCTCGGGGTTCCCTCCATAGGTGCAGACGGTAGCTCGGGGTCGTCAGGCAAGGTGCATTCCACGAGGAAGTCGGCGAGTATTTGAGCTTTAATGGCCGGCCTGGGCCGATATTCGAGGTCGAACTCCCCGAGCTCGACCGCCCACTTGGCGATCCTCCCCGCACGATCTGACCTTTGCAATATTTGCTTCATAGGCTGGTCGGTCAGTATGACTATTGTATGTGCTTGAAAATAAGGCCGGAGTCTCCAAGCCGAGATGATAAGGGCAAAAATTGTCTTCTCAAGTTTAGAGTATCGGGTCTCAGCATCCCTGAGGACTCAGCTGATGTAGTAGACCGACTTTTGGAGCTTGTCCTCTTTCTGGACCAGGACTGAGCTTACTGCTACCGGGGAGACGGCCAGGTATAAGTAAGGAACTTCGTCCCGCCGAGGCTTGGTGAGTAGCGGGGGAGAGGCCAGAAGGCGCCTGAGTTCTTCAAAGGCCTGCTGGCATTCTTCTGACCACAAGAAGTCCTTTGGCCGCTTAAGGATCTTGAAGAATGGGAGGCAGCGCTCAGCCGATCGGGAGACAAATCTCCCCAAGGCGGCAACCCGTCCGGTAAGCCGCTGCACTTCTTTGACTGTCTTTGGAGGCGTCATCTCTTGCAGCGCTCGGATTTTCTCGGGGTTGGCTTCAACTCCGCGCTGGGTCACTATGAAACCCAGAAATTTGCCTGAGGTAACTCCGAACGCGCACTTAGCTGGGTTGAGCTTCATCTGGTACCTCCTGAGCTTGGAGAATATTTCGTTGAGGTCAGCTACATGGTGCTCCGCCGCTCGGCTCTTCACCAACATGTCATCCACGTAGACTTCCATATTTCGGCCGATCTGGTCCTCAAAAATTTGGCTGACCAGCCTCTGGTATGTGGCTCCAGTGTTCTTCAGACCGAAAGGCATCACCTTGTAGCAATAGGTACCCTTATCGGTGATGAAGGCCGTCTTCTCCTCGTCTTCTGGCGCCATTCGGATTTGGTTATATCCTGAGAAGGCGTCCATGAAGATCAGCAATTGATGTCCTGAGGTGGAATCGACGAGCTGGTCGATGCTTGGAAGGGGGAAACTATCCTTTGAGCAGGCCTTGTTCAGGTCGGTGTAGTCCACGCACATGCGCCATTTTCCATTGGCCTTCTTCACGAGGACTACGTTGGCGAGCCAGTCTGGGTAGGAGACCTCCCGGATGAAGCCAGCTTCAAGAAGTTTATCCACTTCCTCGGCTGCAGCTCGTTGTCGTTCCGGGGCGGAGCCCCTCTTTTTCTGCTTCACAGGTCTGCTGGTCGGCTTCACATGCAGTCGATGGACCATGACCTCAGGGTCAATTCCTGGTACGTCGGCGAGCAACCAGGCGAAGACATCAGCATTGTCCCGCAGGAAGCTAATGAGGTGATCCCTCTCGCGGATGCCAAGGCCGGAGCCGACCTGCACAGTTAGCTCGGGATAATTTTCTCGTAGAGGAACTTGAACGAGAAGCTCACCGGGCTCTACTTGCTTCTTCCAGAGGTCGTCCCTTGCGTCCAGGGTTTCTATGGGTAGCGAGGGGCCCGTTGCCTGAGTCGGCGCCTCAGTTGGTTGCTTCACTCTGTGAGCCGCCATGTAGCACTGCTTGGCGGCCAGCTGATCCCCGCGGACCTCGCCTACTCCTTGGCCGGTGGGGAATCGCATGAGTAGATGGCGGGTTGAGACCACGGCTCGGAGGGCATTTAGCCCCGGTCGCCCAAGGATGGCGTTGTAGGCTGAGGGCAGACGGACCACAAGAAAGTCCGTCCTCACAGTGCTTTCCTGAGGGGTGAGGCCGACCGTAACAAGAAAGCTGACCTCGCCCTCGACTGGGACCGAGTCTCCGATAAACCCGACCAGTGAGGCATTAATTTTTCGGAGCTGTCCTTCTGGTAATCCCATTTTTTGGTAGGCATGGTAGTACAAAATGTTGGCTGAACTTCCATTGTCAACTAGGACACGTTTTACATCAAATTTATTTACAATCATGGAGATGACCACAGCGTCATCGTGGGGGGTCTCAACCCCTTCCAAATCCTCGTCCGAGAACGAAATGACTTCAGCAGTGCATGGGCGCTTCGGGGGGATTCCTTCTTGGGCTGATCCTCCTGCCGAGGCTCCTCCGATTATATTGATGGTGCCGGCGATAGGCCTGTTGTCATCCGGATTTTCGGACGGTGTGGCGTTTTCCGCTGGCCTCCTTTCCTCACGTCGGTTCCTTACGAACTGATTGAGTACTCCGCGGAGAATAAGCGCCTCTATCTTGTCCCGGAGCTGAAAGCAATCCTCTGTGTCGTGCCCGCTGTCTCGGTGGAAGTGGCAGTACTTCCTGAGATTGCGGGGAACTCCTGTATCCCGCATAGGAGGGGGAGGTCGGAAGAAGTCCCGACCTTCAATTTCCATCGAGATCTCGGCCTGGGGAGCATTGACAGGTGTATAATTCTCGTACCTCCCCGGGTACGTCCGAGGCCGCGGTGGGGACCTTGGTCGAGGTGGGGTCCTCCGTTGAGGTTGTCCCCGCTGCCGAGGCGGGCTTCTCAGTCGGCGGAGGTTCTTCTCTCGGCGGGGGGATCGGCTTCTTTGGCGGCCGCGCTCCTCGCGGCGTTTCTTCTGCTTCCTTGAGGCGGGCTCAATCGCACCCCGCCTGGAAGCGATTGCCTCCTCGGCCTTAGCATACTTCCGAGCTCGGGCCAGCATCTCGGTGAAGTCGGCCGGAAAGCTCTTCTCGATAGAGAAGAGGAATCGATAAGAGCGAGCCCCAGTCTTTAGAGCCGACATGGCTATTGACTGGTCCAGCTCGCGAACTTCCCACGTGGCGGCGGTAAAACGGTCTAGATACTCCTTGAGGGATTCCCCCTCCTTCTGCTTGATATCCAGGAGGGAATCCGACGTCCGCCGTTGGCGTCGGCTGGCAGCAAAATTGGTAGCAAATTGCCTGCCGAGTTGCTCGAAGGTAGATACCGTGCTCGGCTTTAGCCCAGAAAACCAAAGCCGAGCCGTCCCTCGAAGAGTCGCTGGAAAGGCCTTACAAAGTACGGCCTCCGAGGATCCTTGTAGGGCCATGAGAGCTCGGTATCTCTCCAAGTGGTCGAGGGGGTCGGTGATTCCGCTGTAGGGCTCCACTTGAGGCATCTTAAACCTCGCGGGGACCGGCTCATCCTCGATCTGGCGGGAGAAGGGGGACTTGGTGATGAATTCAAAATCCTCCTCTTGTCTTGCCTTCTTGCTGTGGAGCGCTTCGATCTGGCGCTCCAAGTGCTCGACTTTCCTGTCGAGCTCCCCAACCCGTGGATTCGTCACCGTGATTTGCTCCGGCTCACGGTGGTCTGGGGCTGATTCGGCTTCAGAGGGTTGGGGTCTTCTGTTGAGAGCTTCCCCCGGCAGCTCTCTCTGGGGGGAGGCCCGCCCTTCGTTGTTGGCCCTGGAGGAGCCATGAAGATTCTGGCCTGGGAGAATCGGGTCGTTGGGAGGAAACTCCGGCAAGACCTGGGCCTGCGGGGGGAGCGTTGGTAAGGCCTCCTCGCGCCGCAGGCCTTGAACGGCAGCGGCCAGGGCCTGAACTTGCTGCACCAGAGCATTGAATTGCTCCGGCTAGATCTGGGGAACCGGGTCAGCCGGAGTAGGCGAATTCTGGACGGAGTGTCCAGGACTCTGTGAGGGACGCCGGGAGATGTGGAGGCTCCCTTACTTCTCAACTTCATGATCGCGACTCGGTCCCTTCCTCTAGCGCCAACTGTTGCTGGAAATTGGACCCGGGGGCGGTCGTCGATCGAGGAGGGGGAGCGGCAGGTGGACACAGGGGAGTGGCGGTCCGTCGGCGGGCGGCGTCCTCCGTCGGGGTGCCTGCAGAAAAGCCGGTGGCCGGGTTTTCCGGCGCCGGCCCTCCGATGCTTAAGTCAGAGGGGGGCAATCTGTGTTTAAAGAAGAAAGAGGAGAACAGTATTTTTAGAGTTTTCTGTGTCCAACCCCCCTTTGAGAAGCAAGGGTTCCCTTTTATAGGGGGGTCGGTTTACCTGCGATGTGATGGGGCGAGACCGTCGTACGGCTCGGCATGTTGCTTGGACTGGCACACGATCGGGTGAATCATTGCATTGATGTCGGAGATGAGGCCGTCGTACGACCCGAGCTGGCACGCGATCGGGTGAATCATTGCATTGATGTCGGAGGTAAGGCCGAGATCAGAGACTTATCACGGTTGACTGGACTCCGCTGAGCTGATTTGCCGTGGAGAGCCGTGGGTCCGTAGATAATAGGAGCCATGCGCATTAATTGTTGAGTAAGCCGGAGGTGCGCATTAATTGTTAAGTAGGCCGGAGATTCGCATTAATTGTTGAGTAGGCCGGAGATTCGCATTAATTGTTGAGGGAATCGGGGATTCGCATTAATTGTTGAGTGAACCGGGGGTTTGCAGAGGTCATGCGCAGTAAATGCTGGGGCAGTGGCAGGATATGGCCCTCGGCCGGACCTCGGAGGGGTACGGCCGTAGTAGGTGGTCGACAAGGACAGACCTCTGGGGTCGGAAATTCTCCAGGTCGGAGGTTCTGAGGTCGGACGTTCCGAGGTCGGACGCCGACCTCAGTCGTCCAAGGTCGGCGGCTATGCGGCCTTTTAGAGGCGGGGTTACTATATTGCTGGGGGGAAAACCGTATTCCCCCAACATCTTTAAATTAGAAACCAAAGCATTAGTTGGAGTGGCAAAGCCACTATATTTGCTCATGCGAGTTAGTAGACAATTGTAACATCAGTGTCGGTCATCAATGCGCAAAAAGCTCTGATAGTGAATACTTCCTTAGCTCTCATGATTCGTGATCAGTCCTTTGGAAAGCTTGTTGGTGGGCAAATAGGTGGCGTAATCTCCCATGATCTACAATGCTTTCCTCCCATGGATTGTGGGAATGAAGCCTTGATTTCTTATAGGGCGAAAGAGCATCATTATGGAACTTAGCTAATAGATTCTGATAAAAGAATAACTCAAATCAAAAGGCCTGGTGGCTTATAATGGGCTTGCAATAACTTTTGGCTTATTACTGAGGTGTCTTCTGGGGTTCCATAAAAGTAGAGGCCTTAAAGTGCCGGAACAAAGTGAGGGATAGTGGTAGGCCATGCTCTGTGGATAGATTCATCATTGAAACACAGAGAAAAAGACCACCACAAGGTCTTGTCCCGAGTTTAATGGAAGAAAGGTATCATGGGACTTCAGGGACACCAGAAGCTTTTTGGTTCTTCCTCACCGTTCTTTGCTGTCACAAAGGCGTGCTTTGACTCTAAATAGAAGCGGGTCCATCTACGTAGTGGGAGAGCTGTTCTCCAGCTGAGGCTGGTGAGGAGGAGCAGGATTGGAAAAATGGCAATAGGAATTCTCTAGCCTCTAGAGAGAAAACGACACACTGCCAAAATCCATCTGAATCACATTGATGGTCTGTCCCTTTGGCTTTCTGCAAACACCAAAGTATTAGCTTCGCATTGTCATGTTCTCTGTAATCCAATTCTAAGCCACTCATAAGAGCTGTTTCATTACTGAAGCAATTATAGTTGAAATTTTCAGGGCAAGGCTAGCAATCCATAGAGAAGGCTAAGTGTTTAGGCTGGTCTAATAAAGCAAAAGAATCAACAAAAGAACTTTTGAAGACTTCAACAACTTGACAATAAGGTTAAGCGAATTCAGATCCTCTAGTTAAAAGTATCGCATGGGGAAACGAGGAAAGAATCGACTAAACATGGTCTTAATTAGCATTTGACTAGGTTAAGATAATTTGAGGCACTTTAATTAAGAGTGATTTTTATCAGTGAATGGCTTTTATTAGACTAGCCATGTGTCTATGATGACAGCATTCAAGACTAGAATCTAAAAGCTAGCGGATACAGCATGTTATCTCTGACATTATACTTCTTCATCATCAAAAGAAGTCATACAATGTCAGCATAAATTCAGGTGCTTTAGGTGAAAGTGCATTGCTGTAAGCCAAGGAAAGAATCAAGTAGACATTTCCTAAAAACTAGAAAAATAATCAAGTAAAGTAGTGGTCTTAAATTCTTGTTATTAGATTAAGCTAATCACGTGCATTTTGAGTAAAACTTAACATTTTGGCACTAAGATTAAGCCAGATGAAATGCTTTGGATAAAAAAAATATCGTGTGGCAAGACAAGAATCAAGTAAACATAAAGCTAATAGATTCTCGTCATTAGGTTAAGCTAATCACATGCATTTTGAGAAAGACTTGACATTTTGGCACCAACATAGTGGTGGGGTAAGACAAAAAAAAGAATCAAGTAAACACAGCAAATCTTAGCTAAATAATTGTAATTAGGTTTAACTAATCATATGCACTATGAGTGAAAAGAGACATTTATAAATTGTGTATGTGTGAGGGGGAGAGAGAGAGAGAGATTTGCAATGCAATGCTGATGATGCACTAGGTGAGTGAGTGGGCTTTAGAGATTTTGGGCAATTAAACAATGACAACCACAAGTGAACTCTCCACATTGTGCGATTATGTTAATTAATTTTAGTTCAAAGTGTGGTGCAAAGAAGTTTAAAGGAATTAAATCTTTCTAGGAAAGGTTGTACGTGGCGAGCCAACCCACAAAGTGCTTCATGACAAGGGCATTTTGAATTATTTTTTGCTCTAGTCTAAAGGTAAACAGAAGCTCGATTTGTATTAGTATATTAATGGTGTCATCAAGTGTATGACACCATTGCATATGCCTAAGGCTCTGTTTGGAGGAGCTGTTTGCAGTAGAGCTTTTTGAAGTAGAGTTTTTATAAAAAGCTATTTGTTATTTGGTAACTATATTTTTAAATTACTGTGCCACTTTAACATATGTTTGGTAAGCAAACTGAGAAAGTATTTTTGTATGACAAACTTACCATAAAAAATATTGCATAGTAGTATACAGCAGAGCATAATAAAATATAATATATATTAATATATAAATATGATATAGTATAATATTACTGTAATGTAATATAATATTATTATAATATAGTAATATAATATTATATACTATAGCATAATAATTTAATATAATATTAAATTATTTAACATAACATATCAAATGTATTATGATATAATATAATATAATATTATATTTATAGTATAATACAATAATAAAGGTACAAAATATTATAATTATTAGCGTATATTAATTTTCCATCATATAATATAATATTAAATTATTTAATATAACATATTAATGTATTATGATATAATGTAATATAATATTATATTTATAGTATAATACAATAATAAAAGTATAAAATAATAATAGAAAACAAGAATACCTTTTCTTGCACGAAAGGAAGTCTGATCCACGGCTAGGATTCTTTGTTAGGGTTCCAGCAGATTTTTAAGTTTATAAAGGAACAAAGTATATAATTGTTATATTTTATTATAGGTATTTTGGTTAAAAAAAGCTTTTCGATAAAGCTTAAAATAATTTTTTTGGAAAACTCCAAAATGGAGCTTCTCCCAAAAAGCTATTTTTAGTTTTCTGAAAAAGCTAAAACAGCTTTTCGAAATTTTTATTAAATATTTTTTTATTTAAAAATATTTTTGGAGGGCCAAAAAGCTCCTAAAATCCATCCAAACGAGCCTAAATGATAGAAAAGATGAAAAGAGAGAAAAAACCAAAAGGTGCATAGTATAATAAATACAATGCCCTGTTGTACCATAAGCCCGATGGTCACCAAGAGACTTTTGGTAGATTTATAATCGGTTATAATTTAGAAACAAATCATTTGATAAATTTATAACTGTTTACAATACAACAAGAGACTTTTGGCTGCAGCAGGTGGTGAAGCTAATTCACGCCATTTTCTTTTGGCTTCTGAGAAGAATGAAAGCTGTTTGCCCCTCTCATTCGGAGAGGAACTGATTGGAAAGCCATGACTGGTCTAAAACAAGGAGAAAAAGGTTGAAAGATGCTCCCAAGAGAGGATGGCCACAAATCGTTTGGTGGTCTAAATGAGATGGGCATGTCTCGTGATGCGAGCGCGCAAAAGGATGGAAGAGAGAGAGGGGAAGGTGGACTTGATTTTTTTTTTTTTTTTTTCGAGCGAAGGCGAGGCTGAGCCACCCAATTTATTGAATATATTAAAGAAACATGTACATGAGAGCCAAAGAAGATAGAGATGAAATTTACAATGCGAAACGAATAAGTAACAGCCATTGAGGTGGGCTTGATTTGTGTCCCCACTAATAAAGAAGTAAAAGAGATGGAAGAGAGAGAGAGAGAGAGAGAGAGAGAGAGAGAGAGAGGGGAGGGTGGACCTGATTTGTTTTTCTTTTTAAAGGGAAGGCAAGGCTGAGCCACCCAATTTATTGAATATATAAGAGAAGTATATGTATGAGAGTTAAAAGAAAGCAAAGTTGGAATGTACAATAAAAAGACGGTTAGTGAGGTGGACTTGGTTCAAATTTTGCCCGAGGGTGACCACGTCGGAGGAGTCGGAGGAGCTACCGGTCGAGATGGAAAAAGGATGGCGCCTTCCGTATGCTGGCATACCTGCACCAAGCCTCACCGGTGGAATCCGGTAAGGACCCTCCGATGCTTGAGTTAGAGTGGATATTAGCAAGTCCAAAAGTCCTTAGACGTTACCTGATGCGGGCTATATATAGTCCCGGTTAAAGTGCCGAGATGGCGGAGATATGTTCCATCCTCATTATGGAAGGAGATGGCTTTGACTAGGTGGCTTGCAGCCAGAGCTTACTTGGGGCACACGATGTAGGCCGTTCCTGTAAACAGCATGGCGTTGACAGAGGTGGCAGGGTATGGCCTTTAGGGCATGGTCCTCGACGGCAGGGTATGGCCCTTGGCAGCAGGGTACGGCTCTTGGTCGACATGTCGTGGAGTGGCCAGCAAGTAAAACATGGAGCTGTGAGGTTGTAATGTACGGCCATGTATGCGGGTATAGGCGCGAGCATGGATGCGGTCGGGGGCGAGGTCGGGCTCACCTAGAGGTCGCAGCATATACTTGATGAAGTCAGCTTGGCGAACGCTGAAGTCGGGCCGACTTGAGGGCTGCGACAAATATTTGGTGAGGTCGGCTCGGCAGACTCTGAGGTCGGCCCAGCCTCTTCGGTTCTGAGGTCTGCTCCATGGGGTACCCTGAGCTCGTGCCGGGGCATCATTATGGATGCCTGTGGTCAATGGGGCTTCTTCGGCTTGCAGCATATACTTGATGAAGTTAGCTTGGCGAACGCTGAAGTCGGGCCGACTTGAGGGCTGCGACAAATATTTGGTGAGGTCGGCTCGGCAAACTCTGAGGTTGGCCCAGCCTCTTCGGTTCTGAGATCTGCTCCGTGGGGTACCCTGAGCTCGTGCCGGGGCATCATTATGGATGCCTGTGGTCGATGAGGCTTCTTCGGCTCTTGTCGGCATTGCAGGGCGGCTCCACTCAAATCGGAGGCGTATCGTTGTAGATTTCTGCTGCCGACAGGACCTCTTCGGCTCTTGATCGGCACTGCAGGACGTCCCGAGCCTAGGCCTGAGATGTCGTCCTTTCATCAAAGAAGGTCGCAGCAAGTTATGGTAGCGACTTGATTTGTGGGAAGGTCTGCTTGGCGCTAAGATCTGCTTAGCTGGAATGGGATGGTCCCGCGCCGGGGTAGAACGATCCATTTTGGCTCCTGGGGAGAATGAAAGTTGTTTGCCCCTCTCATTCGAAGAGGAACTGATTGGAAAGCCATGACCGATGTAAAACAAAGAGAAAGGGGTTGACGGATGCTCGCAAGAGAGCATGGCCACAAATCATTTGGTGGTCTAAATGAGATGGGCTATCTCATGATGCGAGCGTGCATAGGACGGAAGCGAGCGAGCGAGAGAGAGAGAGAGAGAGAAGGGGGGGGGGGGGGGGGGGGGGGGGGGGGGGGTGGACTTGATTTTTTTTTTTTTTAAAAGGAAAGGCAAAGCTGAGCCACCCAATTTATTGAATATATTAAACAAGCATATACATGCATGAGAGTCAAAGAAGATAGAGATGAAATTTACAATGAGAATGAATTAGTAACAGTCATTGAGGTGGACTTGACTTGTGTCCCCACTAATAAAGAAGTAAAAAAGATGGAAGAGAGAGAGAGATAGAGAGAGGGGAGGGTGAACTTGATTTTTTTTTTTTTTTTTTTAAGGGAAGGCAATGCTGAGCCACCCAATTTATTGAATATATAAGAGAAGTGTACGTATGAGAGTTAAAGAAAGCAAAGATGGCATGTACAATAAAAAGACAGGAGAAAAATAAATAACAGTTAGTGAGGTGGACTTGATTTGTGCCCCTACTAATAAACAAGTACTGTTGTGGTTCAAATTTTGCCCAAGAGTGACCACGTCGGAGGAGTCGGAGGAGCTACCGATCGAGATGGAAAAAAGGATGGCGCCTTCCGTATGCTAGCATACCTGCATCAAGCCTCACCGGTGGAATCCAGTAAGAGCCCTCCGATGCTTGAGTTAGAGTGGATGCTAGCAAGTCCAAAAGTCTTTAGGCGTTACCTGATGCGGGCTATATATAGTCCCGGTTAAGGTGCCCAGGTGACAATGTATGTCCTATCCTTATCATGGAAGGAGATAGATTTGGCCAGGTGGCGTGCAGTCAGAGCTTGCTCGGGGCACATGGTGTAGGCCGTTCACAAGCACATGGTGTAGGCCATTCCTGTGAACGGCATGGCATTGACAGAGGTGGCAGGGTATGGCTCTAAGGGTATGGTCCTCAATGGCAGGATATGGCCCTTGGTTGACATGTCGTGGAGTGGCCAGCAAGTAAAACATAGGACGGTGAGGTTGCAATGTACGGCCATGTATGCGAGCATAGGCGCGCGCGTGGATGCGGCCGGAGGCGAGGTCGGGCTTGCCTGGAGGTCGCAACATATACTTGATAAAGTCAGCTTGGCAAATGCTGAGGTTGGGCCGACTTGAGGGCCGCAACAAATGTTTGGTGAGGTCGGCTCAGCAGACTCTGAGGTCAGCCCAGCCTTCTCGATTCTGTGATTTGCTCGGTGGGGCGCCCTGAGCTCGGGTTGGGGCATCATTATGGATGCCCGTGGTCGACGGGGCTTTTTCGGCTCTTGGTCGGCACCCCCACTCAGATCGGAGGCACGTCATCGTAGATTCCTGCGGCCGACGGAGCCTCTTCGACTCTTGGTCAGCACTGCAGGGCGCTCCGAGCCTAGGCCCGAGACGTCGTTGTGTCATCAAAGAAGGTCATAGCAAGTCGTGGTAGCGACTTGATTTGTGGGAAGCCCCCCCCCCCCCCCCCCCCCCCCCCCCCTTCTTTCTTCAAGTACCATCCAATTGATACATATGAAGAATAGACACTGATCGAGTAACCTGCCACTTTAATATTAGGCTTGGCATGGACTCTTACAAGTCGAAAAATGGGATACCAATTATATAATTTATTAATGCTATCTACATTAGGTCATCAATGATTAAGAAAATGGGAGCATGAGAAAAAATATACCGAGTTGTACGTTAAGCAGTTAGACTAGCATTGTACTGAGAGCTTTCAGTATCCTCCTGGCCGGTTATATTCATTGAAGTGCAACAATTTTTTTAATTATTAATGGCACTGATGAATATTATCACACACACGGACTCTCCCCGGTAGCCACCACAACCACACTCACCTCATTACAACTTTAGCATCCCTCTTTACATCCGAGAGGTCCAAGGTTTGAACCCGGATGGTGGCATCCCCAACATGCTTCGCAGGGAAAAACCCAATAGAGGAGTATGATTTGACACTCTGATCAGATGTAACAATGAGTAATCTAGTGACTAGCAAAATCCATCAACCTGCAGAGTATTAGATAATGACGGGCACCGAGACCAACCCTTCTTTTTTTTTTTTTCTTTTTTTTTTTACTAAAAAAAGGAGAAGAGGAGAGAAAGGGACAAGTCCATTTCCGCGTAGCAGCCTCCACTGGGCCCCCATCCCGCCAGGAGAATGTTCGATGCGGGCAGAAATGACCGTATGTTGGGCACTCTGGGCGGTTTTACTCATATCCTTCCCACCCATAGGCGAATCCCCATATGAGTACGTCACACCTAGAACTACTAAGGCTACCAATGGACCAATAAGTCCTTTCAAACTCCGTGTTCAAGCAAGGAGCATCCGATCTCCACAATTTAATCGACGTCCGTGTATTTCGAACTTGGAACCACTTAGTTGAAAGTAAGCCCCAGTTCCACTGAGCTACCATCTCAGTGGCAAGACCTTTCCTTCCCCCACCCCACCCCATACCAACCCCTTATATTCACATTCTTTCTCCTCCAAAATTCTCAACCTATCTCTCTCTCGCGCGCGCACAAACACTTTCTCTTTCCCAATTTCTACTGCAGGACACAAGAGCACCTGAATGCAAAGCTTTATTTTGAATCTTTGATCTATGTCAGATTTGAGTGTCCTTTTCTGCAAACATTTGTTCTTTTAAATTCTCCCATATCGAGATTTTGGCTTTGCGAAACTTAGATATCTTTCCTCTCATTCTTGAGAAATTCTCATTCTTCACCAAAACTGTTATCCGTAAAACAAGCAACTCTCATTTGTAGTACTCTTTGTTTGGCTGGCTCTCTTCTCTCTCTTTATTTCTTCAGACACTCATTCATAAAAAACTTCAGATCATGTAATTTTTGCCTCCTTTCTTCCATCAACACACCTAGAGGAGAGCCTTTTAGCTTTTGTTTCTTATGTATGTTTGAAAAGGAGTCCGCTTATATTATTATCGATCCTGGCAACAATTCTACCATTCTTATAGCCATACCTTCATAAAAAAACACCAAATCATGCAGTAGTTTCCCTTCTTAGCACATCCCCTTCACAAAAAAAAAAAATAAGAAAAGAAAAAAAGAGTCATTTGGTGTAGCTTTTGATAATGCCGGAGACCGAGAACGGAACACCGAACGTGTCGGCCCCACCGACGCCGGGCACGCCGGGGGCGCCGCTCTTCTCGTCGCTCCGTGTCGACTCGCTGTCATACGATAGGAACTCGATGCCGCGGTGCAACAGGTGCTTGCCGGTGAACTCCAACTCCTGGGCTTCTCCTGCCGCGTGCTTCACCGAGATCCCCAAGCCCGACGTCTCCCTCGCCCGCAAGGTATATATGCATGTGTTGTCAAAATATTACCCGGCCTTCCTTCCTCACATCTCAGCCTACACATCGTTTTATATACCTTAGTAGCACATCTTAAAATTAGTGTATGATATGTGAAGCCTGCAGCTTGCATGTGACGCATGAATCTCTAAATAAACCGAGTGCCATCAAAGTGCAGTGGAAGCACTTCGATATCATTGGCTCAAAAGTTATCAAAGTGCAGTGGAAGCACTTCGACATTTAATTTGGTGCATGTTCATGATCGTCAATTTTGGCCTTTCTTTCTAAATCCCATGCATGGTATGGGCTCAAGTCATGCCGTTGGATCAAGAGAGCATCTATAACATTTCCCTCGTAAGCGCATGATGAGGTAGGCTTTAAGTAGAGCTGAAGGCTTAACATCCAAGTAGGACTGATTGGCTAAACAGGTAGGAATTGGTCATCACTTGCCATGGCTTTAAGTTATTAAACAAGGTTTGGTTTCGCCCGCTTCGGTGCACGATGCTGTTCCCCAACTAATCAATCCATCCATCCTTCTTTATTTCCCTCTCTGTCTTTCGGATTTTTATTTATTTGAAGCCCATCCATGATGTCAGCTCCACACCTCACAATAATTCAAAAGATGCTTATAATTTCTCCAAGCCATTAACTTTCTGTCGATCAAGGAAGCTATTTGCTCTAATCTTATAAATTAGTTGTCATTACCTGTTAAATTTCATAGTTCCCTTCTCTTTTCGTTTTTCTCTTTTTTGAAAACACTTTCCTTACTTGTCTGTTCACAATAAATGATTCATCTCTTCTATATGGTTGGTTCGAGAGAGGAACAGATAAAATTCTAGATTGAAATTTGGAGACATAATTGCTTTTCCAACTGAAGGACTCGCCTTTTGCTATTTGAAATGGTGATCAGATTTCTCTAGTAAAAAGGATCCTACAGAACAGTTTCAGGTTGACATGTATGTCTTTTCTGACAAAAGTTGGAAGAGATTTCTCTAAGCTATAATCTGAGGAACATGACATCTGGTCCAATCAACAATAACCACACCAGGGATCGTTCATCGAAGGGGCAAGTATTGGCTTGAAACAGTGGTTTTAAGGAGTGATGCTCTTTTTCTTAAGGTAAAGGAGCGGTGCTCTGGCCTCTTCGCAGACTTGTACGGGCCACGTTTCAAGGGGGAAATAGTGGGCACTGAGAAGCATTTTGTTCGGTTGGAATTATGTATACAAGCATGTCTAGAACAATAGCTTTAGTGAACCCTTTACGAGTTGTATTACTCCATATAGAGAGAGAGTATAGGAGGACTTATGTAGGCATGTGTTTAGTGCTGCATCGACTATACAATAGGTAGGTCCCGAGTACTTATACAGGCTCAAAAAGTTCATATAGTACCGTTTAGCTGCTTTTTTTAAGATAAGATTCTGGATTATTATTCTAAAATTTAAACCTTAGTTGGGGTTTCATTTAATCTAAACAAATTTGTATTCAAACACCCAATAAATGGCTCTACAAGCTTCGAATCAGATCAGAGAGCTTGTTGAGGATCATTTTGATTGACGAAAAATCATTTTTGGCCATTGGCTAGGGTGCAGGTATCATGGCTAGGGTGCAGGCATCATATTGTCAAGGACCTCTTCAATTATTCTCATGTGGACCATGGCCTGCTTCCCATAGGCGAAGCAAAGTTTCCCAAAGTCACACGAGCTTTGTTGGTTGAACCAACCTGTGCTTAACTCCAAAATAACATTTCTTCCTAGGAAAAAAATGAACCGTTCAAAACTCTATTCTATTTCTTTATATATTTCAAATTATAAAATTGTACCCCTCTCCTCCATATGAGGGGAAGCTCTTTTCAATTATTTGAATAAGATGATTTATTAGGCTGGCCTCTAGTTTTATTATCAACAATTTATGTAAAGGGATTGTTGGATAGAAGAAAATTATATAAGGCTACCTTCAAAACCCTTTTTCCAATATTACAGCTACGGGGATGATTGAATTATAGAAGCGTCCATTTCTTCGAGTCTGCTAACCTTGGTGAACGTATTTCATGGCAATGGCAGCTTGGAGCAGAGTTCGTGGGCACCTTCATTCTGATATTTGGTGCCACCGCGGCTCCCATCGTGAACCAGAAGTACAATGGAGCCGAGACTCTCATCGGCAACGCTGCGTGCGCCGGCCTCGCAGTCATGATTATGATCCTCTCCACCGGCCACATCTCCGGCGCCCACCTCAACCCCTCCCTCACCATCGCCTTCGCATGCCTCCGCCACTTCCCCTGGGTCCAAGTCCCCGCATACATAGCGGCCCAAGTCTCGGCGTCCATTTGTGCCTCCTTCGCACTCAAAGGCATCTTCCATCCCTTCCTCTCCGGCGGCGTCACAGTCCCTTCCGTCGGCACTTCCCAGGCGTTCTTCCTTGAGTTTTGCATCACCTTCAATCTCTTGTTCGTCGTCACTGCCGTTGCAACAGATACTCGAGCGGTAATCCAATTTCTCCAACAGCAGCTTCTCCCAGTCCTTCCATTTTTCTACTCTCTCTCTCTCTCTCCCTCTGCTTCCCTTCCGCTTCCTCTAATCTCTCTTTTTGATTTACTTATTAGGTGGGAGAATTGGCTGGAATAGCAGTTGGGGCTACGGTTATGCTCAACATCCTTGTGGCCGGGTAAGCACTTTGAAAAGCCAAAAACAACTCGGAACCTACGTACGTGCATGCACCAAAAAATTTTGGTTCCATAAATGAAGTTCTGCAACGATATCTTTGTATGAGACAATTATTTGGTTTGGGCAGGCCGTCGAGCGGTGGATCGATGAACCCGGTGAGGACGATCGGGCCGGCGTTGGCAGCCGGGAACTACAAGCAGATATGGATATATTTGGTGGCACCCACGGCGGGGGCCATCGCCGGGGCTGCGACCTACACCATCGTGAAGCTCACAGACGAGGACGGGGCGACACCACGCACGCCCAGAAGCTTCCGCCGCTAGACCCGGAGGCCGATGTTGTGGCCATGCCTACTACTACTTACTCTCTGGTTCGTGTGACTTTGTGAATGGTGATTAGTGTGCAATTATAACTGTGTGATTGAGAAAAAAAAAAAACGAGGGTAATTCCACGCTTATTAGCAAAAGGTCAAGGGGAATGTGGAGGTGTTGGCGTGGAGAGTGTACATGCTGTGGAGGGGAATGTGGAGGTCTGTCAGTGATCTTGCGAGGAGTCTTTGGCTTTCAGAATGAAGTGAGTGTAATCTATATCTTGTGATATGTCATGGTTTTTTTCTTGGGGTACATTGAGGAAGGCAAGCAACAAAAACAACATTACAATCTAACAAAGCTGCATCCACAAAAGCCCTGTAATCTATCGCTTTGTCGTGTTTGATTTGATTCGTTCGTTGGAGGTCAAGTTGTCTTCCTAATTGCCTTTGCTTTTTAGGAGTGAGATCATAGGACAGAGTGCAAGGGAATCGTAACGTGGCCGGCAGCACCAATGGCAAATTTCACAGCCAATTTGACAAGCTTGATGGGAATTTGCTTTGCAATGTCCATCCATTCTCTTTTGATTGCCTTTGGTTCTGACTATTTGTTTTTTCCTTGGTGTATGGTCGTGAATAAATCCAATAGATTGACATCCTCAGGTTACTTTCAGGCCATTGTTCCATCCCCCCCAAAAAAATTGGGAGTTTGAGGCCAGGCTACAATCGCCTGTGAACTTTTCCATTGCATTTCTCTGATATTTTTCTAAAAATTTTTTAGCATTTCCAACTGGAACTTATGTCAGATTCTTCCAACTGGATATATACCTATTCATATATGTATACATGCATGCATGCATGTGTATGTCTAATATATACTGAAAAGTTCAATGTAGTAAATCGATAACTTGATGGTTAGATTGTGGTTCAATTTCAAATCATCAGATTAAGATGTTGAATTGATCCCAGCATGTCCCAATTTTTTCCACTATGGCC
Source organism: Phoenix dactylifera (assembly GCF_051530095.1). Taxonomy (NCBI): domain Eukaryota; kingdom Viridiplantae; phylum Streptophyta; class Magnoliopsida; order Arecales; family Arecaceae; genus Phoenix; species Phoenix dactylifera. The sequence continues at coordinate 32,868,345 of NC_143195.1, forward strand.
CTAGACCATAAGAGAAGAAAAAACAATTAAAAAAAGAAAGGCTGATAAACCAGCATGCCATAAAATCCTCAAAAACTACAACTATCTGCCATTGTATTTGTCTAATCATCACACTCTCCCTCATCTTCTTGATCATCTTCATCCTCATCCTCATCTTCATCTTCATCTTCCGTAGTATCTTCCTCATCAGTAGTGTCCTCCTCATCATCTTCATCATTATCAGTAGTATCCTCCTCATCGTCATCATCACTACCCCTACCACCTCCGCCCGTACCCTCTTCTTCCTCGCCATCCCCATCTTCGTGATCTTCACCTATAAAACCTTCAATGCTGGAAAACTTCTGCAAATAATTAATGCATCTAAAGATAATCATATACACTAACGGAGACATTAAGACTGACGATGAAAATATGAGCACTTATTTGCTAGAAAAAGGGAAATAAACATGACCACTTAATGATAGGTATAAATATCTATGAATTATGAAGGCAAAATAAGAGGTCAATCACTATAATTTTTCTTTTTTTGATGAACACTGGAATAAATATGATATCATATAGTATTACCAATCACAGATCTGTGAAGTAGTACGTACAATAGAGGGGAATATTTTAAGGATATATATAATCAATGATACATGCGTGTGGATGTGTGGATGTGGAAGGAAAGATCTTTCCCTGCAACTAGTATTGGTGCTGTGCCCGAAAAAGGCCACTACCCCTTGTGCCATGCGGGATTGGGAATTGGGTGGGGAATCATGCTGCATTCTGCTGCAAAGCTGAACTTACCAAATTAAACCTCAGATATAGCATCAAGCATCACCAGAGATGCCTGAAAAGATGAACTTTTCGTGATGAATAATGCCAAGTTAATGCGAACTCAAAGGCGAATCACATTGAAAATTTAAGGTTAGCACGTATTGAGGAGGCGAATGGCTTCTGGCATGAACGGAGGGCCCCTCCATAGTCAAAAACATTTTGGGCCCCAGCCTCGATCGATGTTAATTAAGCATCATGTTTCCAAATATACTTTTAAGTTAAATCTCATCAGAAAAAAGAGAATCTAATCAAATTTAAGAACGTACTTTCTTCAATGCGCGCATGGCGTATGTAGTTACACCAAAATCCCCGAAGACGTAGATGCGCGCCAACGCATTCTTCCTCCAGTGATCACCCAGTTCGCAACTCAGCTTGCTCTCCACCGAAACGCTCCGTCTCCCAAATGCACCAGTTGCCACCAAACGAGCGCCTCTCATTCTGCCTGGAAGTCTCGCAGTGCACAGCCCCACCTTCACCCTTGGGCTGGCCAATACACAAGGATTTCTGGTGGCCAGAGTAGCCTGGGACTCCATTTGCCTCACTCTTAAATAGCTTAGTTCCCAAGGCTGATCAGAAGGAGAGCAGCAGCAGCAGAAGCAGTAGAGCCAGTAACAAGGAGATCAGCTTCCTCTGTGCGCATCGCTCGATCGACTTCTTTTTGCTCCGCTACCTTCGCGGAGTGATCTCTACGTCGCTCGAGGGAGGGGAAACCAACTTCCCAAGAATGATGGAAGCTCCGAATAGAAGGGAGCGAGGGAGCTAGCGAGGCGTGCAAAGCAACGCAATCCGTGCACCCAGCTGCAACATACACGTGCCGGAGGAATTGATCGACCGGGATTCTATCCAAGCTGTTTTAGCTGCCGACTCGTGGCTCGAGCGGAGAGAAATACACCGGGCTTGCTTCTGGTTTGGACAGCCGTCGAGCTTCTAACGCGTTTGGACTGTCGGTTGTCCGGGACGGCTAGGACAAACGAGTGGGAATCCAGGCGCAGCGAAGGTTCCTTCTACTTGCAGCTAGGGTGGATCCGAGACTACGGCCATACGAGTATAATATTATGGCAGGGGCAGCTCCACATGTAGTGAACTAGGTACGATTTGGATATCTTTCATCACTAAATTATTAGCCATATCTTCAACATTTCTATTAATCTAAGTTTGTAGGCCAACGAGGCGGACTAATATCATAGGGTTCGGAGAAGAAGGGGACTACTACTTATGTAGCTGGTGATTGATTGGATCCAGAGTGTGGACAGATATGGCGATGGTTATCTACTCATCCGAGAGTCCCGGAGGTTGCTTCAGGAGATGGAGAATTTTCAGGTAGAACATGTGTTTCGGAAGGCGAATAGGGTAGTAAACTAGGTCGCCTCTTTTGTCGCCCGGCACTCCGGGAAGTTTCTTAATTTGAGTATCTGTAGCAAACATTCCATCTCGTTTATACTTTTTACTTTCTGGTGACTTGGCAGTAATTTAAATTGCCATATTTACCCAAAAAAAACATAAAGAAAGTTCCAACACTTTTAACTGGGCCGAGTGTTGAGCCCGGCCCACCAAATTAGATCTTCAACTGAAGCCTCGTGTCAAGCCTGCTATATTTGGGCTGGTTCAGGTTAGGACCAGAAATGGGATAAGGACTAGTTGTTTCAGCCCGAGGCTGAGCGCAAAGCTCAGCCCGGCTCGTCAACTTTCTGGGCTCGTTTGGTTCGCAGGAAAAGGAGGGGGGAAAGTGTGGTCAACGGAAAAGTAATGAAATGCCTCTTGTTTGGTTGGAGTTTTCAAAGGAGAGAGATGGGAAAGTTGTATTCCCATGGGAATATGATTCCCACATTTCATGGGAAAGTCTTTCCCATGAGAAACATGGGAAAGTTACTTTCCCATGAGGTGGGAATCACTCTTTTTTTATTTTTTCCCAAAAAGACCCTTCAGCATTAAAAAAGCATTAAAGAGGCATTAAAGACCTAATTTTTATTAAGGGCATAATAGGAATTATACTTAACTTTCCTAGGAAAGTGGATGGTCAACCAAACATAAGCACTTTGGAAATTTGTCACTTTCCCATGGTTAACCAAACATGCCAAAAGTACTTTCCTAGGTATCCTCTTCCTAGGAATTTGATTCCCAGGAATCATATTCCTAGGAGGGAAAATACTTCCCGCGAACCAAACGAGCCCTCTATAGTCAGTAAACGTGGCTTATATGCTGGGCATCAAAGATCTTTTTGTATAATAATCTGACTCTAGAATGGAACCAATTTGATTTGTGAACTCTCTTTTTTTTTTTTTTTTGGTAAAAAGCGGTTACTCATTCATATAAGTCTAACCTGAATACACCCATCTAAATCGCGTGAAAGTAAAGACAACAAAGCAGAAGGGACATCTGAGTCCAGCGTCCACAAAAAGTTCCCGGAGTGCCGGGCGACATAAGAGGCAATCCAATCTGCAGCCCTGTTCGCCTCCCTAAACACATGAAAAGCCTGAAAGCCGCCCAACATCTGAGCCATCCTGCGTGTCTCCTGGATAAGGGGGTGACCATCACCATACCTGTCCACCCCCCGGATCCAGTCAATCACCACCACTGAGTCCCCCTCAAGGAACACCCGCTCCACACCAAGCACCTGCCTAGCATAGGATAACCCCTCCCAGACAGCTCGCAGCTCTGCCCCAACAACAGTGAGCCCAGGTGTCCGGCGCCCGCTTGCAACAATCATCCTCCCAAAGTGGTCTCTGATCACAAAGCTAATCCCTCCAGTCACGCCATCCGCAGACCTACTGCCGTCGAAATTTACTTTGAGATAACCAGGGGGTGGGGGTACCCAAGAAACAAGGGCAAAACATGGCGCTGAAATAGCGTGAGTACCCCAGGTGTCCCTGTCTATCCCAGAGGAAATCACAACGGAAGTCGCAATAATCTCTCTCGCATGACGCGCCGCTCTGTCTACCACCATCCACGGAGGCGCCCGCCTCCCTTCGAAAATACCAGCATTCCTGTCCAGCCAGATATGGTAGGACAGGTATGCCCTAAGAATCCCATCCTCAACAGACCTAGGTCACCTCATGGAATCTCTCAATAGCTGCAACAGGTCCTGTGCTGATCCCACCGAGACAGGTAGTGGCACCGATGACCTCCGCCATATCTCATAGGCCCTGGGGCACCGCAGAAGGACATGCTCGATGGTCTCCTCACTATCACCACAAGCCTCGCAATGCTGAGGTACCCGCACACCGCGCCGGGCTAATAAACTCCTGGTCGGAAGGCAACCCCAAGCCACCTTCCAGATGAAGAGTGCCACTCGGGGATGAATCCGTAGCCTCCATATCCAACTACCCGCAATTTGACGGCCTGGCTCCCTACTGAACAGGGCAAGAAGATCTCTGACCCGCACTCGCGACCGTCCCGTCGCCCTCCACACTAATCTATCAGACTCCCCCCCGTGGGAACTGGCAAAGATAGAACCAGCTCCGCCAACTGCTCTCCAAATACCTCCCGAATCAACCCCATCCTCCAACAACCCCCCTCAGAGTCCAGTAGATCGCTGACCCTGCGCCCTGATAACCTCGCCGCGTCGACCAAGGTCGGCAAACGACAGATCGGCCACTCGGTCACCCAGCTATCCTCCAACACATCAATAGAACGGCCGTCCCCGATGGCCCATCTAATCTCCGGTAGCACCACCATAGCCCTGACACACACCTCCCTCCAGATCGGAGAATGGTGATGCCCAGGTCGCACCCCAAGTCCCAACCCTCCATACTTGGCCCTCATCAAAGAGGACCACATACTCTGCTCCAACACAAATCTAGCAACATGCCTCGCCGCAAGAGCCTCTCGCCTCGCCACCAAGGACTGCACCCCCAGGCCACCAACTCTGGTCTGCTGGCATACAACCTCCCATGCCAGCAAATGGATACCGCCCCTGCCTCTGCTCCTCCCCCAGATAAACTCTCTGAAAAGCTGCTCAAGAGATCTCAGAACTGTCACCGGTATCACGGCATGGGACAGTAGATAGATGGGAACTGAAGTAAGGACTGAGCGAACCAAGGTGATCCTACCACAAAGGAAAAGTTTTGCCACAAAGTTTGATGCAACCAGGGGTACAACTCCTCTTAATCACAAATATATTAAGCTTTCTATTAGTCTATGCTTGCACTTCGGATAGGAATCTTACTGCTAAGAATAAAGTAACGCATGTGATATTTCAAGTTAACGTACGAAAGCAGCTGACATATAACAAAGTTTTGGCATGCAAGTTAATTATTTTGACCTCAATGAGAAAAATGACAGGAGCGAGTACTCTCATGTTTAATATGGTAAAGTAATAATGGATTTGGGGACCGTCAAGCCAGCACGATAGAGCTCTCTGATTGCCGGTCCAAGGAATTAATTTAAAAAAAAGGTCTATTTTACAGACAGTGAGCCAGCAGTGGGGCCCCTCCTTCCTCCTGTCCTTCTCAGAGTCACAATTTTGCCGCTCACCAGTGAAAGGATGCATGCATCACTGTCCGTGAAACAGCATAATTACAACGGAAGTGTGTCATCGCACCAGCTTTCAAACTTCGTTTTTTTCTTATGCAAGGTGTTTTTTCCCCCTAAAATTATTAGTCGCTTAAAACAGTAGTTCATTTTGAACTTGAGCTAGCCCAATTTTTTCAGCTTAACTTGTACCCAAGTTCATCTAGCCAAGAGTAGACTGAGATAACCCTCAGCAACGATTTAAATCAGTCCAACATCTGACCCAACCTAGCACGTAAACCGAGCCCATTGTTCCCTCCCACAGTCTCACTCCCAATCAAATAGAAGCAGAAGCAGCCCCACTGACACAGGACGGACTTTCCGCTCCAGCAACATCTAAATCCTTCTGCGACTCCACACCGCTGCTTACGGATCTCCCTCTGCGCGCTGCACAAACATCCCAACCTCATTTCCCACCGTCAGTATCCACCCTCATATCCAAATCCAATCTCAGAGCCATAGTATCCAGTCCCTGCAACAATGCACTACAAAATCTATTCCTCTACAGCCACAAAACCTTTCTTTTTTCACATCAACAAGAGATTCAACAACACACGCATTAAGAAAGTGAAAAAACACATAATATAATAGCAGTAGTTTATAATTTTGCGACGGAGGACTCTGCTCACGGGATTACTGGGTTGAATTCCCGGCAAGTGGTGGACGGCTTCTGTCTTCCCCCGTCGCAGAAGAAAAACTCCGGCGGGCACCGAAACAAACAGTTGTCCGCCAGATTGACCATCGCGCTCCCTTCCTTCAACCCCACCAGCGGGCTCGGGACAGGCCCGGACAAATAATTCCCCGACAAAATTAACCGGGCGAACGGCACCGCCCCCCAAGCCCCGACCACCCGGACCGCGTACTGGGCCGGGATCATCCCCGTGAACCGGTTGTCTTCCAGCGACAGCGCCGAGAGCCGGGGCATCGACCCCAGAAACGCCGGTAGGAACCCTCCAAGCCGGTTGTGGCCCAGGTCCAACGCGATGAGCCGGCTCACCAGACCGCCGTCCCCCGGGCGTTTGATTGACTCGAACCGGTTATAGGCGAGGGTTAGTTGTTCGAGAGAGGGGTGCTCGAAGGCGGCCCCGGGGACCGCCCCCGAGAGCCCGTTGTGGCTGAGATCCATCACCTGGAGCGCCGGCAGCGCCGCCACCGCTGCCCCTGGGATCTCCCCCTCCAGCCGGTTGCTCCGGAGAGAGATCTCCACCACCGACGCCGGGAATTTCCCCGATGGGAACCCGCCGGAGAGAGCATTGTTGCTGGCGTCAAGGAAGGTGAGGTTTTGGAGGGGGCCCAGATCTGGGATCTCGCCGGTGAGGTTGTTCGTCTGGAGTTCTAGCCTTCGAAGGGCGGGGAGCGTCGCCAGTCCCGGCGGAATCGGGCCAGAGAGGAGGTTGTTGTCGAGGTAGAGCTCCTCGAGGGCGGGGGCGGCGGAGAAGCCAGGGATCTCGCCGGAGAAGGCGTTGCGGGAGAGGGAGAGGCGGCGGAGGCGAGGGGGAAGGCCGGCTGGAGGCGGCAGCGGGACGGCGCCGGCGAGGCTGTTGTCGGCGAGCTCGAGGGACTCGAGAAAGGGGAGCGACCAGACTGAGGGAGTGATGGAGCCAGAGTAGCCGGCAGGGTCGAGGGCGAGCTCGGTGACGCGGAGGAAGCCGGCAGCGTCGCTGGTGTCACAGCGGAGGCCGCACGTGAAGCGGGGGCTGAAGGCGGCGTCGCAGGGGTCAGCGGCGGCGAAGTCCCAGGTGCTGAGGCACGAGCCCGAGGGGATGGACCGGGGGTCCACGCCCTGCTTCACGGCCTTCAAAGCTTCGGTGTCTCCAGGGAAAGTCTTGGAAGTCACTGTGAGTGGAGTTACAAGGAAAAGGAGCAGAAGCAGAGGGGAACAGAGAGAGGAATGAGGGGAAGCCATTAGGGTTTCGAGGGGAGTGGAAGTAAGGAGTGCGATGAGAGTGAATCAAATCCAAAGGATTTGAAGCTCGGAAGTAGGACTTTTAAAAGTGGGAATCCGTGATTAATTTAATCTGGAGTCTTTTCCTCCGTTGCACAGAGAGCGAGCTTAGCTTTCTTGGAGATTTTTTTTTTTTTTTTTTTTGTATGGGAGGAGATGGGGATTTTACCGTTCAGCACATGGACACCTGAGGGGGAGATTGGAATCCGCATGCAGTTTCTTTCAACTTGTCTGTATTTATTTACAGAATCTTCAATAAAATCTTGGATCTAGGCATTTGGGGCGAAGCTTTATTTGACTATTGTTCTGAACATTAGATAACCACATTCAACATTTAGTTTTAATAAAAAAAATTTTAGTACATCAGTACTTCACAAAAAACATAAATGAATACAGCCAAAAAAATCAAAAAAAAAAAAAAACTGGCCAATGAATCAAGAATATGTTTGACTTAGGTCAACAACAATATGGGTAATCGGGCGCTTTCGTGACGATTTTGCGTAATTTCTTCAAGATACCTTGGGTTAAATGCCAGTGTCGGTACTTTCCGGGGGTGGGGTGTAGATATGTCCATTGTGTGATCTCTGTGTAGATGCATGATGAAGAAGTGTTGGATAGATAATATTTAATAAATTTAGAAGCTAGGATACGTAGAACATGCGATATATGTGAGAGAAAAAAAATGGAGAATAGTTGTAGATGGCTCATTAAATATTATTAATTTGAATATATTTTTAATTAATATTTGTTAATTTCATAGATACAAAAGTGACTATATTATCAAAAATAAATTTATTAAATAAATAAATAATATATCTACGAAATATTATCTTTGGTTTGGACATATCACATACAATGGGAGTCCTCCATGATTTGTGCTATGATGGTATGGAGGTAGGAAGAATGTAATCGAATAGTCTATTTGTCTCCTAGGTAGCTTTTGGTTACGGAACAAATTTTGAAAATATTAGAAAAAAATATTTAAATAAATTTGAAGAGAGAGGAGCAATATATGAAATACAAATTTTGTATATTTGATGAGAGAAATAAGTGTGTGCATGTAATATGTACAGGACTTTGCGATAATTAAAATTTTATCATAAGAATAAAATTACCTCCCTCGTCTCTTGTATATCTATTATTTAGAGAGTGGATAAGCCCAAACTATAATTGGATGGTTAGCTTTTCCGGTCTGTTTCACTAAACTGGTAGAATAGAATTACACCCTCTCCCTCCTATTTATCCCTTTTGAAGGGTGTAACTATATTTGAGTGGTTAAAAACAATTGTTGATGGCAGAGACAGGAAATAAGGACCTTAGCAAAAAAAAAAAAAGAGACAGGAAATAAGGTTTTTATTGCATTTCTATTCCACCTACCAAATAGGCCTATGGTGAAATAATCTCGTCCTTTCCAATAAAAAAAGTTTTAAGAATATTTGCTCCATGCAACTTGAATCTACAATCTCGAAACATATATGCAATATGAAAACCAATTCTCTAGCAATTGAGCTAGTTAGGTTAACTAGTGTGTGAGATCAAAACATTGTTTATAATATAACTTATGAAATTCAAGAAGACTTTCAAACTCTCATAAAGCTATTTAATTTAATTGTTTGCAATGCATTTTTACTTACATTTGCATCAAGGGAGCTACCGAGCGAATCTAATGGCTTGTCAAATATTAAAAAAAAACACAAAATTCTGAAATAAAAAAGAATTGAATTTTATTTGTACTATGTCTGAAATGCATTCTGTCTATTTCTATTCTTCAACCCTCTATACTTTTCTTCTGAAAAACTCTGAAAACGCCGCAGGTTTGAATCAAGCGAAAGCATATTCGAGAAAAAAATACTAGAGTGAAGCAGAGTTGATGCTCAAACAAAGATTCGGACCCCAACGATAACTGTTCGCGCAGCTGTGACTGCAGCCATGCCAAACTTGCGGAAAACTTCAGTGCATCATTAGATCCGGTATATAGCTCATACCGTATGCATCACAAAATGCATATTTTAGTACGAGGCAGATATAGGTAACATTTTTTTTAAAAAAAAGAATGATGGCCATTTATCATCATATAGTTTTGTTAAGGAGATGGGTGCAATCATCTAATCTGCTAGCTCATGGTTAGGTAGCCATAGCCTAAAGACAATATCAGCATTGATCTTCTGTTGGAGCTGTTATATTTCTAATGCATGGATTTGTAAATATGCTGAGGAATGAAAATATAACCTACAAATCCATTGCTATCTCTGCTAACGTGGGAAAAAAAAAAGGCCAAAAAAGGGAAAAGGGTAGATTAGCAGCCTAACATTTCTCATCTCTGGAAGGTTTAGTTGCTATTTATTTCTCGACGGCAATTAGGGATTACGGTGCGCTGCGTGGGGAAAGGAGCCACCCTGCGGAGGCTGGCTGGTGGGCGAGCATGCATTTGGGTTGGATGCTGGAGTCTGGGTCCCTCCCTGTTCCCTCTCTCTGGAGGCTTTCATCCATGCTCGTACCATTATTGATTATTTTCTTCTCCCCATGGCAGGAGTTCTGATAATAATTCAGGACTCCTTTTTATTAATGAAATTTTTTATCAAAATGTTTTTAAAAAATTAATTTTTTAAAATAAAATATTTTAAAAAATAATTTTGACATATTTGATCGACATAAAAAATTGTATTCTAAAGTGATTTATACTTAGTTAAGTATTTATTTTTTAGAAAAATTTATGAAATATTTATTATATTTTTAATAAAAAATACCTCATAAATTTTGATGCCTTACGGATAGTTTTAGAAAAAAATTTCAATTTTTAATTGGAAGTAGTTTTTTTCATATTTTATGTGCTTCTTCTTTCTCATGAAACATGAGAATCTTAATCCTATAGAAATGTTACTTTTTTTTTAAAAAAAACTCTAATCAAACAAAAAAAAAAAAGGCTACCTTTATTTTTTTTTGGCCACACTTTTTCTTTTTTTTCTACGGATGGATTGAGTCCTCAAAGTAACGAGAGGTCCTTATTGTGTTCTGCAGCTTCAGATCCAAGCATCCTTGGAACAGGCTTTTTTAAGACATTATTCTAATTGATGTAACAGTGGTTATTTGATCCCTCCATTTTTAGCTTTATACAGATAGAGGATATGGAGGATAAATTGCAAATAAAGGAGTTTTACAGGTGTGAGAATTACAACAGATGCATCATGAAATGCATAGCTACACATCCTATAGATGGTATCTTGAAGTAATTAGGGGTACCAAGAAAAGAGCATCTTTTTCGAAATTATGAATTTGTTAAGAAATACCTCCCTTTTTCTGGTTATTGCATGTCAGTCTCTATGATTACAGCTAATACAACCATTAAGAATAAAAGAATCAAAAGTTAGGCAAATAAGGTTCATCATGTTCATCATAACTGTTAATAAAAGCTACTCGAGATAGATAATAATAATAGTATAATGTTATTGACACATTGATTTCAGTCTTTATAGTATAAAAATTTGCCCCGAGTGCAGCTGAGATTTTCTCCCATCCTAGTTCTATAAAAGAAGTATAAAAAAATGTAGATCAAGCCAATTAAAAAAAAATTAAAAATATAAATAGGTTGGCCCATTAAAAAGTTGCCCAACTCTCTCGTGATAACGGGACACCAGTGCAACGGGAGTTGCTCAAAGTACTGTAGCAGGGTAAATGAGACCTACCCAAACCTCCTGCAGCCCCTGCAACAATAAAGGAACGAATAGTACTTTCGATGCCAAACCCGCTCCCCCACAAGCTTAGTCATCCCATTAAAGTTGATTTTGAGGAAGTTCGTGGGCCGAGGCTCCAAATGAAAGAAGGCACATGGGTTGATATAGAAACTGTCAGAGACCTCGTGGTGGCATTAGTACGAGTGAACTCCAAAAAGCTTGAAGAGCAGCTTCTGTAAAGATTGGGCAAGCGTTTAGGTTTATATTTTTTTTCCTTTTCTTTTTAAGGCAAACAATAGGACTACACAAGTTCCGACATATCCAATAAAATTAGAAAACAACAAATTGCAAAGTATCCTAGGCAACTTTTCTTTCCGAATTCATAATGTGCAACTAGAGTAGTTAGCCACGTACGCGGCCGCCTAATTTGTAGCGCCATGGCCTCTCTAAAAAGTGCTTGGTCTGGAACGCCATTCTATTTCCGACCATCGTCCAAAATATTTTGAAGTAGAGAGTGGTCTCAATCCAAACCACTCAGATCCTTCTGAATTCAACCTATCACAGCGACCAAGTCACCCTCCAAGATAATAGGCCGCACACAGCTTAGATTTATATTTTTAATTATTCAGTCATTTCTAAACAACCAATATGATGGGCAATATAGACGATAAACAAAGGTGTCCAAAGGAAGGCGCAATCTTCTCTCTGGCCCCTCCTTTATGGCGTTTTCCTCCAGGATCAACAGTTTACCTTTTACTTGAACTCGTTAGCCATCAGCTCCACAGGCACTCACCGTCCTAAACTCTTTGCCACTGATGTCGTAGATTCCTACTCTCAGCGAGCTTCCTCGATCTCATCTTCTGGTCAGCAAGTGATTCCGAAGCGCCGCCATCTCGGTGTCTCTGTGTGGGGTTGGAAAGCTAGCCCAGAACGACCTTCACTCACGAACGCCCCTGTTCTCCTTTTACAGAGGTGGGGTTGTTCCTTCATCCAGCAAAGTCAGTAATCAACGGCAATACTGCTTTTCTCCCTCACGCTTGGTTTCTAGGTCAAGATCATCTCGTCAGGATTTTTTTTCGATATGATCTGTGTTTTCCCGCACCTTATGTTCAAAAACCAAAACCTATTCATTTTTTAGTTGTTTCCTCCGCTGTTTCCACAATAATAATAGAACCCATATAACAACTCCAAGTAAAACACATTGCATTTCAAAGGTGTTTTTAAGCATTCTGGCATGCCATCTATTATTCTGAAAGACGATTCGCAATGTTGGCCAACCTTGATCTTTGAGCAAAGCTGGAGAAATAACTCTTCTCAAAGCACCACCCCAGTATTTGAACAAAGCTAGAAAAGTAATTCATGACATCCTCAGTCAAAATTTAAAAAGAAAGGAGGACAAAAAAAACACTGTTCATTCAAAACACCACCCAAGGATCCAGTTTTCAGCATATCGGTTACGTTGTTTCTAGAGGATGAAGAATGGACAAGAAAAACGATCTTGTTGTCCAACAGATTTGAGGCACTGTAAATGGGAGCCGCTAATAAGAACAGCTAAGAAGCTAGTGGATGAAACACATGTAGTCCAAGAAATCTAATGATCATTAAGGGCTTTTGCTAATTAAACTTAGCAGCATGAGGACATAGCTCCCTGGGCAATGAGATCAACAATCACGCACTAGACAACAACCACTGTGCAATTGATATTTTTGCATAATTCTGCTAAAGATTAGCACTTACATGTTAGGCATCCCTTTCTTCACAGTATCAAAAACAACAATGTTATGTGAATCAATCTTAACCAAAGAAATCAACCTGCAATTCCAAGAGCATATTTCTGCCTCAAAACCATGTTCCAGTTATTGGCTTCGTCCAACATACAGCTGTCATTGATTTTTACCAAGAAGCTTTCGAAGTTTCCCATTTGCAAGCGCCTTCACCGTATCTGAGTGATTTGAAGGGAGGTGAAGGTCAGACTATCAAAAACTAAAGAGCAAATTCAGAAAGGAAAATATGGAGGTTTAAGTCATGGGTACAGACCATCCGAGCCACCAATGTGCTGACCATTCACAAAAACTTGTGGTACGGTGTGGCGACCAACTAGGTCTAGAAGAATATTTTGAATTTCTGGCCCATCATCTGAATAAAAATAATATTATATCAATCTTAGGCTATAAATAGTTAAAATTTACCAACCTTCCATAAGCATCTATAACATCATGATCTTATAAAAAAACTAGGACATGCTCATTTTCTTTGAGTTTAGAAAATACGCAATCTGAGAAATGGCCATTAGAAATATAGTGATGGATAGATAAATGCTATGTCATTCACAAAAATAGATACAATAATTTCCATGGTTCAGAAAGCATGAATCTCTATAACATCATGATCTTTTTTTTCAAAAAAAAAACTAGGATATGCTCATTTTCTTTTTAGTTCAGAAAATGGGCAACATGAGATATGGCAAATAGAAATTTAGTGTTTGATATGGAAATGCTACGTTATCAGAAAAATGGATACAATAATTTCCATGGCACTCAGAAAGCATGAATTCAGAGAGAGACAGAACCATCAATTTCCCTAGAGATAGCTGATATTTGTGTGTGTGCATGAGTGTTTGAAGCAATGAAAAGGTGGCACGGGATGTATGTCTTTCAGAATCACTCTAGTTCTGAGGATTAATATTTCTATTTACAGATCCTTGGCAGAAATCTAGCTATCAATGAAATTCATACAATGCTGGTGAAGAGACCACATAGTTCATAAGGGGAAAACTAAATTGTAACACAAACTAATCCTTCAACTCTTCACAAAAAAAATCCAGAGTATTAAAAGACAATATCAAGAATTTCGGCTATAGATCAGTTTTTCACTTGTTGCAAGCAATATGGGGCGAGAAAAGCAGACAGATTACCTCGAAGGTCAAGCTCCACAACAAAAGGCTTCTCACTTAGTTCGTTAAACACACGTTTAGCGCGTAGTGAATACCTAGAAAAAAAAAGTTAAATAATGCAAACAAGCATGCAGAACCCAAATTACGATTACATAATCTACAGGATATATAGGAGAAGCAGACTATTAATCAAGAATTATTTTCTATTTATATTACTAAGTGGAACGGGCATGAACAATTGTTTTCCCATGGAAAAATTACAAACTTTGAGCAACATCCTCCAATATGTTAGATTAACACTTTATTGCAGCACAATAGGACCCCAGCAATTTGAATGGACACCCATCCAAGTGCAGAAAACAAAGCACTACTATTTCAACACCAGATCATACATTGCCATATATTACATGAGAAAGTGAAGAATGCTCTAGATTGACCTACTACCACTGATGAAATATAATGCAAACATAAGCTATGCATATGTAAGTATCTCATCTGAAAAACTTCCATATTTCAATTCAACATATTACATTGTCAGGAATAAACTAACTGTTGCTATCAACATTTTTTGTTTGTTTGTATGTATGTATGTTATATGATAAAGTTATCTATATTTACACATATAATTATTGTAATATGCCCATGTATCTGTATCCTATGTTTTTCAAGATTTGTTGTATTGGCTTGCCCATCTCATTTCATGTCCTATCTCGTATCTGTTTCGATATCTTGTAGGAATCATCCCATGCTTGGTCTTCACTTGCATTTCGAATTATATCAACCAACCATGAGATTATATGCATTATGAATTTTATTTTTTCATTGTTCCATACTTTAAAGGATATAGTCAATGCTATTCATAAACCCAAATCTGTGGAGGGCTAATGACACGTTGACAACCAATCGTGGAAAGCATGTAACACTATTAGATAAACCCAAGTTTCATGGAATACTTGGCAAATGAAGATTCATAAAGTCAACCCAGTTAGTCGAGACAAGCTTTTAATGTTTATTGTAATGGTATGTTAAAACAAATCAGATCCATCCAAGTACATGCCCATGCAAAACACTGAAATCAATTTTTTGATCCTCACAAATTTATCACTCTAAGCAAACTTTTAACCTCAAACAGAACTCTAACTTTAGGATCAATTCATTCTAGTACTAGGAAAAACAACCTTGCTTCGAGAATTGGATCAGTTGATAAGGAATCATGATGAGACTCACTTGTTATTAGGAAATTGTCTATGGTTAGCAGCACATTTTATCACAAATGAAGCAAGCAACTGGGAGCTTGGTAACTTCAGCATATTCAGGAATGAAATCCAATCATTTTAAGTACTTAGATCAAAATCTCCACAACCTTCAACACACCCCAAATCCCCACAATGAATTATCAAATCAAAGGCAAGGAGGGGGGAAAGAATAAAGAGACATAAATTAGTACTAAGGTGTCCTATGGCTCCCAAATACACCCTTCAATCAACCTACTTCACGGATATGGATGCTACTTAGGATGCCAGGAAGCACGTTATACTATGCAAAATATGCAACAAACTTGTAAATGAGATGTCTTTAGCACATGATGCTGCATTGGACATGGCTAACTTGGCCACTATAATAAATCTACTGAAAAACCCACAAGAAGCATTATCTCCCACATAAATGGTCCTTCAAAACCTAAATCTTCTTCCGATCTATGACCCTAAGGTCATGCTTCACCCTTTGAAGCTCAGAAATTTTGCAACACCTCCAACACGAAGATGATAATGTTTCAACACAACCACCCCATTTAATGGTTCAATTTTTGGACCAACACAAGAAATCACGGCTATCCAAACTGTAAACAAATGTGAAAGAAGTCTAGAACTGTTTCAACTGTGTTTTCTCTCTTTTGAGTAGAAAGGATCCAATTTTATTATGATCCAGTTGCTTCTGTATGGTTTGCTACTCTCACCTGTACAGAGGGAGAGGGTGCTGGAGGGGGAAGGAATCCCTGTATTTGATTTGATTTGATTGAAAAAGAAAAATGATGATTTGAGATAATTCAAAGACGGGATCAACATCAACTTGTACATGCCCGTGATAAACCCAATTAAGACAATGAATTTTTCTTTCAAAATCTCTTACAGATATAACTGAGTGGAACCATAAATAAGAAGAAAAAAAATCTAGGGTAACAAGATTAGATAATTAAAAAATATGCGTGCCCATGGTACATCCAATTAAAGACAAGGAATTTTTCTTTCATAATTTCCTCTAAATATAACTGAGTGGAGCCATAAATAAAAAACCAATCTATGATTACAAGATTAGATAATTAAAAATATATATGTTATCATCAATATCTTCAAATGCTGAAAAACAAGCTAACAATAAAACATGAATTAGGTACACAAAATTGTTAACGCAGCCAAGAACTCCTATACTTCATCATAGTATGAGCCAGCTAAAAGGGGAAAAACTCAAAGTGAAAGAATGTCAGCTTGCCAACGCATGATTTCTTCTGAAACTACTTTCAATTAAAATTTTTCCAAGGATTATAACATCTCCCAGCATTTGATCCAGCAAATCAAACCAAGCATCAGATTCTTGTGCACTTCCAATCCCGGATTTAAATCAGAAGAGATATGGAGTAAAAAAAAAAGCAGGTGAAGATAATAGGAGTTACGGGCAGTAGGATTTGGAGAAGATGGCGATCCGATTGGAGTAGACGACGTTCTGTACGAAGGCGGAGACGGACTTGGAGTCTAGCCCATGAGCGGCTTCCGGGGCGCATTCAAGCAGCAGCAACGCGACGATAACTGGTGCAACGCCTAGCATCGCCCGCGGGCCGCCGCTCCTTGGCGTGGGTGACGCTTCTAAAGCACCGCGAGGGAGCAGCATCGCCTCCCACCGAGTCTCTCCGGTCACCGCCACAAGCGCCGCCGCCGAGCCTTCCCAGGTTCTTTGTTCTCACAAGAAGCCTTCTTGGCTCTTGATTTCCGTCGGGTGGGACACGGTCATCCCCCCCACCCCGAGCTGGTGCCTACTCGTTATTTTGCACGTGCGATTCGCGTGCCTTTTAATGTCATGTAGCTTTGACACAAAAATAATAGTGAACACTTAGTAACTGCCAGTCATGTTTTGTTTGAGGGCTCTCGGACTGCCTAGATCTGGAGGAGAGCATTGTTTCCCCTTTCGGGATCCAATTTTTCGGTAGAGAACTCTCTTCAGCAAGTGAGTGCTACTGTACAGTCACCGAGCACTGTTGGATGGGGCATAGCTGCGGTTTACTTGGCTTATTATATTTGGCTGGACATGAATACTAGAGTCTTTGTGGGTAGGAGGGCCCTCCAAGATTTGTTGTTGAGCGGGCTCTCTATCAGGCAGTGGAGGTCATTGAGTCGTTTGAGTTGGATTCACCAGTAATAGCTAGGGACATCTGGAACCCCCCTCCGTTACCATAGCACCCAGGTTTGTTCTTGTCTCTTGGGAGCCCCTATCTCTTGGCCATCTTAAGGTGAATTTCGATGGAAGTATGCCTACCAATGGAGATTAGGCAGGAGTGGCTTTTGTGATCAGAGACCACAGTGCTAGGCTGATTGCTGCGAGGGGATGTCGCTCCTCTAAGGCCTTAGCATTCGGGCCAGAGCTCAAGGCTGCATGGATGGGGTTATCTCATGCGAGATATGTGCTGGAGGCGGATGGGATCATTCTGGAGGAGGACTCTGCCGTCTTGATTGATCGCCTTCAGGTGGAGAGGCGAGAGGTGGTGGAGCACCCACTTTTGTGTGATATGCGATGGATGCTACGGGATTGCCGGGCTATTCAGGTCAGACACGTTCCACAGGAGGCGAACCAAGCTGCTGATTGGGTCGCCTCCTTTGCTGCGCAGCATTCAGGAGAGTTTCTATGGACTCAGCAGGTTTTAGTTCCTGCTGATTTTACTAGTATTCTTGTTAGTGATGTAACTGGTTGTGCTCATATGAACCAAAAAAAAAAAAGCAATTTAAGCAACTATTCAAAATTATATTAAACAATTTGAGTAATATAAAATGGCAATGCAAGTAATTGATATACCTAGTTCATCCATGTAGCAAAGTTTTTGCAAATGAAAAACGACTCTTATAATGGTCTCATGTTAGATATAAAATGGAATGCAACAAAAAAAAAAGCTAGTTAAGTAATGATATTATCAAATCCACATTCTAACAATCGAAAGTTATTTTTGTTTAATGAACATTGATTTTTAAAAATTAAAAAAAAATCTACATTATTCTGTATTATAATTTGTGGGAACTTCTAGCCACGATATTATAGCATATAAAAATTACTTCCAAAAAAATCCATTCTAAGTTGAACTTGGTGCATGATACTTGTTTTTAGGTTGCGATGAAACATAATTACAGCTGTGTGTAGAGAAAATCAAGGATTGAATAATGCTATGATCCCATTATAATGATAACCTTTACAAGTTATTTTTGATTGTTGTAGTGGTTTTAACAAATATTATTTATTAAATTTTTTCGGACTAAGATCATGTCATATGAAAACAAACAGAGTTATAATTATCATTACTTGCTAATATAATGAAGAAATGATAATAAGAGAAAAACGTTGGTATTATTTGCCCAAATCATTGTTGAGATTTTCTTTTAATTTTTTACCTTCTTTTGAACAAAGAATTATTTTATCCAATTAATAACAAAATAGACTTAAAATTATTTTCCCAATTAAGTTAGGCCACCTTTGACTGTAGAACGGCCATCTTGAAATATTTGCTTCTGATCTATGTTAACTCATTTGTTCTGTGAATTAATTCAAACACATCTCCATGGTTCGGATTCTATAATTTAAAAAGAAAAAAAAACTTGCTAACATGGTTGTATGGTTGGGATATGGAGTGAAAATTAACTATTTTCAAGCGAACAAACGCGGCCTTATCCACAAATAAAAAAGTGGGGGGCTTTCGTATTTTCTGCAAAGTGCAAATCTAGGTTTGGTCGTGCCATATTTAGTATTACTCAAATTGATAGAGTAACATTTGAGTTTGAGAAAATAACACGTATATGAGATTAAACTTACTACAAGAGGGTGGTATCTTTTAAATATTTTAACATAAGCTATTGAGAAGCACCGTCTCTCAGTCACAACTTTTTTTTTTTTTGGGGGGGGGGGGGGGGGGGTGAAAACGACTACTTATATCATATAACTCGAACGTAAGTACATCCTGCCAAATTAAGGAAAAGTAAAAAATATAAAGAATAGAGAACATCTAAAACAGACGTTCAAATAAAATTCCCGGAATGTCGGGCGACATAGGAGGCGACCCAGTCTGCTGCACTGTTCGCCTCCCTAAACGCGTATGCTGCCCGAAAGCCGCCCAACATCTGAGTCATCCTGCGAATCTTCCGAATAAGGGGATGACCATCACCAAACCTATTCGCCCCTCGGATCCAATCAATCACCATGGAGGAGTCTTCCTCGAGGTACATCCGCTCGGCACCAAGCACCAGCCTCGCATAGGATATACTCTTGCAGGCTATCCGCAGCTCAGCCCCCACTACCGTAAGTGCAGGCATATGCTGACCTCCTACAGCTATCATCCTACCAAGATGATTCCTGATCACAAAACTAACCTCTCTAATCACACCATTCAACCTCGGTCACAACTTTCAATCTGCTAACCTACTCGTGAAAAGGTCAATACGAACCTCCTAAGTCCTAAGGAAGTGTTTGTGATGTAGTGGTGGTATTTGGAATATGCTGTGTACGAAATTAGGTAAAAGGCACTTTCTTCGAGAGCCTTCTCAACCGAGCATAGAAGAAGTAATTTTTTGAGTTTTCCGTGCATGGGCCCCATGATGCTCACAAAAAAAAAGGTCAAAGAAGAGCAAACCGAAAGAAAAAAGAAAAAGAAAAGGGTGGATTAGTGAAGCAGTGGGCAGCGAGAGGCATCTCGCCAACAGATGGGAGGGGAATTGCCAAATTGGCATTATGTCATAGAACAGAAGAATTCACCGATTGTTACCGCTGAAAATTGATTGGCCTTAGACACCGCGATGAAAAGCATGGTGATACTAGAAAACTCGATAGTTGGTTGCTTTGGTTGGAATTAAAGAAGACGTGCGGCGCTCGATCGCTGCAGCCAAAATTTTTGTCGGATGACAGCACTCCAATCTGAAAAAGTATAGAATAAAGAAATTTTCTAGCTAAAATATATCTGACGGAGATTTTTCGATGCCTAAGTCAATATAGTAATCAGAGAATAGAAAGAGGTTGTTTTTCAATCTGTTTCTCCTTACTTACCTCCTCTGCCTCTCTTCTTATGTATGTTAGGTAAAGGAGTCTACCTACCACCAGAAAATTGGGGCGTGTGGGTCAATCTGGATATTGGGCGTGAATGCTTCACGCATTGTTGACATCAGTGGGATCTCGATGATCATTGGGTCCTTTCGTTAGGATGCAGCTAATTGTAGGGAGCTCTTGATATGCAAACTCGACAGTATGATGCTGGACTTGTTTGGCCGCTTCCAATCTACCTCATGTTGGCATCGTGGCATAATTTAATTAGTTGGACCTTCTGGTGAACTATATGTATCTGGTTTAAAGGTGTATCACCGATCAAAATTAGCACAGGCTCCATAATGTTTGTTTCAATGTCTATGAGCGAAAAATAAGATGAACCCGTGTGCTCATACTTCTATTGACATTAAAAGATTACCAACATAAACCCATAGCATCAATAGGTAACATTCTTATCTCATTTTCAACACCATAAAATGTTGGAAGTTGAGGGTCCATTTCTATCTAACCTATTCTAAGATCCAAATATTGCCGACAAAGTCCGGCTCAAAAGGGTTAGATCTCATGCTTACTTCACAATTGACAACGCAAAATCATCATAAGCTCAATGATAAAGGGGCCAAACTTAAAATTGCTGTAACATCTGTACTATTTTGATGCAAATTTTAATGCAATAAAATCATATTTATAGTTTACATTAGTAATTGCACCAAATAATATAATTTTTTAAATAAACAGGCCATATTTGTACATGTTTCAACTAAAAAATTCTTTTATTAATATACAAACAGCAGCATTCAAATATTCAATCCCCACCTAGAATCATCTGTATCATTTTATTAAACACACATAAATCACCTTTAAGTATTTTTTATAGTAAACCAGATAAATTAAACTAAGTGAGTATAAGTATACGAGAATCAGCAAACAAAATATTTAACAATAGAATAGAAATATATATATATATATATATATATCCTACCTGAAAATCTCTCCGGGAGCTTTCCGGCGAGCCTGTTGGAAAAAGCTCTCCGGGAAAAACCAAAGCCTTTAACAAATCCCCATTTACCTGCCAACCAACACAACCATGCCAACCTCTCAATCCAACACTTGCCGCTAATAACAACGATAGAAACAAAGGAAAGAAGGAAAGAAATCAGAATGACAACAGACTTGAGAGAAGCCATTAGCATCGGCGGTGGTGGCAGCATCGCCGGAAAGAAAGTTCTCCGCGTGCCAACCGGGCAACATTTTGATTAGGTATGAGATATTGTTGCTATTTCTCCACTAATACAACATTTTCATGAATCTTGTTGCAATTCTTCTCGATCTTGACGTCCTTGTCGTAGCTCTTATTATCCTGGAACTCTGCCTCTGGAGCCAGCGGAGCAGAGGGGATAGGGGCTTAGGAGAGCCGGACGTCGGTGAGGAGTAACCTGCCATGAGTCATGCTGAGGTTATTGGTGGGGTAGATGGGGATGTCACAGTCCAAGACAAATCCTCTCCTCTCCTACAGAAGTTTAGCCGCCGATCGAAGGCTTTATACAAAAACCAAAGGAGAAAAAGTTTGCATCCAATCTGGCTGCTCACTTGGTGTGAGAACATGTACAAGTGTTTAGTCCCACATTAACTATTCACTAGATAGATTTTGAATACTTATGCAGGATCAAGAAACCTAAATTATACTTTTCGATTAGCTTTTTTGGATAAGATTTTAGGTTGTGACAAATTGTATCAGAGCAGACCAGATTCATAACTTATATGGACTAAAAAATACTGTAGCACAAATTTATTGGAGCTAACCACGAGCCGATCGTAGTATTTACGATTAAATTTGAATGGATTTGTAGCCTGACGAAAACGTCAGAGTTTAAATGAAGAGAATATATGAAGATCCGTGCAGACACGTATTTAGTTCCACATTAGTTGATATCCTAAGAAAGGGTGATGGTTTTCAAAAAAAAAAAAAAAAAAAAAAAAAAAAAAAAAAAAAAAAAAAAAGAAAGAAAGAAGAAGAAGAAGAAGAAGAAGAAGAAGAAAGGGTGGGGGCTGCTCTGCTAGGGCCTACTTACCTGATGGAGGTGGCCTGCATGATTAAATTATATTGAAAAAGCCAGACGGTAGGTATATTTTTAAAAAGAAAAGGCATGCTTACAAAAGGAAGCTGCATTGTCCGAGACGTCGCTATGAAGCTCGCAATTAATTATTGTTCCTGCACGACCGCATCAGATAGCATTGTGAATCCAAACAAATAAAAATGAATCTAACCGAAGCAATATAAAAACTCAGCTTCCTATCAGAAATTGAACTAGATAACTAATGTTACAGGAAGAAATATATTATATAAAAAGTTGATGACATCATGATTTCTTTTTAATTGTAGGATATTAAAAAGTAGTAAACTTTATACATTAAGATCTCATGACTATATTCTATATAATAGCGAAGTTGGGTAACAAGAGGTTTATTTTTCCTGACATGAACCCAATGGTCAAATGTTATTTGTTAATCCACTATTATACTAATATCCAACCTATGTACAAAGCTGTAATATATGATTAGAAAATTTTGAGTCTTATGACTAAGTGAATGACAATTTTGCAAAGGGTTTTAAGATACCATATTAGTGTGCCCCAAAGAATAACCAACTTAAATTCTTAAGACTCGGAAAAGGCTTTTGCAGCTGGAATTATTTTTTGGAGACATGAAAGATGATCAGTTGATTTAGATATCAAATATATTAAGATAATTACTAAACTAAAGATCCATTTTGTTTTAATCTGAGGATTGGCGTTGACCAGGGGCAGCCCAATACATCCGGGGGCCTAAGGCGAATTCAGTAAATGGGGCCTCTTTTTTTTTAATAATAATTTTTTTAATAAATACAAAATACTTAAAAAAATGTTATGGAAATAGATTGCTGTCAAGTACACTATTTCAACAAAGATGCATGAACCTAATAAAGGTAGATAAAAAGCCTCTTCAGTTTAATATAATTTTTGAATGAAAATATTAAAAAAATACTTAAAAAAAAAGGCCCATGAAACTGTTCTTGGCAATACTGTTTACCATGTGAAGCAAGAGCAGAATAGGAAAAGGTCATCCCATGGCGCTTCACGGTCGAAGAATTTGTCAAGAAAGGGACCTCTCTATAAGAGAAAGAAGGGTCATTATGGAAAATTCACTCCATCTAATTAATAAAAGTCCCATCCCACCATCTCCCCTCAAGTGAGTACCCAAGCAGCCACTGCAACATTACGGTACAGCAGCCATTCAACCCCCCCTCCCTCCTTCTCTTTCTCTACCCTCCTTTTCTTTTGCTAAAGACCATCTCCCCCTTCAAGTGAGCACCGAAGCTGCAACTGCAACATCACGGCACAGCAGCCATTCAACCCCCTCTCCATCTAATTAATAAAAGTCCCATCCCACCATCTCCCCTCAAGTGAGTACCCAAGCAGCCACTGCAACATTACGGTACAGCCATTCAACCCCCCCTCCCTCCTTCTCTTTCTCTACCCTCCTTTTCTTTTGCTAAAGACCATCTCCCCCTTCAAGTGAGCACCGAAGCTGCAACTGCAACATCACGGCACAGCAGCCATTCAACCCCCTCCTTGCTTTTCTCTCTCTACCACCCAAGAAGGGAGAAGAAACCGAGAGGAGAAAATTAAAAGAATCTCCACCCTCCAAGAAGTCCATCTCCAATCCTCCTATCTTTCTTCCTGATGGCCCAGCTGGATCAGGAGTAATGACTTGTGAGGGAAGGAAAACCAAGACCAAAACCAAAAAAGAGAAGGGATGAAAGATAAGAGTGGCTTCAGGCGTGTATCAAGCCAACCAAATCCCTCCTCTCTCTCTCTCTCTCTCTCTCTCTCTCTCTCTCTCTCTCCACCCAAAACAAAACTACTGTCCCCAACTTCCCCAATTGCCCCTCTGCAGGCCAAGAAACCCTCCACCTCCCTTCCATCAAGGGGGAAGACTCATAGCCAGCTTCTGCTCCCGGAGGCCTTCCATTGGCCCGAGGCCTTAGGCGACCGCCTCGGTCGCCTAGGGCTCGGGCCGGCCCTGGCTGCATGGGCTGTCATTTTAGGTAAGCAGATTCCTAATCCCTTTCTGCATGACATATTGGTAAATAAAGATCCTGGGGTAAAATTTTGTGTCTCACAACTCCAATGGAAAAACCAACCTACAGATTGGTTGGCAAGATGTGTAGCTAACGCCAAGTCCAACTTCAGGTTAGAGGGATATCTACCACCTCCTTTCTTTGGTCTTTGTGCAAGCTGATGTTATCGTTGTACCTTTCTAAGATTTTGAGACTTTGCCCACCAAAAATAAATTTAAAAAATTTTAAAAAAAAGAGAAAATCAATCTAATTTTTAGACTTTCATCTTCCCTTGCTGGATCAGTCTAATTGCTACCCCAGTATCAATTACCCCATTTTCCTCCTCTCTTTTTTTGGTGTGAGAGTAGTAAGCTCTCAAGGCATGCTTTTTTTCGTCTTGTTTTTTTAGGGAAAGATTGGGTAAGGCCTAACCACTTTCACTAAGCAAATGAAAAATACTATAAAGACCGCAAATAACCAAGTAGAGATTAAGCAAAGATACAAGAAGAAAAAGGAAAACCCAGTAACAGCTTTATACCTAAACCTAGCAATCTTGAACAGGCTTGAGTTTTCTTATGTGGGTAATGTCAACGCCAGGGCTGGCCCGAGCCCTAGGCGACCGAGGCGGTCGCCTAAGGCCTCGGGCCAATGGAAGGCCTCCGGGAGCAGAAGCTGGCTACGAGTCTTCCCCCTTGATGGAAGGGAGGTGGAGGGTTTCGTGGCCTGCAGAGGGGCAATTGGGGAAGTTGGGGACAGTAGTTTTGTTTTGGGTGGAGAGAGAGAGAGAGAGGAGGGATTTGGTTGGCTTGATACACACCTGAAGCCACTCTTATCTTTCATCCCTTCTCTTTTTTGGTTTTGGTCTTGGTTTTCCTTCCCTCACAAGCCATTACTCCTGATCCAGCTGGGCCATCAGGAAGAAAGATAGGGGGATTGGAGATGGACTTCTTGGAGGGTGGAGATTCTTTTAATTTTCTCCTCTCGGTTTCTTCTCCCCTCTTGGGTGGTAGAGAGAGAAAAGGAAGGAGGGGGTTGAATGGCTGCTGTGCCGTGATGTTGCAGTTGCAGCTTCGGTGCTCACTTGAAGGGGGAGATGGTCTTTAGCAAAAGAGAAGGAGGGTAGAGAAAGAGAAGGAGGGAGGGGGGGTTGAATGGCTGCTGTGCCGTAATGTTGCAGTGGCTGCTTGGGTACTCACTTGAGGGGAGATGTGGGATGAGACTTTTATTAATTAGATGGAGTGAATTTTCCATAATGACCCTTCTTTCTCTTATACAGAGGTCCCTTTCTTGACAAATTCTTCGACCGTGAAGCGCCATGGGATGACCTTTTCCTATTCTGCTCTTGCTTCACATGGTAAACAGTATTGCCAAGAACAGTTTCATGGGCCCTTTTTTTTAAGTATTTTTTTTAATATTTTCATTCAAGAATTATATTAAATTGAAGAAGCTTTTTGTCTACCTTTGTTAGATTCATGCATCTTTGTTGAAATAGTGTACTTGACAGCAATCTATTTCCATAACATTTTTTTTAAGTATTTTATATTTATTAAAAAAAATTATTATTTAAAAAAAAGAGGCTCCATTTACTGAATTCGCCTTAGGCCCCCAGATGTATTAGGCCGCCCCTGATGTAGCTAATAGTTCTGCTTACATATCGAACAATGTTAGAGGCATCTCTCGCAAAAATTAAGCAGTTGTTATAGAGATTCGATAACAGAGATTCGAGGAGACTCACTATAGGCAAATGAAAGGGATGTTCCTTGCATCTGCATTGATGGAGAAAGCCAAAATAGATGGAAATCCTTCTATCCAGATCCTTTCGCCTCGTTCGATGCTTGCGAAATTGGCCAGCCAATCTGCCACATAATTAGCTTCCAATGAGCATGAATACATGAAAATTCGGATATGGTAGAGCTAAAAAGCTTGATGGTCCTCAGTGCGGGATGTTGTGAAGACTCCTTGCCATTAATCCAAGTGACTATCATCTTGGAGTCTCCCTCTAAAATAATTTTATCGTTCTGAAACGTAAACGCTTCAGCCATTGGAACATATTTCATGTTAGCCAGAATAGATGCAACATACAATAGCATCATTTTTTTTTTTTGGTACATCGGCTGCTCATACTAAACGTGCATAAGTACCGTGTCAAAAGAAAGAAGATAACTCAAAGGAGGAGGGACAATGGAACTCTGAGTCCAAATGAACTCGCCGGAATAATGAGCAGCATAGGAGGCGACGTAGTCAGTAGCCATGTTCGCCTCGCGATAAACATACACGGCCTAAAAGGCATCACACTTCCTCATCAGCCACCATATATTGCTCAGGAGTGGGTGTTTGGATCCCTCCCTCTCCTCCATCATTAACCTTTAGCTCAGTCAGGGACGGGCGTAATCTATAGTCATAGGCTCATAGTATATTAACATGGACTGGGCCTCTCTCTTTTGGACTTCTTGTTTAGGATGGGGCCCGTGAAGCGGTGTTTTCTCCGCCAGCCTGCACAAAAGTTTCGATTTAACCCTAAAATAGAATGCACCCTAATAAATTACCCGACGCGGATTCACATTTCTTCGCTAGCTCCAAACCCAACGGCAACAACATGGAGACCCTTGCCCCTGTTTGTATGTAACCTTTCAGATCTCCTCACCGACCCGTTTTCTTTCTCTCTTTCGGCAGCTCCGACCAATCGCTCGCCCGCCCGCCGGGTTCTTGGTTGGCGTTCGCCGGCCGGGAATGGAGGCGATAAGGAAGCAGGCCACGCGGCTCAGGGAGCAGGTCGCGAGGCAGCAGCAGGTGCCCCCTCGTTTTCTGTCCCATCTCCCCCTCCCCTCCCCCCTCTCCTCACCTTACTTGATGCATCTATGTCTTCAGAGGTTGCGTATATTTTTGGCTTCGATTTCAGTCTGATTTCATCCGATTTGGTTGTTTCGAAGCGGATTTGATGCAGCAAGGGCAGTTCTTGCACAGCTTTTTGATGTTTAGTTAAAGCATGACTGCGATCTGGATGTTTTGATGTATCAGGACAGGGATGTGAGCTTGATGGATTTATTTCTTTCACAAATTCTTGATGTCCAATTGTTACTATGATTGCAATGCTTGCTGAGTAATACGCTCAATTTGTTGGTTTGGGGGAGCCAATTTCTACTGTCTGTGTTCATTCAGGCCTGAGGACAATGTGTCTTTGGTGGCATCTCACAATTGGTATTGTTGCGATAGAGATCGCAACCCTTTGGTACTCATTTCATCTGGTATTCTCACTGACTGGAGAAACATTTGCTTTGCTTTCCCTGTACTCATACTTGAGTACGCTGCTCGACCCTTTGTTCCTCCATTTCAGTTCCCTCTCGTATTTGACCTAAGAGAACCTCTAGCACCATTTGCTTTTTTTACCTGACAAGAACTTATCCTGGTTTTAGGTTCTTCGTGATGCAATCTTCCCATCTCACAATTTCGTACCAATTTGTGTCAGTCATGGATTTGACAGCATGAACATTGCCAGGCAAGACAATAAACCTTGCCTTATGGAATTGATGATGTATGCATGCATGTCAGTTTTCACTCTTTGGACTTAATTTATGAATTTACCGAAACAGCAATCAAGGTAACATCACTCCTGTGATGGGTAGGTGTCTTGAATTTTCAAAATTTGATGCCATAATCGCTACAGCGGTTCAACTTGAAATGATGGCATTTTAGCTTATTGATTCCTTCAATTTTATTTGTATCCTGAAGAATCTCATCTTCCATATCATAAACTTCTTTAAGGACAACTTTATCATAAGATGAAACACATATTGGTTTCCTCTTCCTTTATCTTGCATTACCATAGTATATTTGATGTCGATAGCTTCATTTTTAATAACCACTCTGACATTTTAAATTCCCTTTTACCAAGAAATGTCTTCTTCATCGGTACTGCTTCTTTCATGACATCTTCTTTTGGACAGCCTAACTTTTATTCTTGCTTGCTTTCTTTCATCGCAACATTTCATCGTTCTTCTCTGCAAACTACAACATGCATGACATCCTCTTTTTGGCTCTTAGTCTCCATTGTGTTCATAAAAGAACCAAGAAAGTTTATGTTTGTATTTAGTTTTTTCCTTTTTTCCATGAAAGCTCTTTATTTATGTTGGTCTCAGCATGATCTTTTCAGCCTTGGAGCATGAAAGTTTATATTCACCTTGCTAGCATGTATCACCTTTTGATCTTTCAACCAAGCTCTGCTAGCAGAATATGCATGACCTTTCTCAAGAGAATGTCACATGATATGGAATCCTTGTACAATACTTATTCTGATAGAAACGAGGGACAGGCGAACACATGGATGACATTTAGGAGAGCAAAAGAATGATGGTAAGATTGGTTTGCTAATGATTAAGAAGTGAAGAAAAATTTCAAAAAAATTGAAAAGATAGGACACAAGATAGGATTAATTTGTCAATGTGCACCACCAAAACAAATTTACATCTCACATAGAACTATAAGAGTTATGGCTTTGAATCAGAAGTGATTGCTATCCTTGCTGCATCAAATTCAAAATGTCTAGGGGTGTCATTGTACAGCTTTTCATTTGTTCCTTGTGCCTTTAAAAGTTCACAATGTAAAATTGAAGTAAAGTTGCCACTATATAACAAAGGTTAATAACAGCTTTATTAGAAGAACTGCTTAAAGAAAGAAATAAAAAAAGTAAAATATTTGTAAAAGTTAGGTACATGTGGAACCCCCTGTGGATGGACATCTAGAGCTTTGACAGTCTTAATCCTAATGGCTATAGAGTTTACTTGACCTAAACTATAAATAAAACAAGGCATTAATGCTAATCAACTCAAAGTCGGAGCGCAAATCTATGCTAGTGATAGCCCTACAAATCAATCCCAGGAAAAAAAACTTGCTTTACAAGAAATAAGAATGAAACATCAAAACTGCCACTAGACTTGTAAGAGAACTCAAATTGAAATAGGAAAACACAACATAAGCCAAAAATTTTGCTTTTCACCAAAGCTTCCAATAGAGAATGTCAAATCCAAGATCCCACATAAATGCCAGCCAGTTAGCAACAGCCCCACTTCAAATTTAATTCTTTACAAACAGCAAGAGTGTATGTTTCATGCCATTTTGTCATGCGGTTATGTTCTCTTCTTTGCTGTTGTCGTAGTACTTGGTATGAATAATTGTTTCCCAAAGTGGTGTGTATTTTTACCTAGGGGCCAAACCAATTTCTTGAGCATTGCAGCTTTCATATCACCCATAAAACTTGATGCTAGCCATTTTAGGGCCCTTTGAATGCAGACAAGTTTCTATTTGTCAAGAGGAAAAGCTTCAGCACCTGACTTTCTATTCCCTTAAAAGAACTTTGCCTCACAAATTCAAATTTTAGACACTCCTCCTGGAATACAGGTATCAACATGACTATGGTGTAACTGGGAAGAACGGAAGGAGAGCCTTTGAAGAATTGGTTGCCAACAAATGGGAGAAATTCACTTTTCTAATGAGGAGAGCTTTTTGTCAAGACTGACAGCAGTGGAGCTCTTTGCTATGCTTTCTATGCTTTTTTCCACCTTACATCTGTATCCTGAATAAATCGTAGGAATCTCTTTGATCTTACATCCAAAACTCTACAATACTAATCTTCGTGAAACCTAATACATATCATTCACCAATTACTTGGTTAGCAATTTACAAGAACAAAGGGATGACTTCAGGTTAGTCATAGTCTGTGGTATAAACAGTGCCATGACCAACATTCTTTGAAGCTTCAATTATATAAC